>NW_026555341.1:11301828-11736789 GCF_029017545.1 Prosopis cineraria | reverse complement strand
ATTTTTCTCTTATATATAAAAACGGAGGGAATACTTGATAAGGTGTAATCAGTTACATTTTCCCCATGTTTAACTCTATTTAAATGCTTTAATTATGAGTGAAAAATATAATGTAAATTTAAATTTTTTCATTTAAATTAATAATTTAACTATCTCTCCTTGGTTCCAATGAAGTAGTTAGAAGTTCCTTATAATAAGGACAAAAGAAGTATACCTTATTGTTTTTTAATAATCCAAACTATAATAAATTTCAAGAAGCATTATCACATTTTTCTTAAATTATCCCTTATAAAGTCAATATTTATTTTCATAAAATAAATTAATTTCATTATTTACAAAGATAATAATTTAGTTGAATAACAGGAAGTAATTCTTGTATTTAGATAGATTTTCTGGTTGAGGTTTTAATCCAAATGAAATAAAAACATGGAAATTTCATCTCTTAATATTCAAAAGGAAAATAATTCAATCATAACTAAGATTAAATACTAGCAATGGAAGGGACGGGAACGGATTCTCATAATAATGTTTGGTTTTATATTAAAAAACCACTAAAATCATAATTCTCATATGCAAATAGTTAAGTACTTTGACCAAAAAATTATGATCATTTTGGTGGTTTTTACCAAAACTATATTTAAAATATAAAATATTATTATTTATTTCCAAAATATGGCAAATAGGATTTTTATTAAATCCCAACAGGCGAAGGACCAACACTACATATTTCATTCAATTAACCGTCCTTTTCTATTATCTTACAAATCATTCAAAGGTGCCAAATGTGGCTTTCTATTAGTTTGGAGGAAAAAAGAAAGACCCATCTAATTATGTGATATTATATATTGTAACAAATGATATGACTTTTTTAAATATCTGTCAGCCAGATAATTAGTATCGATCTCAATTTGAAAAATCCCACGATTATTTGAATCTTTAATTTGTGTCATTTTGGCACTTGTAATGATATACCTAACTTTTTTTTTCTGGGGTGATTCCTAAAATGGATTTTGATTCAATCAACCTAATACTCAATTCATTGATTGTATGATAAAATTAACAAGTTAAAGAGCAAAAATACTTTAAAACTTTTTCGGGAGAATATTCTAAACTTTTGTTTGGATTAGCAGCACTCAAGAACTTTCATAAAGGGTGAAACAATACCCCACTGTTAACCTAAATAAACGTTTGGCTGATTCAGGAGAGGGTGAAACTGGAGAGACAGAAGAAACTTGAAGCCGAAGGTGCAGAAAATTCTTGCTTGGCTTTGCAAGATTTTTTATTAGGTTTTTATTTGGTTTCAATTTAGGGATGAATGTTGGGAAATTAAATAACTCCTCTAACATAGGATTGATGGTGCCTCTCTTCGAATCTTCTTCCTGCACACAAATAGTAGGTGATTTTTAAAAATAACACAAAAGTTAAACAAAAAAACAAGAAAGAAAAACATACTACTGTAAGTGCAGGAAGGAAACAAGTAGGGCTCAGTGCACCAGAAGACAAACCAGATCCTAGACACAGACCATTGGATAGAAATTAATAATTTAGATTTGGTAAATTCTAAATCTGAATGGTTCAGTTTTACAATGGAGATGTAATAAAGAGAATCCTGGTAGAAAGAAACCACTTCATGTATATTCATCAGGCTACTCTATTTTATTGGATGCCAAGCATTTTTCAAGAAAAAGTATATTGCCCTAATCAATTTCAAACAAAATGTCAAAATGAATTCATAATCCTATCACTCATTTTATAATTTCATCCTCCCATATGTTTGTTCAAGAAACTTCACAATAAAATGAGTTTTATAAATTCAATTGATTTTTTTTTCCTGATCGGTAGACTAGTCTTTTGAAATAATTTTTTTTTTTAAGATTTGTATATAACACAATCATCCAAATTTTCTCTTCTTTCTTCTCCCTCATCTCAAAATAGTTATCACTTTGGAAACTGACAAAAAAATAAAGATTTTGACGGTTTTCCTTTATTTTAAATAATTCTTACTTTAGGTTTCAGGAAATAATTACACCCTCCTGGCATAAGTATGAGAAATGAATAAAGCGAACTTTATTGAGAAAGTGTTTGCAAAAAGTTTTGTGAAATGATCTGGAAAATAACTATAGAAGTACTTTATTTGGAAATGGTTGTCAAAATGATTTACTTATGTAGGTTAGAATAATCAATTATTAATAAGATGTTAGATCTCATTCCATTACTTTACTATTTTCAGGGGAGGTTTGAGTATAGAACAAGAGAATGCATGTGAAGAATGAGCCGGTTGGGCTCTTTTGTGTTCCCATATGTGACAAACACTCACTTGTTTTTGGATTTAAATTCATGATTATAAACACTAAGTGTCTATACCATTCAAATTGTTAAAATCCATATTAATGGTTCAAATAAATTTACTCGTTCATTAATCTTATGTGAAGTAAGGATTTAAAACTACTGATCTAGATTTTAATGATTTAAATGATATAATCACTCAGTGCCTATATTAAGTACAATCATGGAATCCAAATATTTTATTTTCTATTATGTTGTCAAAATTTAGGAGAATGTTTAGTTTATGTTTTGGACTTTTTTTAAATCAATTTATAGTACTTTTGTTGACCTATGGTTTGGAATGTTATTGTTTTGTTGGATAAAACAATGACTAATTGATGGGTCTAGCCCTATCTATTTGTGTACTCTTAGGGATGTGTTTGGATTTCAATTAAAAAATTTTATTATTAAAAAATTGATTAACAAAAATATAGAAAGTAATGATGTTTAGATAATAATTTTAAAATTGATTTTAATAAAATTAAAAATATTTGGATTCCTTTTCATAATTAAATGTTAAATGTTAAAATCATAATAAAGGACATTGTTTTTTATAATGTATATATTATTAAGTAAAATAAAAGGTAAAATTGTAAATGGACATTTTGACAACTCCTAAAAGTTACAATTGATTCTTAAATGGAGCTTTGAAAGCCAAGTAGGGGCCTATTTAGATATCCTTTTAAAATCAATTATGGGATTAAAACTAATTTTGAAAAATTTATCTAAACACTTCAGTTTTCCCAAACACCATTTGATTTTCAAAGTTTCATTTGGGATAAGCTGAAATTTTTTTCATTTGAAAAATTAATTCCGACCATTATTAACTTGCCACTTTAAACAATAGAATTAGCCACTCAAAATTGATTTTGATAAAATTTCCAAACATTCTCAATTTTATCAAAATTAATTTTTGAAAATTTATCTAAACACCACCACATTCTAATAATCAATTTTTTTCAATTGAAATTCAAACACACCCTAGAGTTTGAAAAAATAGAAGCATTTGGAATTAAAAAAAACTTGGTTTTTGGATCCTTGATTATTATTATTTTTTCCAATCAATGAAGTCCTTCGTTATGGGCTTTTGGAAAGATCGAAGTGTATGGATTTCAAACGCCTTACTCTAAGTGTTGTTAAAACTTGTAATGTCCCTAGGATCCCAAACTTTTTTTTGGGTTTATTTCCTAAAATATTGGCAAAGTATCCGGTTTTGTAGATAAGGTGTTGTTACAAGTAACACATATTTTTACACAATAATAATAAATGAACTTAACCATTTTTTAATAACTATAGATTAATTAACTATGTGTTTTATCTAAGATAGGAGGGAGTAATTATTTTTAGTTTGTATATTTTCACCTTCAATAGATAAGAAGTGTTTCTTTTAAAAGATTATAATTCAATAAGGGCATTTAAAGAAAAATAACATTGCATTTGGTACGATTTAGACTGCTTATTACTTAATGTGCACCTTCAAAGTTATCATACACTCCCCATTTTTTTATTATAATTAAGAGAAACTATTATACTCCCTTCCCTCCTTACTGCATCCTAGAAGAAATTAATCGTCCTTTTAATATAAGATACTTGGTCAGTATCATTTACATTTTCTCATATTAACTCTATTTAAATGCTTTAACTATAAGAGAAAGCGAAAACTTAAGAAAAGTGGAAAACTAAAACCCAATTAAAGGTTTTCTGGTAACCCACCCTAAGTTTTCACCCTCACTATATTTTACCCACTTTTCCCATCTTCACTTATGATACCATCCAAGGTTTCGATACATTTCGAAATCGAGAAATTTCTACTGGAGCAGGTGCTATCCAAGAACAATTAACCGATCCAGATTTGAGAATTCTTATCGATTCTTCATTGATAGAATGGAAAGAATTAGGGGAAGAGGGATCCACGAGCAATGAATGGGAAGATCGAAAGTTGGAAGAAGAAAGAATTTTTTGGTTTGACGCATGAAATTAGCTAAGCATTTTATTCGAACTCTTAAAACCAGCATTCTTAAGATCAAAGAGTCGGGCAGAAGGGGGGGAAAGCTCTCCGCTCCCGGTTCTCCTATAGCTGGATCTTCTGGAACCACAAGAATCCTTAGTTAGAATGGGATTTCCTAAAAAACTTTTCTCCATTATAACTTTCATACTCACATTTCTTCTTTTATTTTTCTAAATTGCTCACTTCACGTTCACATACATTCTTGCAAAATTTGTAAAATTTTCATATCATTGGTGTCTGATCAAAGGCTTCAATAGCGATGAAGAATCCAAATAATAATCTTATAATGAACACTCTAGATCCACTTGAACCTCGGTAATTAGCTCTATTCTCCTATCTATTAATATATTATCTCTTATTTATTATAATCAGGCCAATTTGATTAAATATATTGTAATTTTCTTTTCTTTTGTGTATTTTCATGATTGAATTATTGTGATTATATCATTTCTAAAATATGTGTGAGAAAATTAGGTGATGCTTTTATTTTTTTTGGGTAACAGAACGAGGCTCAAGGCCCAACTGCAAAACAAAAGAATACAAAGCAAAAGAACCAAAAAAATAACATGAAAAATTAGCCCCTCTCAAAAGGAAAATTACAGCTGTCCACCATACAGATCAACCTGACACTCTCTAACATCTGCCACCAAACATGTAACCCCTTGCTCAGATGTAAACTAGATCTAGCCAAAAAAATCTGCACATTGATTCCCCAACGAGGTATAAAAATAAATCTCATCTCCCAATCTTTCTCACACCACTTCACAATCCTTTGCAACAACCTATCTTGGCTCTTAGATCCTATATCAGCTTCATCAATTTGTTTCAAAACACTAAGAGAATCAATCTCAACAATTACTCGCTTGTACCCAGCCTCCCAAATCAACTTCAACCCTTCTAACACCCCTCAAAACTCAACCTAAATAGCATTTCAGCAACCCAAATTTCATGAAAACCCAGAGTCTACTTCCCCTGACAATCACGAGCAACATCCCCATACCTAGTTGAAGAGTCACATCCTTTACACGCACCATCAGTGTTCAACTTTACCCAACCTTGCTCAAGTAGAGACCAACACACCAAACCAACAATCCTCTTCTGTTGAACTAAAGAACTAGCATCAAGTCTGGCCTTACACATGAGTTTACTAAATCTATAGATCTAACCATAAACTATCTCAGACTCCCTCTTCCTTTCCTTCCTTCTGAACAACCTTCTATTTTTCTCCTTCCAAACAACCCAGGTGGCCACACCAAAAATAACATGCCACTCGATCCCCTCAACCTTTACCCTTTTATTCAACAAATTGGATTTAACCCAACATTCCACCTTACCTTCAAAAAAACACACCATTCAAATCTTGAGGAATTAAGCACTTCCAAATTTCTACAACCTTACTACAATCCCTTGAAACATGGAGTATTGTTTCCACCTCACCACAAACATCACACCCTTGAGCCACACCAAATCTACAAGCTCCGAGATGATTAGTATGTAACCTGCTATGAATAACAAGCCATAGAAAGAATTTGATCCTCTTAATGCCTGGCTATTTCCACACCAAACTCCACATATAATTAGCTCGATCCAATTTCTCACGTAGCAAGATTTTATATCCACTAATCACAGTATAATCCCTTTTATCTCCCCCAACCTAAAACAATTTGTCTGGGACTTCATCCACACTTAGGGGCAAAATAGCTTGAAATCTCCTCTTTACATGATTTGGGAGCAAGTTATCCAACATAAACTAATTCCAATCACCATTCTCGCATACAACATCAGCAACTTTCCAACATCTCAACTCTTCATAATGATTTGCACAACTTCATCAGTGAGACAAAGACCACAATCCAGCTAAGCATACTCCCAAAATGAGGTACTTTCCCCATCCTTGACCTCAATTATGTAATTTCTCTACAATTTACCCCACATAGATGCAATATCTCTCCATAACCCTAAATCACTATTTCTAACTCTTACTACCTTAGAAAATTCGCGCCCCCATTATATCTAAATTTCAATATATCAAACCATAAACTTTGCCCCCTAGCCCTCAACTGTAAATTTCATATTTAATAACCCCAACCCATCATACTCCTTAGATTGTTGAATTTGAACCCATGAAACCATATGCATCTTCCTCTCTTCCACCTTATGACCCTAAATGAAGGCCCTTTGCAACCTTTCCAATTGCTCGCACAAACCAATAGGAAGCGATGCCCCTTTTATTTTTTCTATTAAATGTCGTTTAATCATAAGTTTTTATTATATGTGCAAGTGAAAAGAATGTAATGTTGTGAAGGAAATGTATTTTACATGATTCAAATTGTACAGGTGGAATTTGACAATGGATGACATTAGGTATCTCTTGCCATCTTATGTGATTCTATGTATATTAATTAATCAATTTCAATGTTCTTAATTGTCTGATGTATCAGAAAAAGTAAAGTTAATGTTAAAAGTATTTCCTCCATTTTTATTTATAAGAGAAACTATTACTTTTATTTTTTTATATAAGTAGAATCACATTTCCCAACAAACATTGATTGCAAACTTTCTAAATTATCCCTTATAATTTTATCATTCATAGTCATAAGAAATCATTAATGAAGGCTTGATTAACCTAATTAATAAAGGGTATTATAGTATTTTTTTTATTTTCAAGAACAATTAATATAGTTAATCAATTTTTTTAATCTGTGTGATACAATTTTTTTTCCCCATAAATAGAAACAGAAGGAGTAAAGTAATAGCTTAGTATAGAATATGTAACAATTGTTGAATATTTTTCAAATAGTAAAGGTTCAAGCATTGGTACAAAATAGTATAATTAAACCCCTTATCTACACTAGTTATGGCACATATGATATAGAAATAGGAGGGAGTGGTATTTTTGTAAAAAAATTAAAGTTTCATTAATATTTACATCGGTTATATAAGTAACCAGTGTAGACATATTATTAATTTTTTTTAAAAAAATTATTTTTTACAAATCCACACTGGTTAGTAAAAATATCCAATATAGATATGTTTTATATCTTTTTTAATTTTTTTTTGTTTTTTGACATATCTACACCGGTGATACTATATAATCAATGTAGATATGTTTTATAATTTTTGTTAATTTTTTATTTAAACATATCTACATTAGTTACACTATATAACCGATGTAGATATCAATTATTTTTTTTTCTAATTTTTAACTTTATGATATATACATCAGGTATTCCTTATAACCTATGTAGATTCATTGTCTTTTCTAATTTTTAAAATTTCCCCTTCATCATGCCACCTATAGATTTATCATCTTTACTTTGCCTTCTCACACCCGCACTCACAGCCACTCTCACACTCGCCTTCTTGCACTCACAATCTTAGTCTCAGACTCATTATTCTCTATTCTTTATCTCAATTTGTCTCAATCACTGCCCTCGCACCACCTATAGATTCATCAATCTCTTTATTTCGCCTTCGATCTTGCACTCATAGTTACTCTTTGATTCTTTATTTTCAAACTATTAATCTCAATCCCTATAAGTCCCAGACTTTTCATTCTCATCTCTATTCTCTATCTCAATTAGTCTCAACCTCTGCCCCTTTAACAACTCAACCGACAACATCAAAATACAAGGAAATTCTGTCAAAGTAGTTGCTGGAATTCATTAGAAAAGCCTCCCTCTATCCCTAAAAGTTTAACCGTTGGAGGAAACAAGGTGTTAAAAGCTTTGAATTCTCACTGATTTAGGTTAAGACTTCACCTTGTTCTATACCTTAATCTATTTTGAACTGTAAATTAATCTCGAGTTTTGTCATGAATTTGAAGTTAATTAGGAGATTTGTTGTATACATAGTGCACGTCTGTTAGGATTTTTAGTTATAAATTAAAGAAGCAAACCCTTAGAAGAATATGTGTGTGTGTGTGTGTGTGTGAAAGATAGATGAATGTTTAGATATATGAATTTTTAAAAAGAAAACCCTTGGATGAATTTTATAGATATATGAAAGATAGAAAGATAAATTAAAGAAGCAAACCCAAGCAAGCCCTCGTTTGTTGGGATTTCTAGATATTTGACTTTCTAAACAAGAAAACTGAAAGATTGTCAAATTAGAAACACCATTTTTGAAAATCAAATGCATTTGTCTATGCGTGATATGTGAATTAATGAGGATTATGCTTTAGCTATCTATTAGATTAATTTTTTCCCTAAAAATTTTGACCACTAAATCTTGTGTTTGGTAATTGGCATGATACACCCATATGGGGCACTTAAGCAAATAGTAAAAACCACACCTAAAGTTTTGAAATACCAATAGTCATATTTTGAACACAAAAGTAGCCTTATATGATTTTGTTTTAGATTGATTGATTTTTTATGAATTAAATTTTTGTGACTACATGACTAATTTATTTTTTGTAAGCTGGTGGAGTGCTGATAGAAGCCTGATTAGGCATTGCATAAGACTTTGTTTTGTTGAAATAGTATTATTTTGCCCTTGTGTTTTCAATTGTAAATTTATTCTTGTATTTTCAATTATAAAGTTATTAGAAAGTTTAACTTCTAGGATATAGAGACCACCAAAGAGGCAAAGGAGGTATATATGAACTAGAGGCTCAATGAAAGTAAAAAGGAGTGTTACTTTTTCATGTTTCCCAACTTGTAAGTAACTATGTTTGAATTTGTCCATAACGGTATCGAATATTGCTTAAATCACTTTTTTTTACAGTACATACTGGCAATTGATAGTGTTTTTAATGAAGAGCAATTCTATAATCTTTTTATGCTCTCTACATTGTAAACTTAATCCGACAATAAAGAAATTTTGTGAGCAATAATAAATGTGCTTAAGGAGTTTTATAATACATTTTTCTTAGTGATTAAGTTATTAACTATGTTATTTTGATGATAGAGCTATGAGAATTGGCTAACAAATCCAATTGGGCAAGGCCCCATGAGATGTTAAGGATCCTACATTATGTAATTTTGATGATAGAGCTTTCTTTCAGTACAATTATGACAATGTTGTGTTAATCCACAAAGTTGTTGCCAATCCCTTACTAATTTGTGCAGCTTTTATGTATTGAGACATTCATACAATATCATCATGGCTAGCTTGATTGAGTTTACTGAGGAGATAAATATAATTTTAGGTGTTATTTATTTTTTCTTTGAATTGCTAATTTAATTCTCTTATCCTAAATCTTTTCAAATGTTCAATGATCCATCTCTATTTCTAAATTCAGAGATCCAACAAATTAGGCAACATTAGGGACTCTTCATGTTAGATCTTCATAATAATCATCCTTTGAAAGAGTGAATTGTATAGTTGTAGGAAACATTGGTATATATAGTTGTGTGTAGGATTACTTAGTTGACAATTTATGTTTATTTGTTTGGAATTATACATAATCTTAAATTCATTTGATTTGAACAATATATGATTGTTTGGTTGGCTGTTGCCTGGTTGTCTGGTTGTTGGATGTTTGATAAGTATAGGTTTTAAATTGCAGCCTATTATGGTTGGGACAAATGCAAAAAATGAGAGTAATTTTTTTTAAAAATAAACTATCTACACCGGTTGTGGCCATAACCAGTGTAGATGACAACATATCTACACTGGTTATTTTTAAAACCAGTGTGGATAATGTATTTAAAAAAAAACATCATATACATAATTTAGGTTATCTACACTAGGTTTATAATCGGTGTAGATTGTCTAATAAAAATAACTAGTGTAAAGAACTTCATCATATCAATACAGATAAGCTATTTTAATCAATATAGATTTGCTTGTCTATACTAGTAAAGATTTTTAAATTATTTTTTTGGGGCTGTGATCTTTTAGATCTTATATTCATTCCCTTTTCATTTAGGGTAAGTCCTTTTTGAATGAATAACTTATAATAATGATTCATAAATTTTAATGAAAAACAAGTCAATATAAAACTAATTTTTGGTTTAAATTAATTTGAATCATTTTCAATTTCTTCAAATTAATACAAGATTAATTATTGGCTTATCATTTTCAAAAAAAAATTAAATGTTGCTTTAAATTTAACTGATTTTCTTACAAAAATATTAATTGATATTAATTGTATCATTATTATAATTACAAAAAATATACTTAAAAATACCATATGCATCAAAAATTATTTTATTTAAAAGTTAATAAGAAAAATTATTGTAATATATATAAATTTTAATTTAGAATTAGTTTGTGCTTTATAAATGCAAATAGGTAGCACTAAAAAATTTATGTTCACCAAATAATATTTTAAATTATGAATAATTAGTAAGCATCAATATTTACTAAAAATTATTTTTTTTACATCTCATGCATTGCACAAGTCATATACTAGTTATATATATATATATATATATATTTAAAAGTAGGTTTTGCAAAAATTTAAGTTTTAAAATTTTAAAAATTAATCAACAACATTTTAAATAATGTATAATTCAAAATATTTTTTGCATTATACTCTTTCTAATCCTATTTATAAGTCACTTTTAACATATTTTATCAAAATAAAAGAAAACCTTAAACCTCATTAAATTTCTCTTAAAATTTAATAATTTTTCACCTTTACCCCAAATAAATATTCTTAAATTTCATACTAATATTTTATTCAAAGCATTTAATAAATAGAAAAATGTAAAGATAAGCATTGAAAATTGACAAGTGCCCTATAAATGGGACTAAATTTTTTCTTCTTTCTTTACCTTATAAATAAAACCAGAGGAGTATATGATAATAATGAAGAAGGAAATAAAAGAATTGAAAGATGGGGTCTAGAGGGAAGTAATATGGCGTGTATTTGGAGCTAAGGGGGGTCATTATTGCGTTTGGTGCTATATCAATTGACGCCATAATGAATATCTTTTTTTTCCCCAGTGAAAATAAGAACAAGAGACTAAGCCCTGCAATCAGACTCTAAACTAACAGAAATAAAAATAGGTGGTGTTGTGAAGAACACCACATCCATCATCCGATTCAAAGCTTCCTTTACTAGTAGATCAAAAACTGTATTGGCCTCACAATTACACCACAGCAGTCCAACGTTTTTAGTCTCTTGTCATCATACTTTGAATTTACGCTATAATGTCATAGTCAAGATGATTTGGCTACTCCTCCATTTGCAAAACAGTGATTACCTCCAAACAATCAATCTCAAGCTCAATGTTCTTTCATTCTATATCCCAAGCTCTCTTAAGCATCCACAGGATCCCCCATAACTCAGCATTTAAAGTACTTCCATTCCCTATATGATAGATGAAACCTCCTATAGCCTTCCTAGTGTGATATGTAGTAATACCACCCCATCTAATAACCTCTCTTTCTGCTCCGCTTGCACCATCAACATTAAATTTCACTGTTCCCACCTCCGACGGTTTCATCTACTTTTGTCTCTCTCGAACTCTTTACGTATTAGCTCAGACTTGGACCAAGAAACCAAGGCCTGTACTTGAGCCTACATCATTGAAGCCACACAGTTCTCTTGTTGAAAAACTTAGATTTCTACTCTTAGACAAAGAATAGCAAACCATATATCCCATTGAAATCCTTTCAGTATCAATGTTTGAGATAAGTTCCATTATATTCAATCCAATCATTGGCATTATTGAAGGCATTAAAAGCTATTTTCAATTCACTTGTTATCAATCTATCCCAACAATCAGATGCTAGCCTACAGTCTCTAAGTACATGAATGATATCTTCCATACACTGAGGACACAGAGAAAATTTATTACAAATAGATAAGCCTCTCCTAAAGCAAAGAGAGTTAGTCATTGATCTACCTCTTGCATATAGCCAAAGGAAAGTTTTGTTACGTTGTGGTACCGAAGCTTTCCACACCTGCCGCCATAAACTTTTACGAACTGCAACAACATTCATGTAGATACTCTTGTTTTATTAAAAAAAAAAAAAAATCACCTTGCATTATGGTGACTGGTCTACATATGACCAGTTGCCATAATAACTTATTTTTCTCTCTTACTTACCTAAATGTCGTTCAATTTATTATTATCACTGTTATTTATGCAAGTGAAGCCATATTTGTGTGGTTAAAATACTATTTTATACTAGTGTGAGTAATATCTTCACAAATAAAAATTAAAATGTTCACACAAAAAATGAAAAAACAAAGGGCAAAAGGCAAAAGGCTAACCATTTTAGGTCATAAAATTACAGTTGAGTCACGAGTGTTTTATAAGTCGTCAGTTCATAACAATAATAACGTCGTGGATAAAGGTTTATCTGAAAATTACGCAAACCAAAAAATTCCTTGCAAGATATTATAAATTAGATCGTTGTTTAGAAGGGTAAAAGGTGAAAAAATATTTTATAAAAAATCATCGAATTCGTCCCTGAACTTTAATTTAAAATAACCCAGATCTATAAAATTTCTTAACCCAAAATATAATTCAATCTCTGTGATTTTTTATATTTGTAACTTATTTTGGAGCAAGATTTTTCAAGACCTAGCTGTCATTAGATTAGTCTTTAAAAACATAACCGTCATTCTTCCAATTTTTATTTATGGACAATAAACAAATATATTAAATCAGTACATACATGCGCGCGCGCGCACATCGATATAAATATAGATAATAAAATTTATAACAATTTGTATTAGTTACATCTTGCAAGTCATGGAAAATTGTGATTATATATTCGAGTTTCGTGGAAAAATACTGATTTTATTTCACATTTATACATGTGATCCATGCTTCTTTATATGATTGCCTTGCATTTAATTAATTTGACATGTTGACTTGAATACATAACGTTGTATAATTATATGTAATATTTCACCAATTATCTCATTTAGTTGCATTTTAACCAGCGAATAATTAATTTGAATTTAATAAAGACAATGAAAAATTAATCAAGTAACCATTACTAAAAAAACTAGATTTAGCTAGATACAAATCCCTCACGATTTCTAGCGAGGGCTAAGGCCCTCATCATTGCCTCACTAAAAGAGACACACATACACTTTTATAAGAAACTTTATCTCTCACTAAAATTTTAAAATTTTTTAAAATAATCCTTCACTAATTTAATTTAGCAAATCCCTTGCCAATTTAAAAATTTTTAATCTTTTGGTTCCTGTATAACCGTACAGCTCATTCATCCAAATTTCTAATCACAAACGATAATCACATTAATATAACAAAAGCTTAATACCACATCAATTATAGTCATAAAGGTCAAACTATTTCCACATATAGAGTTGAGCAAAATATAAAGAAGTGCATATATAGTAAGTTTAAAGCACTTCATACAAAACTTATTTTGGACAATCATGATTAGAGTTTTATTGCCTAGAGGACTTTGAGTTATTGGCATTTTGATGTGGAGTTGACACCCTTTCACCCAAAATTCAAATAGCCCCAAATGTCTTATTCTAGTAGCTTCAAAGCCATGTCTAATCATCTTTGTTTCATTTTCTTGCTAATGATATAATCTCTACAACAAATAGTTTAAAGGAATTGTCAAAAATTAAATTAACCACATAGATAAACAGCTTCCAAAAATAAAAATTGATGGTTTTTAGTGATTCCACCCACCTTAGTGATTCCAAAAATTAAACACATTATGCACGGAAAGTGACCACTTGATGCCATAACAGTATAAAAGGCCCATTTAATTGTCCTAAAAAAGAGAAACTTCCTAACTAATTAAATGAAAATATAGTTTCTTTTATTTAGGACAAAGTTATACATATTAGAGGAAAAGACATGTACATAAATAATATCCAGAAATAAAGTCCAGTAACTAAACATAAATATAAAAACTAAAACAAAAAACAAAAACTATCCTCCATCTAAACTATAGCTCGAAAGATCAGCAGCAAGCAAAATTTGAAGAGTAAGAAAGCATAAAATAAATGCAAGACTTCCGAGATAAACTAAATCAAAAGAATAAGTAAATGTAAAATTCAAAACAAACAACTCACCACACTATTGGCATCCCTTCCTCCACAGAGCAGAAGCCCATCAAAGCGTGCACTAGCAGTTGCATACCTACTCAAAAAATAGAGGGAAACATGAAATTCAAACTCATATCTCAAATAAATTTCAAGCACTATATTCAAGCCCATCAGAGCGTGCACTAGCAATTCGCTTATCAAGTTTTAGTAGAAGTTCCGTAAAAAAGAATAGAGTAATATAAACAGTGATACAATACAATAAAATATTAACAAAGAGGCCAGCAAAAATACTACAAGTCTCAAAGCATTTAGACAAAAATGTAGAACTTGGAAATGTCATATACATGTAGTTTCCTACCTCACTATAGATCTAACCAGCAAGCATTAGATTATACAGCAAGTCAAAAGAGGCAGCATGAGCACATAAGCTTTCCTGCATAAGGATGGAAAGTCAGCAAGTGATTAATCACAAGAAAATTCGAATCACATACACAAAATATAAATAAAAATGCAGAACACAGAACTTAAGAGGACTGTAAGAATATGTGATAAATATTTAGTTAGTTGCTTAAATTGTAAATTATTTATTATCTTCAGAGTTAGTTATTCAAATAAGTTATCATATTTAGTTATTATCTCGTCAAATTAATTATTAATTATTTATTAAGGATAGAACACACACACATTCAAAGACTTATTTTATCCATTCTCCCTTGAATTTTACGAGAACAAAACAACAAAAGTAGTACAAACACTTCAAAGCTCTATTTATGGAGAAAATCGAACCCCCAATCACAACTTTGTAACATATATTCTCACCAGGTTATGAGCTTCATCAAATATGAGTATGCTATAATCCCAAGAAATATTCAGAGATTTTTTATACCCACGATCAATTAGTTAGTTGTATGGTGGAAAACAACCTTGTGAAGTTCTTTTGATAAGTAGTAGAGACACCTGAGGTGAAGACAAGCCGTGAGAATCCAAGCACGCCCACTTGGCAATTTCAGTTGGTTGAAAGAAAAAGAAAGAGTAAAGTGGCATTAAACAATCAAGTTCAAATGTTGTGATTTTATCGGGAAAAAAATTAAGCACAACAGCAGGAACCTACGACCCAAATCTTTTTACAATGTTCACCAAGTTGTCAATATCTGTAGGTTCTACGAAGTCGAAGATGGGGGTTTATCTTTAAGTATTCTAGAACAAGATTAAACTTACAATCTCAGGTTAGGCCAAATCCAAATGTCAATGTGCTGAAACATACTAAAATGCACAAAGACAGACACGGTATTATGATCAAAATTATATCCTAAAAATTTTGAAACACCAACAAAAACACAGACACAATATTATGAAAGCTTAGAAGACATGAGAGGAGTTTATTAGGTAAAGAGTAAGGAACTTAGAAAGTACGCGGGCAAAAGGAGAGGATTGTACTTCACCCTAGGAAGGTCAAGATTCAAGAACAGATACAATAAGCACACTAAGCTCGAGTTTTTGGTAGTAAAGATGAATAAAACATCATATAGTGACTATTTACAAAAAGCAAACGTATCATATAAATCACAATGAAAACCAACTAACTTTGAGCAGAAGCTTCCTTGTTCCAAATATAAAACCGTTGTGCAGATGGAATCGCAAAGGCTTGAGACCAAAGTAATACATTGTAAAAGAAAAAAAAGATTAAGAGAAGAAGAATCAAGGGATAGAGTGAGAGAGATTACAAGAAAGCATACTGATTTGGGATTTTGTGTTGAGAATGCCGTCGTCATAAACCAATGAGAAGACCATTGCAAGAGGAGGAATCAAGGAGAACAGCATCGCCAAAGAAGGAATTGTGCCCAAGAGCAGCATGAACCGAACAAACTATGAGAGAGTAAGGCTACATTTGGTTCAAGGGAAGGAGAGGGGAGAGAATGGAGGGGAGGGTTTTTAAGTTATCTTGTTTGGTTTTGTTAAAGGGAGGGGAGCGATGGGGTTTTTAATGATTCTTTGTTTGATTAAAGAGGAGAGGGGAGGGGGAAGGTAATAATTAAATTACAATTATATCTTTGTACAAAAATATTTTTATTTTTTAACTTTTGTCACGCAAATCTATTTTACATATAAACTCAAATTGTATAATTTTAAAAATTACCCTAATTTTATAAATTTTTTTACTTCTTCTCCCTAAATAAGTAAATTAAATAATACTATTAAATAATCTTATCAGTAAATTAATTTGGGTATTAAATAATACTAATATTCATATAATAACAAAAATTTTCAATAAATATATTTTTATCATTATCTATAAGGAGGCATTTGATACAAAGATTTTTTTTTCATACTCTACGCAATTCAAGGACTAGAATAATAAATTCTCATGTTTAGTATACAAGTAAAAAATAAATCTAGAAATCCCCACAAATTCAAGCACTTTTGTTGCCCGCTAGGGGGCAGGGGCGAGAATACTATTCCAGTGGCTAGAAACTATTTTCGTCTATAGATAAAAAGACTAATTTACACACTCTATCATTACTTTTGACTTCTAAATTGATGCGGCTGTTGCTACCACCTTTGTGAAAAGAATCAATGAAATTAATGATTTTATTCAATGACCCTCTAGCTGAGAGTATAGTTATATTTATGTATGTAAAAATGCGCACACTAAGGATCAGATATAGCTTAACTCACCAAATCATATCATAACAACTAACGTAACTTAATCGTTACTCTCTCTCTCTCTCTCTCTCTCTCTCTCTCTCTTCTCACCTCAAATAATCATTGCACACGGACCAAAGAATACAGTGAAGATCAATAAACATGTTTGAGATTTTTTTCCCCAGAAAAAATCCATATTTGATTGTTTGAAATGATGGCTGTGTATTTAATTATGCTAACATAATGCGGGTGAAAAGAAGAAATTTTTAATAAATGCACAAGACGACAATGGGTAGCTGTTCCTCTTATATTTATATCCCTAATAATTACACAAGACAATGCTAGTCCTTAAATCACCCTAATTATTTTTTTTACATAAATATTAAGATCAATAATTGTCATCATTCATAACAAAATATATTGAGCAAGAGCATCTAACATATTGAGCATCTAGCAAAATATAATTGTCAGCAAGAGCATCTAATAAAATATTCAAAAATCATTGATAATACTCAAAAATCATATTTTGAGCATCTAGCTAACAAAATATACAAAAGTTATTAATAAAAGTCATCATCTAATTAGAACCATAAAACATCCTCACTATCACTTCCTTCATATTGATGCTGGACATTGAGTTGCTGGCCTAAGCCTATCATTATTAGCTATAAGAAATCAATATATGTCAGGTAATCTTACACTATGAATCCCACACCCTTCAAGCATTTTTTAAATTTCTTCACCTAACAATTGTGGCACCTTCTTAAAACTTTATCCTATGATCACATTTCCTTATTGAATTGTCTCAGCCATAACTAACACTGCTCGTATCAACTCATTTAGATTAGCCTCCTTCTCCTTAGACACCCTCTTTGTCTTCTTGCTACATGGACAATTAACAGTGGGTGAATGCTCTTGGTCAGGTGAGTTTTTTTATCTCAATGAGTTTTCTTGTCCATCAAGCTCAACATTAATTGTGGCTTATTTTATGAAACAAGGTTGTTAATATCATTAACAGTTTCACTGACTTCTTGAGAACGACGTCTCTTTCTCCACTCATATGCTGTCTCCCCCTCATCTCTACTAGCTCCATATACTTCATATAATATCATCATTTTTTCATAGTTTGAAAAAAAAAGTAGTTCTCCACAATGCTGCTTTAGGTTTAGCTTGAAAAACAAGTGAAATAGCATGTTGAATTGATTTGGTAAAAAGTAATTCAATTGCAAATGCACACTTTTCCATTTTCAAAGACCATTAAAAAAGTATGGCCATGAATATGTAGGAAATTACAAAAGAATAATATAGTCAATGCATATGTAGGAAATTTACCTTAATGAATGCATCCTAAATTTCAAACTCAACATCCCATACTTGAGTTGTTGGATTTCAAGTGAACCCACTCAAATTTTTAAAAATATCATATACATCTGAAAAGTTTTTCTTCAAAGTCTTCCATCGATTCTTCACCTTTTCCTTGTCAATTTGTTATCGAATAAAGCACTCAAATATTTACATATATTATCATAAGCTGTAGTGGTAAAAGTGTCATTAACTTTATAGCCCTCATTATATTTAGTCATGAAAGCATTAATGAGGGCATCATTCTTTAATCTTGTCTACTTCAATGTCTCTTTATTATTGTTTGATGCCATCCTATCACATAACAACATAATCACATAATACCAATCACAATTTGAAAAGCTAAACAAATTTCAATGTCTAACTAAACAAATAACATAAAGCAAATAAAAGTCAATGTAATAACAAATTTCAATGTCTAATCAACCTTAATTAAACTCAATATAAGTCAATGTAATAATACAACATATTTCAATGTTTATAATAATATAACAGATTCTCTAATTTATTAAGAAAATAAAATTTCAATCATTAAGTTCATCCTCAAGAGCATCTAGATGTTCTTGATAATCTGCCCACATTTGATTGGCTATATTTTTTTTAATAAGTTTACCTCGAGCAGCCTCATTATTGTCACCTCTTTGAGCATGGTTATTATCATTTGAATGATTTTTTCTTGCAAGGGCAGTATCAACTTCCTTTAAAAGATCTTCAATAGGGTCCATACTTACAAGAAAGTTATGAAGAATGTAACATAGATATATTATCATTTTTTGAGCTTTGATTTCATATGTAAGTTCAGTTGCATTGAATAGAATGGAAAATATTTTTTTCAAAATACCAAAAGAACATTCAATGGCATTGCGTAACTTTGCATGTCGAAGGTTAAATAACTCTCTGTAATTTAGAGGTAGATTTGTTTTTGAATATTTTTTTAAATGATAGCAGGCTCGCCAATAAGATATTATAAGTCCTCTTATTAACATAAATCAAATATCGACAAGGTAATACTTACCTATCATAAAGGAAAATAATTACTATAGTAATTTTGCAATTACAAATGTAAACAGTATCAAAATTGGTAAAATATTTACCTTCAAAAATTATAAGCCTATCTTCTTGTATTAATGCATTTTTAATTATTCGTGAGTCAGAAACAATTCCTTCCCATTCAGGGAGCACATAAGTGAACTTTAGATCAAATATACATGCTGCTAACACATTCTATATCAAGAATTCCTTCTTACCACGGTATCTAGGAGCATCTAAAGAAGACATCTTGACTCATACATTAATAGCACTGACACAATCCTTAAAATATGGGAAGAATTTATTATCTTTTTCAATTTCAGGAGGGATGGCTGAGCCATTATGTTAAACAAGAAACTTTTCTTCTAAGTCAATGATAGCTATCAAAACTTGATGAAAATGATGACTAATTATTTCACCAAAATGCTTAAACCAAAAATTCATTCCATGATTTTTTTACATTGTGTGTCAATATATATAGAGTTTTTGCAATCATTTCTTCCACACTTGACCATCACGTGGGTTGCAGGCTAACTTCTCTTTCTAATATACCACATAATTCTAAGAAAGTTCTAAGAGTCATTCTAATGATATTTTGACTAGATAGACAATCACTAATTTAACTCATTATTTTATCACACACCATTCTCTCTTACCACTCAAACTGTAACTTATTTTCTTTAAACACATCTTACTTGCATATACTTTTATGAAGACACAAGCAAGAAGAGGGAGTGCTCTTCGACGCAATTCAAACCAATGTTATACCCATAAAAGATATTTAGATTCCTTGCTCCTCTAACAAAGTAACTAAAATAATAATAGAAATCAACAAACAAGCCACAATTATCATAAATAAGAGCAAAAGATTCAGTTTTATTAGTAGAAAATAATGATCATATATATATATATATATATATATATATATTACATGCTTGGATAAAGGAGGAAAAAAACATCAATAAATTGTGGCTCATGTCAAAGTCCCTGTAAGATTTTTTTTCCGACCAAGAAAGAAATGTATCAAGAACAAACACATGTAGCGGTTAATCCTCAATGCAAGAAAACCAAAGCATCCATACAATCATATATCATCTTATTTCAATGAGAAAATTTTCAATACTTTGGGGGGCATTAACATACAATCATGTATTATTATGATGATACAATAACACAACAAATACAATTCCCAACTAATAAACTCCTGAGTGGTCTAAAATTAACCTGTTTAACAACATGGACAATCCCAAACAATCATGCTCTAATGTCTTGGGTGAAAAATGTGACTTAAACTTTTTCTAAAGATAAGAAATGCGAGTATGTAATCGAGACTTAAACTTCCCAATCTCAAACACAAACAAAAGCCAAATCAGTTCCCAGAATTTAAAGCAAAACTCAATGCAAGTGATAAATGTATTAGTTCCCTTTAGCTATATCGAAACCTCCAAAATAGAGATCTCAGAGCTTTGAAAAGAATGTTATAATATTCCAATTAAGAAATGCGGACAAGAACACAAGGGGTAATTTAAAGTTAGAGATAGATCATGGGTTTTGTTCCACAAGTCAAGGCAAGTGGATCGTTAGAAGAAATATTCATTTTGCTTAGTCACGAAGCTGTAAATTTCAAGAGCACCATGAAATAGAGAGAACAAGTGGAGATGGAGAATCTCAGGCTGTAAATTTCAAGAGCACAAATCTCTTACTCAGGTTCTATGATGTACTTTACAAATTATCAGGTACAGAGGATGAAGATGGTGAATCTCATAACAGAGTCCGAACGAAAAGAAAAGAAACCTCAAGATGAATCTCAAAACAAGATGAAGTGGATGAAGCTTAAATCAAGCAGATCCATTCAAAGCAAAGATAGAAAGTCGGTGATAAGAGCCAAAAAACTCACAATTCAACTGGATGACGCACGGTGGGAGTTCTGAAGAATTTGACGAGATGACACATGATGGGAGCTCCAAACGCTCTAGAGTAGACGCACAGTGAGAGCTCTGAATAATCAAAGAAGACCCACACACAAGAGAAATCGAGCATCTGCAAAGATAGAGAGCAATAATGTGTTTATTTTCTTCTAAGGGCAATATGGAGTATAACAAAAATAATGAGGGTAAATTAGTTAACAAATTTAGCTCCCCTCTAAAAAACTCCAATTTAAAGGGAGCCAAAATAAGGGGAGGGAAAATTTTGGCTCCCCTTCCTTCCAAAATTTTTTAACCAAATGAGAGAAATGGAGCCCCTCCCTTCCATTTATCCCTAACCAAATAGAGCCTAAAGAAGAAGCAACGAGTGAGTAAAATTTCAAGGGTTAACTATAGAGCACTGACCAGTGAGAGTTGAGCAATATTTGGGAGGGGTTTGTTGGAGGGAATGAATTTTTAGATAAAAAAAAACAAGGTAACATAAGTATTGGCGCCTAACTCAAATTTTAGGCCAAAAAATTAATTTAGATAGGCACAAAATCGCTTGCTAATATAATTATTTTATTTTAAAAAGGTATAAAAAATACATTTCTATTTTCCTTGTTAAAAATATATTTTTAGAGGGATATTCTCTTGCTAGTTATATCTTATTTTAGAGAAGTAGAAAAAAATTTTTGCTATTTTTTATTAATTATATATTTTTAGAGAGGTATAAAAATAGCTAGCTAATTGTTTTTGCTAATTATATTATTTTAGAAAAAATATAAAATTTCTAACTAAATCCCTCGCTAATGTATAATTTTATAGATGTATAAAATTGCCTCACTAATTTCTTCTCTAATTATCTTATTTTAGAGAGAATACAAAATTCCTCACTAATCTCTCTTTTTAGATATGTATAAATGTATCTCGCTAATTATTATTGTTTTAGAGAGGAATACTAAATCCCTCGCTGATCTCTCATTTTAGAGAGGTATAAATATGTTTCACTATTTTTTTCGTTAATTATTTTTTTAGAGATAAATTAACAACTATCGCTATTTTTTCTTACTAATTTTCAGCCAAGCTATGAAATCAATATTTCTTTCTAATTTCCTCACTATTTTGTTATTTTAAAGAAGAATGGATAATTTCTTGGCTAAATTTTCTCACCAATTTACATTTTTCTAGTAGTGAATAATGCACCCAACTGTACCATAAAAAGTACTTATCAAATAATTTAATTTTCTCAACAAAACTACACACAAATGAAATACTCCATCCATTTAAATATGTAAGATATTTTTAATTGAACCTCACCCTCAATAAAATAGTTACTTATCATTAAATTAATACTATTTTTTTATATTTATCAATATGCAATCGAGTGTTTTATTTTAAAATAAATATAAAGTAATTATTTAATAGTGGCACTTTAAAAAAAGTAATAATTATACTTTAAAATACTAAAAATATTTTATATTTTTTATATTTAATTTTTTTTAAAATACCTTATATTTTTAAAGGGTAGTTACACTTATCGCATGATTACATATCCTTAAAGCTATACTAGAAATTAGAGGCACTCATGAGGCACGTGGAGATCGCATTGAGTGATAAAGCTATTTTCACACACCACACGAGCATCTTTGTATAATTCTTTTCATCCGATGCTTAAATATTTTAGTTGGAAAATGAATAGGAAAAAATATTTAAGAATGTTCCGGTATAGTATTCTTTTTTTTCCCCCTAATTTTGTTCCCATCTAAGTCAAGAATAAATGCAGGTATCTCCTAATAGAGAATCAAATCTTGATTTATCACGTTAGAACTTTCATGCTTGATATGACTCTCATTAGTTTTATATTTTTTATTTATATACCCTCTCTCTTTTTGTACATAAAAAAAAGAAAAATTAATCTTTTAATTCTTTAATTTTTAACTCATTTGTAACTCAATCTCTCAATTAATCCTTATTTTTTAATTTTTTTTAAAATTTCTTATCAAATAAGAGGGATAGAAAAAATGTTTATATATTATTTTAAATAATTCTCCTCTTACTTATTGATGTGAGATATAAGCTAATATGAAAAAAAATTAACAAAAGTTAGGGGATTAATTTGTAAGTGATTTAAAAGTTGAGGAACTAAGTCATAGTGAGTCATAATTGAGGGACTGAGTCACAGCGAGTCATAGTTGAGGGATTGAGTCACAAGTGAATTAAAAGTTGGAGGACTAAAAGATTAATTTTTTTCTAAAAAAATTATAGCACACTATTTAAAAAATTAATTATTTATAATAATTATGTTTGAAAATAAAAAATTAAACTAGAATACACTGTGTTAATCAAGATAAACATGCATTAATTATTTTTCATTAATGTAAATTATAAAAAGTAATTTAGAAAATTCATAATAAATATTTATTGATATATGTGATTTTACTTATAAAAAAAATAAACATAAATGACAGTTTTTCTATCAAATAAAAATGGAGGGAGTCTGTCACCAGTCTCTCCGTTTTTTCAATCAAGACTTCTTTCTCTTTTTTATTTGAACCGAGAGCGATCTCTTTGCAAAAGCAAGATATTTGCTTCTTCTTCTTCTTTTAAAGGGGTGAAAAGAAAAGGAATTGAAAGAAAAATGAAACAAAAGCTCGGAATTCAATGAAATAGAAATGATAAATCTATAGATTTATTATATATCTATAAAAACTATAAACGAAAATGGAAATTTAAAAATATTTATACCATCCAACAATTGTTTTTTTAATAAATCTATAGATTTATTATATATCTATAAGATTTGGATGGGAACATGACTACGGTTATCAAAGAGCATATTTTAAGAGCTGGGTGTTGCCTTGTCTTTTTCTGCATTTCATGCTTGGAAAGTTATAATTTTAATTATTTAATTGATATATTGGCAATTGATGTTTTGAAAATTTTATCAAAATATATCCTATATTTTGAATAGATTTAAATGGTAATTATTATTGTAGTAAGTAATAGTGTTTATAAATATGGACACAATCGGATGGCTATGGAATAGAATTGTGAATATTTTTGATAAATATATCTGGAAGAGCAATGGAGGATTGTGAAAATAACAGGCGGCCACTCCTCGCCGCCGCCACACCCTCACCGAATGGACATCGTCATCCCACCTCCGCCGCAACTGCAATTTTCAGCGCTGAATCTTCTGACATCCCTCACATCGACACTCCCAAAGGCTTCTTCACTCAATTCTCCATCGAGTCCAAGAAACTCTGGTACCTCGCCGGCCCTGCCATATTCACCTCCATTTCCCAGTACTCCCTCGGCGCCGTCACCCAGCTCCTTGCCGGTCATGTCGGTACTCTCGAACTCGCCGCCGTCTCCGTGGAGAACTCCGTCATTGCTGGCTTCTGCTTCGGCGTCATGGTAAGATCTAGAAGAAACTATTCTGTTTAACATTAAAGTGATCAGAGAGTAAAGCGATTTTTTTTTTTTATTTGAATTTGAATACGAACAGCTTGGGATGGGAAGCGCGCTGGAGACGCTGTGCGGGCAGGCGTACGGGGCCGGGCAGCTTGATATGTTAGGGATTTACATGCAAAGGTCATGGGTGATTCTGAACACGACGGCTCTTTTTCTGTGTCTATTGTACATCTTTGCGAGGCAAATCCTTAGAGCGATAGGCCAGACGGCGGCGATATCGGAGGCGGCGGGGGTGTTCGCGTTGTGGATGATCCCGCAGCTGTTCGCATACGCGATGAACTTTCCGATCCAGAAGTTCTTGCAGGCGCAGAGCAAGATCATGGTGATGGCGTGGATATCGGCGGCGGCGCTGATGGTGGTGCACACCGTGATGAGCTGGTTGCTGATGCTGAAATTGAAGTGGGGCATGGTCGGAGCGGCGGTCGTCCTGAACTCGTCGTGGTGGCTCATCGTGGTGGGTCAACTGGTCTACATCTTCAGCGGAACCTGTGAGCGAGCTTGGAGTGGCTTCTCCTTCCAAGCCTTTAAGAATCTGTGGGTTTCGTTCGCCTCTCCATGGCCTCCGCCGTCATGCTCTGGTACGTATCATCGTTCACTTCATCTGTTTCATCATTTCCATTTAAGCTCCGACAAGCCCCCGTTTGCCGGATCTCGGGAAGAAGAATACTGAGCATTTTTAAATTATTTTATGTGGTGGTCAAAAATACGCTTTGTGCGTGGAGCAATATAAAAACGACTTTTTCTCCAATTGTCTCGGCGGACAAACAACCACCTTGCTGTTATGTGTCATATTTTTTTATTTTGAAGTTTTTCATTTTATTTTTAATGGTTCAATTGTCCAAATATTTTATGCTTAAATTATTCAATTCATACAAGTTCAAATTTTTATGTTATGACAGTGATAATAGATATTTTTTTAAGAAAGAATTATATTAAAATCTCACATAATAAAATTAATTACTATAAGATTTATTAACAATTGAATTAAGGCAATTAACAACTATTGTCAATTTCTAAGACAATTTCTTACATGGGATTTAAATGTAATTCTTTTTTTAATTGTTTATTGGAAAAATGGTATTTAAGGACTTCCTAAGAAATTTATTGCCTAACAAAGACGAACAAGTTAACATTCAAGAAAAAAATGATTTTCTATTATTACTTTAACAATAAAAAATTTTGTATTGGTATTTATTTGTGAATAATTTTTGGAGAAGTTTTTGAATGTAATCCTCCCTACTTTATTCATCCATGCATAAACGTTGGGTCTTAGATTTTTCCAAGTTTTTAATCAACAATTAATATACCGAAAACATTAATTACAATATATAAAAACAGCTACATATGTTACATGCACCCCTAAACTACTTTGAAAATTACTCATATTTTATGCATAGGGGTACGTTGATTAGCAATAGAAGATACTTCCTCCGTCTTAAATTATAGAATACTTTTAAAGGAGTTTCTCTATTATAAAATATAAAACACTTTAAGTAGATTAAGGTTTCATTAAATGTATCAATTATAATATTACTCTTTTTCTTTTTACAATTAATTTTTATCTCTTTTCTTTTTAATGTATTAAATGATGGATATTTTTAAAAATTTTTATTTTTATTAAAAAGATAAGATTGTTAAATGTATTTAATGAGATTTATTGATATATAAAATTTTATCTAAAAGTATTCTATAATTTAAATGGAGGAAGTAATAAAAAAGAAGCATCCAGGGGAGATTACTTTGAACCCAAAAAAAAAAAAATATGTAAGTGAGATCACACTGATCTCGAGTGACTATTTTAATTTTTAAGTTGACATTCTGATTTTTTAGAGAGACACGGGGTGGATAAGATCCCGTGGATCGGGATGAGCACCCGGTGCGGTGCTCATTATTATGTTAAAATTTAAATTTTTTAATCTGTAATTTTTTTTATAAAAAAAAGTTTTTGACCGAATGAAAGTTATAAAATTATATTTAACTTATTTTTTAATAAAAAAATTTATATGAATTAGATCCCAAATTAGGGTTCGAGTATACTTATAAATCAACTACCAATGAAATCTTTATAGTAAGATTTAATCTCATACCTTATCAATTATATTCAAATTCTTATCAATTAGACTAATATTTATAATGTCTTTATTGTAAATTCTTTGTTTATTAAAATTATAATTGATTAAAAATATAAAAAAATTATATTGAATCTGGACAGCTTGGTGCTCATGGAAAATGACTACAGGTAAAGGCTGAACCAATTAATACTGTAGTACTTTCCTCTAATCACACGCGATCCATGACCACGTGAATGCCGTCTTGAAATAATAACAATAATAATAATTGATGTGTCTGAAATTAGAGATCCAAAATCTCTAGCTAGTGTTTTTATTTCATTTTGTTAATTAGTTGGTAGTGAAATATAATATATTCTGGCTCTTGTCAACGAAAGTTATTGTGGTTTGTTTGGTGGATTATTCTTACATTTGAAATTTGTTGGTGCAGCTTGGAGGTATGGTATTTTATGGCTCTGATCCTTTTCGCTGGATATCTCAAGAACGCTGAAGTTTCAGTGGATGCTTTGTCTATTTGGTAAGTGTTGACTCTCTATTCTAATCCATAATATAATTCCTCACTTTTATATACAAGTTACATATTAAAAAAAATTAATAATTCTATTTATAAGTCATCATTTTGCATTCAAATGGACTATTCACTACTTTCTTCTAATTTTATCATTTCATAGATAAGATATTGCATGTAATAAAAAAAGTATTTTTAAGGATGATATATACATTTAATAAGGACAAATAAAAAAAATTAGATTAGATAATATCAATGATTTAAATCTCTCTCATGGGTTTTGATAAAGTAATTAGAAGTGATTTTTAATAAAACCAAAGAATACAATATTTATTATTGTTATTCTTGTTATTATTTTATTTGGTAGCGAAACCGCTGGGAGACATGGTTGTTTTGAAACTTGAACCACCACAGAGAAAAGGGTACAGATATACAGATCAGAATCCAACATTTTATCATCATTAAAATAGATTAATAACAGCGTAAGACTTGACCCTTCTCTTCACTTTTTTTAAAAAAAAAAAAACAGTGTAAGAAATTCTGCTTTCATAAATCATAATATATGTTATAATTATATTTTGTTAAAAAATTAAAATGCTGTCTTATAAATTGTATTTCAAATTACATTATTATTTTTGTAAGTATTATCAACGGTTCCTTTTTCAAGCTTAATTTATATGAGCGTATGTGCTATCTTAATAAAAAAAAAAATAGAGCCTAATAATGTAAGCTAAATATATGAAATCAGTCAAATCAAAATATTATTTATAAGTTGAGATGAGGATGATGTATATATTATACGGATAAAGAAGAGTCATGATATGCATGAATGATGGATTGTATTATGAACCAGTAATGCTTATCTAGTTTTGCAAGATATCGATATTTCACTATATTAATTAATTAGTTCTCTTCGTTCTCATAACGGATCTTAAAATAGTTAAAAGCATTTGCCTATTTGGCTACCCCAACATGTCTTCAGTACTGTTTTGAAGTGTTGGAAGGCAAACTAGGGTCTCGTGTCTAAGTTGAATACTTCACCACGATAATTGATTGACCTGCTATATGGATGGCGTTATTCTAGGGCCCTACTCTTTTTTAGTCCCCTAGATTTAATTAGGAGATAATGAAATAGTAACTTACAATAGTGAGGATTGATAGTGAGGCTAATTAATTAATTAATTTCTAGGTAGTTTCTTATATATCTCCTAGCCCTGTATGCCTGGATGGCATGCACGAATAAATTGATCATCAAAACTTGAGTTCTGGGCTCTGTACAGATTCACGCAGCTCGATAATTTTATATACCCAATATAATATGGATCAGAATCATTCATTCAATGCTAAATCACACTTTATTATATAAAGGTCCAGATACATAATTATGTAATCCTTTTAGGTTCTTTAATGCGCGCACACATGTCATTGTCGACGCTGGAGCAATGTGATATGTTTGAAAGAACCAAAATATGACTTCTCTTTCGATGCCAAACAAAAAATCCTCATCTTCACCACTAATAACGCCTCATTTTCTAATCTCTTGCAAGCGGGTCATGATTGAAATCTTGAAGATCATCCTCTATTATAATATCGTCGAGTAGCTAGCTAGATTCTTTGAACATCAGATAGGATAAGCATTTTACTTTTCTCTTAATCTTGGACCTTCTTGCACGGTAGATCCCGTGTTACAAACACACTCTAAATTAAAAATTAATAGGGGAGAGAAAATATTTAATGAATCAGTTCCATCTATTATGATAACTCCCTCATATTTACAAGGCACATCTTAAAAATAATTTTCAATCTAAAATATAGAACACTTTATAATAATCAAATTACTTTTTTTTAATTTATCCTTTCTCGATTAAGATGAAAGTATTTAATGTAGTTGTATCATTATTTAAAACTAAAGATAAAAATAAAAATATATATATTATTTTTTTATGATTTTAAGAAAAAAAATTAATTTTTCTTAAAAATTAAAATACATGAAATGATTAAACTATCTTTCAATAAAGACAAGAGAGAGTATATATTATATATAGTATCATACACGTGCCTCTATTAACTTGACACAGACTCGGTGATTCTTATCAGTTATCATCATAAATATGAAATATGCTAAAACCGTTCACATTAATTTCTTCAACCATACCAGCATGGGCTTCATTTTTCTGACATGATATTGGATTTCTGCAGTGCGAACATACTGGGCTGGACTGTGATGGTCTCCTTCGGAATGAACGCGGCCGTAAGGTGCGATATTCAGTTCACCTACACACACACACACACACACGAATTAATTACAGAACTCGATAATAAACGTAACCCTCAGCTTTCTGAAAAATATTGCATGCACATGCATGGTTGAGTAATTAAACAGAACATCAATGAAGCTTGACCGAGTCAAATCTATGTAAATATATATATATATATATATATAATATGAACTGTGGATGGTAGTGCAGTGTGAGAGTATCCAATGAACTCGGAGCGGGACATCCAAGAACAGCAAAGTTTTCGCTGGTTGTGGCCATAATAACATCGTTTTTATAATGGGTCTGGTCATGTCGCTTGTCCTGATCATCTTCAGGAAACAGTACCCAGCATTGTTCTCAGGCGACACGCAAGTGCAGGAGCTGGTGGGGGAGCTGACACCCATGTTGGCTTTCTGCATCATCATCAACAATGTGCAGCCTGTTCTCTCTGGAGTAGCCATTGGAGCAGGATGGCAAACTGCCGTTGCTTACGTAAACGTCGCTTTTACTACCTTTTCGGTGTCCCACTGGGTCTTGTTTTGGGTTACAAGCTCAAATTTGGAGTCAAGGTACGTGACTACGTGAACCATGCATATTTTTGTTTTTCTCATACAGATGGATGAGTTGAATTAATGACCAGTAATCATATAGATGCCATCAGAGTGGCTTGATCAATTGACTAGGTGTTAATGATTCAATTTAATTAAAGATCTCCAGTTTGAAACAACCAGATATGCAATAATGATTAAATTTTCAGTGGGAGGTATATATGTTTCCCAAAGAAATACTTGCAAAACTGCTAATCGGATTAGTTTGAGTTTAAAACGTGAAATTCCGAAGCGAAAATAAAAAGTAATCATATAATATATAATATGTGAAAAACACTTTTTTAGAGGCTAGAGCTGACCCATGCATGCACTCTCCTACTATATATTGGTATATTAATTTATTTACACAAATCGAGCAGATGTGTTTTTTTGGAGGTTGAATTGCCTGATATTCTCTGACCTAATGATCTCTTCGCGACAAGTTTACAAATATAAAGAGATGTTTTTTTTATAAAAAAATTCCTTTCGGAATTTCAGGGAATCTGGTCGGGAATGTTGACAGGCACTTCTTACAGACAATCGTTCTCTCCATGATGGTTTATAAAACCAACTGGAATAAAGAGGTAACTTTAGCTTCTTTTATGGGCAGGTGATGAAAATCAAACGAAAAATTTATTTTATATATAGTGAAGAGAGAGAGAGAGAGAGAGGTGAGTGTTCGTTCTGGGTTATATATGGTGAAAAATTATTATGACTATTTTTTGTGCATGAAATTGCAGGCCTCACTTGCAGAAGATAGGATAAAGAAGTGGGGTGGGGATACTCATTCAAAAATAAGTGATATGTGAAATATAAGACCGAGACTCTCTCGATTCCCGCTGGGGGGCCTATGAGGGGAGGACCAGAAGAGATCTGGGGCCATGAAAGAAAGAAGAAGAAACTAATTTAAGGTGCAAAAAATTCATGCTTGGCGTGGATTTTATAATTTTTTTTCTAATTGTTTTATTTGAGGGAGAAAAATATTCAGGATTAATTTCAGGGTCCTCTGGGACTTATGGGATTCGCTGCTTTTCAAGAAAAGTAGATTTTGCTCATCAATTTTTTTTTATCCACAAGATAATTCTGTTTCTCATTTCTAGTATTTAGATAGATTTAGTGGTTCAGATTTATCATTGAGATCAGATGAAAAATACGGATTATACTTACATCTTTTGGCATGAGAGAAGAAATATAATAGAGTGAATCAGTGACCATTCAGATTAATCCAATGGCTACAAATTAAAGTGGGACCAATGTAAGGGATAGGATTCAAATAACTCGTAATAATAATAATAAAGTCTTCTGTGACTTGTTTAGATCACATTTTTATAAGTTGGTATCATTTCTGTAGAACTTTTGGAACTTCCCCCCTTTTTTGTGTTTATAATTGAATGTTGGATTTTTTTTTTGTTTGGTCCAAAAAATTTACAAATATGGTTTCAAATATTTATGCTAATCCATATATTATAATAAAATAGAGTTCATGACTATTATAAATTTACTATTCATACGCATCTAGATTGGGATTATTTATTAAATTAATTAAAAAAAACTCGCAAAGAAAGAAAGAAAAAGAAGCTTTAGAATGAATCCGCTTGTGATGTTAATGCATGAAGACGTCTTTACTTACAGCCTTGGAATGAGATTGGGATTCATGATGAGTGTACTCAGTGGCCATCACCTTGCAACCCTTGAAAAATTTATCATGCTTTAGAATTTACACTTGACCGGAGATTAATGAAATTGTGAGTTAAAGGCTATTATATGAGGATGTTTTGCCAATATTTTTTCGTTCCTCCAAATGCAACTTCTCTCACAGTGCAGCCAAAATTTCTGTGTCCAATCTTTTTGTCTATTCTTCTATATAAAATCTTCCTCTATTTTCTATAATCTACTTCCTCCAGTTTCTATTATATGACGCCTTCTAGAAGGATACTTCAGTCCTTAATATAAAATACTTGATAGACATTAAATTATATTTTTTTAAATATTGTTCATATTTAAATACATATTATGAAGAAGATGTTAATGCAAATTTAAATTTTTTTTTTATTTAAACAAGTATAAAATTAAGTTTATTTTATTTTAAACAAAATTTATAACATAATAACTCTATTTTTTTTTATTTTGATGAAATGGATAAAAATACTTGATAGATATTAATTATATTTTTTTAAATATATTTTCATATTTAAATACATTAATTATGAAAAAAGATGTAATGCAAATTAAAATTTTTTTATTTAAACAAGTATAAAATTAAAGTTTATTTTATTTTAAAACAAATTTATAACATAATAACTATATTTTTTTATTTTGATGAAATAGATAAAAATATTTTATAATAAAAATAAAGGAGTATTAGATAGTTCTGCCCCGTTGATAAATCTCGTAGCTACCGTAGGGACACTCATTGAGCACGGATACTTGAGATATTCATCGGAATTTAGATCCGGATATAAGATGGCGGCTTGGTGATCTCTCTCTCTCTCTCTCTCTCTCTCCTCTCTCTCTCTCTCTCTCTCTCTCTTCTCTCTCTCCTCTCTCTCTCTCTCTCTCTCTCTCTCTCTCTCTCTCTCTCTCGGGCCAAAGAGGCGGATTGGCCGTTGAACTTGAAATGAAACTTCAACGACATCATATATCTATAGAGCTTAAGAAATTGTAATGTAAAAGAGAATTAATTAAGTCATTCCGAGTGTGACTTGTGGGACAATGACCCTAATCAATTAAAAATATGCACATGCGTGCATGCGCGCTAGGAGCATCTAGTTTTATTTGTTTATTTTTTTTTCTGGGACAAAGAGGAGCATCTAGTTTACTCTGTTTTCTGTACGCATACATGCGAATGGAGAGTACTTGAAGCATTGTTAGGGGCCAACTCGAGTAAGTCTAAAAAATTAAAATTATATTTAAATAAAATAACATATTTTGTATGGTTAAGCTTATTTGGAGTGGTCAAGCTCAAGCTGGATCAAGTTTGACTCAAATACTCAAGTAACATCTTAATTTTTTTAAACATCTTAATTTTTAAAAAATATATATATATGCTATTAATTAATCCTTTAAATTTAAATTCATTTTATACTAAAATTTATATATTTGAGTATATTATTTTAGATATTTTTGAGAAAATTTAAAAATGTTAATATTGTTATAGTTTTATTATTTTTAATCTATAAAATATCTTAAAATAATATTTAAAATATATTTTAATTTTAATTTTTAAATTTCAAAACTCACAATTTTTTTAAAATATGAGTCTTCTAAATTTGTTAAGTACTTATTCTAAAAAATAATCCATCTGTTTAAAAAATGTAAGGCATTTTTTGAGGAGTTAAATGTTCAAAAATATAAAACATTTTGAATCTTTTAAAGTATAATTATTACTTTTTTTTAAAAGAATGCCCCTATTAAATAGACTACTTTATTTTTTTAGGGTGTTTAATAAAAATAATATAAAAAGATAAGATTAATTGAAAGATAAATAACTACTTTATTGAAAAGTAAAGTTTGGTTAAAATACTTTATATTTTTAAATAGAGGGAGCATGTGTTATATTTTTGTAATAATAAAAATAATTAATTTAAATAAAATTGAATTTTTAAAAAAGAAAATAATTAATAATTTAAATATTCATGTGGGTCCAAACAAGATCAAGAGTATTACGACCAAATTTAGTTCATCTCGAATTGAATCCAATCTAATAAGCTGGCGAATTTGAATTCCCAGCTTTGCTTGAAAGCTGAAACTTCAACTACATCATATTTTATAGAGATAAAATTAAAAAAAAAAAAAAGAGTAGTAACGTGAGAATCAATCAACTCATTCAATTAAACACACACACATATATGAGTTATGCACGCGCGAATATATATAAATATAACTATTGTTCTTTATAATTTTATTAAATTTTATTTTTAATTTTTATAATTTTTATCATGCTTTTAACTTATATATTTTAGCAAGATTGGGTAATGTTTGTTAGTCAGATCCCTATATTTTCAGTATTTTTATCTTTATAAAACTGAAAACATGATTGAAAACACACAAAATATTATAAAAATTAAAAATAAAATTATAAAGATTAATGATCGTGTTTTCAGTATTTTTATTTACCTTGGCCTTGTTGGTCCAATGAATAAGATATACCTGATTTGCCCTGTGTTCCCACGGATGATAAAGAGAGTCCAACTTGCATCTGGTCCACATTTCCTAAGGTGGCCCAATGCCCTCCTTGTTCAAATCCAAGTCTATCAAAGGTTCCAACAAACCTATTGATCATCCGATTATCATTTCCTACACCATAATTAATCATCAATTTACTATTTATTCTCAATTACTTTAACTAGTTCTATGTCAAGATTTTGAGATGTTACGTCTTAGGCCTAGTCTTAGATTAGCAGTAGTTCGCTAGTGTTCCTTGAAGCAACAATTTATAAATTATGTATATATATTTATATATATTCATAACATTTTTTCATCAATATTTAATAATGGTAAAAGGGTAAACTTGTAAAAAAAAGCATAACTTATAAATAAAACAATTTTTTTCTCTCACCACTTTATAAATAGGATTGAACGGAGCTAGTAATGAGTTGGGAAAATGCAATTATAAGTCTTATAATTTTATTAAATTTTGCTTTTAATCTTTATAATTTTTTTAATTTTTTCATTCCCTATAGGTTCAACAAGATTGGGTAACATTTATTAATACAGTCCCTATAATTTTAGTGTTTTTAAGAAAATACTAAAATAAAACTACAATGACTAAAAGCAAAATTTAATAAAATTATAGGGACTAATAATTATGTTTTTCTTATGAGTTTTAATATTTTTCTTAATTTTAGTTAAATATGTTGAAAGTGATTTACTCCCTCCAATTTAAAATATAAGCAGTTTTTAAGAAAAATTTACATACTAATAAAATCTTCATTTTCATAAAAATATACATTTCCTTTCCCTTTTGTTCTTAATCTCAATTACCAATATATTTCACAATGAACGAGAGATAAATTTACACAAAGATTTAGGTTAATATATACAAGGGTAAAATGGAAATTTTTTTACTTGTATTAGATTGCTTATATTTTTGAACTAGACAGGGTATAAATAGGTTCGAAAAAAGTAACATTGTCTAAAATTTTAACAAATTTCTAGATTTGTTCTTATAAAAAATATCTATTTCAATAATTTAGTTTCTCTCATTAATATTAATGTAGCCTATAACACCCTCAAATTTACAAACTGATTTTTCGCAAATTATTAAAACCATTATCATGGTAAAAAATTTTCTTACCATGATACATCCAAGACATAACACAAGTCTTAAAATATCTAAAAAGGCAATTAAAATCATGAGAGACAGACATAATCCTCATGTCATGATATTCAAATCAGATCATAAATCAAGAGGGACAGACATAATCCTCTTGGTCATATAAATACTTTTAATAAAAAGGATTAGAGTTTACATGCTTCACAAAGAAGATATGTCCTAAGTTAGCACAAGATACATTGTATAATCTAAAATAAGAGGTAACGTAAAAGATGGTGTCTCATACACCATAGTTACACCTCTGGTGCTTTCTCGGCCGGACTCGCTCCTGTAAAAATATTAACCACGGGGAATGAGACTTAAAAGTCTCAGTAACCAAAAATTAATATGTAATGATGCATGCGGATGTAACTAATCATGCAATTACTAAGTGGGCACACAAAATATTTAACCGAACAATACTTTCAAACAAATCGAACAAGTATTTAATTTGCATGACTGCACCTTGTATCCTCCTTTCGCCATGCTTGAACGCCAAATCACCCAGCCAAAGGTGAGTTAAACCAAGTGACACGCCATTCATTAGGTCCAATGAGGGCTTACCACGTGGTAATAATTAACCAAACAGAAATTTCCATTAACACCATATATTAAAATACCCTAACAAGTCAAGCATCATTCAAATATCCAAACAGGAATATATCCGAACAAATATCTCATCATGATAAACAAAAATAAATTTTTGACCCACTTGGCAATAATTTCAAACAAGTATATATATACAGTATTTATTTTCATTAATTCATAATTTTTTTCAAACAATAAAACAACACATAACCATTTACAAACACACCCATCACAACACATTAATAATGGTTACCTTGTGTCTTGAATAACAAGTTTCCCTTCACAACTCCTTTTCACCACTATCTTTGTCAATATAATCTACATAATTATTTCACAATACTATATATTAATTTTATATTAAAATAAATGACTCTAATTTAAAGAGTTAGAAAGTCTTAGATCTATAATCCATATTAACACTAATTTAAGATTTATGCCTCATTTAACTTCCCAAATTCTTTTCTAAAATTCTCATACCCTAATAAACTATTTTTTTCTCCTCAAATCACTTCTCGTATCATAATTTCATCTTTCTATATTCTAAAAATTTGTCCAAAAATAAATTAAAAATTTTAAAATTATTCTGAAGCCTCAAATCACCTTTCTATAACCTCAAAAATACCTATTCATACTTAAATAAATATTTAATAATCATAGGTTTATCCCTACATCTCAGATTTCACATAAATTCAACCATATAGATCTAGATTTTAACTCAAAAATTCTTAAACATGAGTTTCAACCTCAAGAAAATATTCTATAATATTTATTTTTATATCCCTAAAAGTTTTAACCTATATTTTTAATCCATCATATCATCAGATTAACTATCCTATAGAAAAATCTTAATCAGAATATTTACTCTATTCTACAAAATAATCATATCACTAGAAAGCTAATATTATTTAGAAAATAGCTATAAAATTAATTTTATAATTAAATAAATTTTTAATGCTAATCTAAATAGGAAAGTTAGAAGATACCTGAAGAAAAAGAAAATAATCCCCCCTTGCGAGAAAATGCCGAGCAACGTGAGAGGAAGAGAAAAAAATAATATAAAAATAGAATTGTGCTCCCAAAATTATATTAAAAAAATTATAGGTTTGAATTTAATTATTCAAACCTTTGGGCCATTACTTACAATTTTCACAAATTGTATCTTGAGCCCTTAGTTGCAATTTTCACAAACTGCAATAAAAATTTCCTCATACTTCCTCCACAATGCACCTCCTCTTTTTATACATGAGGAGGTGCCTTTCATTCCCACATCTAATCGATGTGGGACTAAACCCCCTCCCTTTTTTTTTTACTTTCTTTTCTTTTTTTTTAACTCACACACACACATTAATAATAATTTTTTTAAATCTTAAAATTATATCTTAATAAAATATTTTTTTATATAATTTTAAACTTAAGTTTTTAATTCATAATTATATGCCTAACCATATTATTTTTTTCAAATAGCCTCAAATAATATAAATTTCTATTATTATCATCATTTAAAAAAAACTTAAATTTCATAAAATTTTTTTTATCTAAAAATTAGGATGTTACATAGCCAAAATAAAAAATTTGTAATAAAATTATGAGCAAGATTTTTTGTTTGTCTTGTAAGTAAATATGAAAGATGGGATAGTATTTTTAAAACTTATTCGTTTCATTTATATATATAAAATAATCACATCACATAGTTCATAAAAATTAATTAATGATAATAATTGTGTCTAGAGATAAAAAAAACTTGACTAAAATATATTTGTATTTAGTCAGAATAGTTATTTCTTGTGAATAAAAATGAAAGAATAATAGTTAGATCCTAAAGGCATGTATTAATGATAGTTAGATCCTCAATAAAAATTTTTACATAATGAATTATAAATATTAATTGAAACAGTTACAAACAAAATTTTTTGTTATAATTTTAAAATTATATTTAATATTTAAGTACTTATTTATAATTAAAACTCTTAGATTTATAATATTTTGAATTGATGTTTTTAACTTATTTTTTAAAAATTTTTATTGAAGATTTAACCAGTATCAATTTAATATTTTGATACGTAACAGTCATTCTCTCAATAAAAATTATGAATTAATGACAAGTAATTTAATAAATACTGTCTCCATTAAAAAATATAATGTATTTTTAATCGAATCTCAACCCCAATAAAGTAATTACCTACTTTTTAATTAATCTTATATTTTTACATTTATTCCTATTAAATATTTATAATAAATATAAAATTATTATTAATAGGGATACTTTTAAAAAATATGATTACATTTTGAAAGACTAAAAATACCTTACATTTTTAAACATTGAAATTTTCAAAAATGTTTCATATTTTTAAACTGAGAGAGTACTAATTAAGATACATGATTTTACTTATGAATAAAAACAAAATATCAAGTAATAATTTTTTTATATATAAAAATGGATGAAGTATTTACCAAATTTCCATTTGTCCAACTCGGACAAAGAAGGCAGCAGTTGACAATCATGACCAGAAAGGATCTGTTGTTCAAAAATAAAAAAAAAAACACACACACACACCCCCAATACATGCAGCACCTGATCGTCATTTGCTAACTGTCCCTCTCATCCTCCCCCCTCCGGCCAACTTCATGGACGACGGTAAACTCCACACAACCACTTCTCACGATCACGATCACAGATGAACCCCATCAATCCAACCTTACTCTCATCCTACCCCAACTCTCACCACTGTTTTTTGCGCCAGTACCGACGACATCCGTCCTCTTTCCACCCCAAAAGACTTTTCCGGACAGTTCTTGACGGAGTTGAAGAAGCTCTGGTACCTAGCCGGCCTCTCAATTTTCTCCTCCATCTCCAAATACTCTCTCGGAGCCATCACCTAGGTCTTCGTCGATCATGTCGGCACCATCGACCTTGCAGCCGTTTTGGTAGAAAACTCTGTCATCTCAAGCTTCTCTTACAATGTGATGGTGAAACTAAAACTATATATGTTCCTTCCCAATCTTGTTGTGTTGTTCTTTTCGTATAGTTTTTCTATTCTGGATTGATCATCAAAGCAAATTGACTGGAAATTGAATTAGAGCTCGGGATGGGAAGCGCGTTGGAGACGCTATGTGGGCAAGCGTACGGAGCGGGACACGTGGACATGTTAGGGGTCTACATGTAGAGATTGTGGGTGATATTGCTCTTCACGGCGATGATTCTGAGCCTTCTTTACATCTTCGCGGAGCCGACTATGAAGCTGATAGGGCAAACCACGGAGATATCTGAAGCGGCGGGGCAATTTGCCGTCTAGATGATTCCACAGCTTTTCGCTTATGCATTGAACTTTCCGATTACCAAGTTCTTGCAGGCCCAGAGCAAGGTCATGGTGATCGCGGGGATATCGACGACAGCTCTTATGGTGCACATGATGTTGAGTTGGTTGCTGGTGATAAAGCTGCGATGGGGGTTGGTGGGGGCGGCGACGGTTCTGAATGGGTCATGGTGGTTCATAGTGGTAGCTCAGTTTGCGTATACAGCAAGCGGATGATGTGGTGGAGCATGGAACAGGTTCTCATGGATGGCATTTCAGAATCTTTAGGGATTTGTTCACCTCTCTCTAGCTTCAGCCATCATTAGTATTGGGCGAACGGGCTGCGGGCCAGCCATCAGGCTGGCGTTTTTACGAGCTGGGTTGGGCTAGCCCGCCAATTAAAACGGGCTGAAAAACCTAGCCCAACCCGTTTCATAATGGGCTAGCCAACCTGCGGGCTAGCCCATTTAAACACATGAAAATTATTTTTTTAACAACTTAAATTTTTTTACAATACAATTAATAAGCATATAAGATTTTAAATATAGTCATCCTAATTTAAATTGTTCAATAATTAACATTACTTGAGTCCAAACTCCAAAATCCACTGAAATCAAACAACAATTAATAATCTAAGATTTCAAGTCCAACTTTCAACTTTCAAGCTTCAAATGAACATAAATACACCCAATACTCAAGGAAACTCATGGTAAATTGATGACATTGGAAGCTTGTTCTGTTGCATGATTATCTTCATCTGACATAATTAACTCAGCTTCACCATCATTGTCATCATCATCCTCGTCATCAAAACCTTCACCTACCACAAACATAAATCAACATATATTACAATTTACAAATTGAGTATGTTAATAGAAGTTGACATTAATAAAATATATCATTTTGGAATAATTTACCATCATAATTCCATCCAAGCAACCAATTTCTTGTGTAAATAAGAGCTTGAACATTCTCTGGAAGAAGGGAAGACCGGTACTTTATAAGAATGCATGAGCCAATACTGAAGGCCAAGACATTCATTTTTATGAATACATTAAGATCAAGAGTTGCTTCTTCCAAATAATAATCTAACTCAAACTTTGTAATGGAAGAAGCATCACAGATCTTCATTCTAAGAAAATCCTATATCAAATTCAAATGAAATGTCAAGAATAAACATATAAAATTGATCAACATAAGCTTAAGATAAAATTAAAATTGCTAATAAATTGTTCAACATAAGATTGAAATAAATTGCCAATTAAAATAAAGTTTCAAGAATAAATTTATAAAATTTAAAGACTTACACCATAAGCTTAAGATAATGCCTTTTTCTCATCCCTCCTTTTCTCCACTATGTTATGTGAACCCACAGATGATTAATGATTTGATGATGTCCCTGGCCCTAAAGATGATTGAGTAGTTGGAGATGATGATGTACCACTCATTTCTTTATATTGATCAAATATGTAAATCAACTTGCACTTGATAGTTTCAATCTTTGCATGGCCATGTAAAGGATCAATCAAAGGATAATAATGTTCAATCACCTCAAACTTCATTCGTGGGTCAAGAACAATCCCAAGTGCAAGAATCATGCTATAATTGCTCCAATACTTGTGAAATTTATCTTTCATTTTGCTTGCCATTTCTTGAAGTACAGAGTCATCACTCATCATGTGTTCATTCAACAAGATTTCAATTCTTGCTATTTGCATGAAATAAATGTTTGAGGTTGGATAAGATGTCCCTGAAATCAAATTGGTAATCACATCAAAAGGCTCCAACAAGTACATATCTCCTCTGCTCTCCTCCATTCTTCAATCGAAGGGTTGAACTTATAATTTTTGTCAGTTATGGAAAAGCTATTAAAAGCACGACGATATTTAATTGCACTTTTAAGCATTGCATATGTTGAATTTCATCTAGTAGGACAATCTGTTCTTAAGCTTATTGATGTGTCAACACCCCCAACTTGCTCAATACATCTCTTAAAAGTAATCATCCTCATCTCTGATTGTTTAACATATTTAATACTCTCCCTGATTTTCTGCAATGCAGAACTTGCCACCTTCAAACCCTCTTGAACTATTAAATTTAAAATATGGGCACAACATCTTACATGAAAAAATTTTCCATTGCATACCAACCTATTTTGCCAACTCAATCTCTCCCTCAATATTTCTTGCATATTGTCATTTGTTGAAGTATTATCTAATGTAATAGAAAACACTTTTTTATCAATTCCCAACTCTATCAAGCATTCATGCACCTTTCTTGCCAATTCCACCCCAGAGTATGGTGGCTCCATCTTACAGAAAGAGAGTATTTTGCTATTAAGTCTCCACTTGTCATCAACAAAATGAGCAGTTAAGCATATATATCCTTGTGAAGTTATTGCAGTCCAACAATCAGATATTAAGCATATTCTACCAAGACTCTTTAGCAATCAGATATTAAGCGTATTCTACCAAGACTCTTTAGCATCATTTGCTTCAAAAAAAATTTTTGAGTAACATATAATTTTCTAACATCTGACACTGCAATTTTTCTAAAAAAAGGGTGGCATCAGGATTTAGATATTAGTATATTTTCCTTATCCATTTGTATTCAACATAACAATAAGGAAGATCATGCTCAACAATAGCCATAGACAGCATTTCTCTTAAAACTCTAAGATCAATTTTCCTAAAAACAAGCATTCCTTCTTGATTTAACATCATTACACTAACATCATGATATTTTGTAAGGGGTTGATAAGTTTGAGCATGACGGCGGAGAGTAGAAGTCCTATGTGATTTACTACCTATCTTGTATAACATTCCACAGCCATTACATTTTGCTTTTGGTATCCCATTAACATGCACTTTAGTAAAAGACTTCCAAACAACAGATCTCTCTCTTTTTATCTTTCTTTTTTTCTTATTTTTCTCATCAGTACCACCGTATTCATCTCTTTCTCGATCATCAATATTGGAAGCAATAACATTAGCAATACTTGTATTTTCTAGCTCTAACTCATCATCATTTTCAGACCCTTCTAAGTCTAACTCATCAGAATCAATCCGTCGACAGGCAGCAGACATTTATCTAATAAATATAAATCAAAAATCAAAAACCACCATCTATGCTCTAAGTGTTACGGTTCAATCCAACCAAGGTACAAAAATAAGTAGAACTGCCAAAGTAGAGTTATAGACAATACCTGAGTGCAAGAAAAGGAAGAAGTTGAGCAGAGACAGAGTCAACGAGAAGCTGAGAACCAGAGACTGAGACACTGAGTTAAGGAAGAAGCACCACTTAGGAGAGACGGCAAGCTGAGCAGGGGTAAAGGTGAAGACTTAAAGAGCGACGGCGAGCTGAGCACTTGAGCTGAGATGTGAAGTTAGAAGAAGAGCAATGGGGAGCTGAGCACAGACCAAAGAGTAAGAAGAGTGATTACCGTCTTAATGATCGAGAGAATGAGTTCAGAAGAAGGATTTGCGATCTTCTTGAGGCGTTGAGCTCGAACAGACTAGAGAATGAGAAAAGAGACCGAATCAAAGAGTTGAGCTTGAGCCTTGAGTAGGGAATCAAAAGAATGAGTTCAGACTTCATATTTCAAAAGAAGCCACAACTGCCGACTGCATCTGCGACTTTGTGTGAGCGTCCTAGCCTAGGGAAGGGTTCTATCGGGTTTGTTTTAGACTTTCAAATTTCCTTCTCATCCATCGAGCTTGAAGGGGTTCGGATTTTGCGTTTTGTGAGTTTGTAGCAGTGCTGGCTAGACCTAGACAGAGGCAACACTGGTTAGTGGTCACTGGAGTACCAAGTACTAAACATCTGGACCTCGCAACCTCGCACTTCACACATCACAGCCTCATAATACTGGACTCTGGACGATTGGATCTGGATTCTGGACTGGACCTCGCAAGTCGCAACTCTTGAGTCTTGATAGTGGATGGACCTCTGTGGAGTGGACTGTGTATGAACTGGCCGTGTGCGGTCTGCGGTGTGCGTGTGTACTGGGCTACTGGCACTGTAGTAATTGAGTAAAAAAAATTGGCAGGCTAGACCGCGGGTTGGTGGGATAGCCCATTTAGCCCGCCTAATTTTATGGTTTGGGCTAACCCAACCAGTTTTAAAAAATGGGCTCATTTTGACAACCCAAACTGTAAAAAATGGCGGGCTAACGAGCTAGCCCATTGGGTTGAGCTCGTTTGCCCAGCTCTAGCCGTCATGTTCTGGTGAAGAACTTGATTCTTATTTTCTTTATCATATTTTTTTTAACTTTTTTGTTTTTTAATAGGGAGAATGATAATGGTTTTTTGGACCAGCAGGAGAATGATAATATAGTTAGATCTCATCAAACTTTATTTAATACTTTTAATTATAAATAAGATATTTATGTTTTAAATATAACTCTTGGATTGCATTTGAAATTACTGTTTATTATAATTTTTTGGACTAGGATTGACATTTGCAACTCCTTTTAAAAAAGAGGAAATGTGTAAGTTATTTTTTAAATTTTAGGTCAGTTCTTGAACTCGTTTGTTATGTAAATTATTCTCTCAACTTTTAAAAATAATACATTTTAATTCTATTATTAATAAAAATTAACTTTAATCTTAAGTTAATTAGAAAATGACAGGACCTCAAAAACTACAAAAAATATATATAAATAAATAAGCCAAAAGTTATAGATAATGATTTAAAACTTAGAGAAAATGATAAAAAAAATCTTATTCTTTTTTACCATTTTTTAGTTAAATAAAGTAAAAGTTAATTTTTATTTATAGTAAAAGCCAGATCACATTTAGTGTGTGCATGCGTGGAGTATATTTTGTCACATAATTTGCTCATTTATCTTTTAAAAAAATTATCAAGAATTTAATTATTATTAATTTAATATTTTAGAATGTAACTATCATTATTTTATATAATAATGAATAATTAATTTTAAAAATTTGGCAGTTGCATTTAGTGTGTGCGTCAGGTAATTTAATACTTGAATTTTTTATATAAAATTTTTTAGTATAATAAAATTATCTTTATCTTATATTGTATAACTATTAAAATAATAATTTATTAAGAATATAAAAATAAAATTATATTAAATCTGAATGATCTATAATTACTAATATTATTTCCGTCTCTGCACAAAGTCAGACTATGTGTCCCACTGTCCGCCACGATTTAATAATGACTCTTGTACTTTTCTGCTTTTTGAAATTGGATGCCACAGGCCAAGGCTCGCCAAAAATGTGAAAGTTGTTGGCCATCTTGTCGTCCGAAAAGAAGGCCGTACACCCTCTGGTAGGATCAATTAAAACTATGCAAAAATCCTCCAATTTTATCTAATTCAATTTGACTCAAGGTAGTTTAATCTCGTTTGGCCTGTATAAACATTGATTCTTTAAGATTAAAAAAATTAAAAAAATTAGATTATTTTTTTGGATTGGATTGAAAAGGAGACTGGACATCTGGACCACTTAGTTCAATCCAATCCAATTAATTTATTTAATATAATTATAATTAATTTATTTTTGATAATTGCTTCAAGTGTAATTGATATTAAGGAAATAATTGCATGAAGATTTATTGAGTTTGTTTCTAAATTATTATTGTAATGTAGTGTTGTTAAAATTTGTTGAGTGTTGCTTTTGTTGAAATTATAAATTTAAATTATTTAGATTATAACTGAAATATTTTTTTTCTTTTTGTTGGAAATTATTATAGATTTATTATGATTATAAGTGTTTCTATTATCTTAATTATTGAGTTTATTAGATTAAAATGGATTATTGCTTCTCATAAAAGAAAAAAGAAAAAAGGATGAGTGAATATTGAACTAATAGGATCAGTCTCTCAGTCTTATAGATTATGTTCGATTCTATTAAATTTTGGGTTATCATTGGACAAGACTGAACTACGAGTTACCTAACTTAGTCTTTTTTATAAAAGAAATCAAATTTGAAGTTAGGTCAAAGTCCAATGCCATCTAGTTTTTTGTGCACCCCTAGAATCAATTAGTTTAAAGGACAATCTAGAAATTGAATACTAGTAAATCTACAAACTATTGTAGAGTACATAAATGAGAATTTGTACACGCTGCTACCAACAATTATAACCACGTGACATGCATGCATAAAGCTGCTATAACACACACACACACAATGTATCTTTTTGTGAAGGTGTTGGTTGATGATCTGATTATGTTGAGTTCACGTACGTGCAGCTTGGAAGTATGGTATTTCATGGCTCTGATACTGTTTGCTGGATATCTCAAAAATGCATAAGTATCCGTGGATGGCTTATCCATATGGTGAGTAGTGCATGAGAATTAAATATTCTTTGTTTTATATGATTAATTAAGTCTTGAACTGCATATCACCCACTTCATATATTTATCTCTCTCACTACAATGATGCATATGTTGTCAAATCATCAATCATGCACTCGTAGACGTTTGTTTATTAATATATATTAACTCATTAGTGCGCTATACGTACTTGAGGATCCTCAATCAAAATGACGCTATTAAATCCCACTAATTAAGTTCTAGACTCTAGTCCAAATCTTTTACAAATTAAAAATTCATCTTAAAAAATTGCAAACAAATCTCACTCGCAATCGCTGTTTCATTTTGACAACGATGAGTAGGATTATATACGTCATTGTATTTTTCTTCATAACTAGTATTTATTATTCATGTTTGCTTTTATATATTTTGAGTTTGGCAGCATGAACATATTGGGCTGGACCATCATGGTATCTTTCGGGATGAACGTGGCGATAAGGTTCATCTCTCTCCCCCCATTTCCGTCAGATTATCTGATTTCATTACTTATTTTGGAGAGTCTCTGCTGTGGGTTTATTTATTATGATAATTTTGTTGAAAACTATATGGGCAGTGTGAGAGTGTCGAATGAACTCGGAGCAGTTCATCCTCGAACGGCGAAATTCTCATTGGTGGTTGCTGTAATCACTTCCACTTTGATCGGCCTCTTACTAGCCCTCGTTCTGATCATCTCTCGAGACCATTATCCCTCATTATTCTCAAACGACACACGAGTTCAAGATCTGGTGAAACAACTCACGCCATTGCTGGCCTTCTGCATCGTCGTCAACAACGTTCAGCCAGTACTTTCAGGTGATAAATATCAACCACGAGTCTTCTCCTCAATCTTCTTGTAAGATTCAGATTGGTAATTTGTTGTGTATGTGTTGGCGGACGCTTAATTTCTTTGTTTTCTGCAGGAGTGGCCATTGGAGCAGGATGGCAGACTTGTGTTGCTTATGTTAACGTTTCATGTTACTACCTCTTTGGTATTCCTGTGGGTCTCGTACTGGGTTACAAGGTTGACTTGGGTGTACGGGTAAGCCAATACAATAGTACGTAGCATCATTTAATTTATATTATCGATGTCGATCTTGTTTGATCTTCAATAGGGATAAATGGTTGCTTTTGGGAAATCTGATCCTCAGGGAAATCTGGTATGGAATGTTGTCCCGGACTATACTGCAGACTTGTGTGCTTTTCTTGATTGTTTATCGAAGCAACTGGAACAGAGAGGTGAGATATTTTAAACTTCATGAACACTGAGAAACATGGTTTTTAGAATCATAATGAGCACATGTATATATACACATATATGAGGGCTAAATTTGAATGAAATTCAGGCTTCCCTTGCAAATGATAGAATAAAGAGATGGGGCGGGCACAAAGATTTCAAGGTGAACAAGGACGAAACCACAGATGGAACATGAAGACACGCACTACCTCTGGCAAGGCTCTTCAGTTTCATTATTTCTTCTGTTATTCATTTGTTCTTTAATTTCTGTAATTTTATTTGCTAAAATGTAGCATCCTCAAATCTTAAACTGTGGTTTCCTATTGCCAAGTTACGGCTCAGGTTAAGGTTTCATGTTACTACTAACTATTTGTTTCGGTCTTGTCGCGAATCTGAAATATCGTGATGATTTGAAAAGAAATGAGTGCATGGGATTCAATATGAAAAGAGAAGGCTTTGGTTTTTGCCCCTGACCGTCAACTATATATTTTTGGCCCAAAACTATTATATTGCCAACTAATTTTAGATTTGATAATTGTCCGATGAATTTGTTTGATAGATTCTTATATGGAATTACGCGCGCGCACACTATTAGTGGCGGAGCCAAGGTCTAAGCTCACAGGGTGCAACTTTAATTTATTTGAAAAACGTTCATATAAAAATAAAAATTTGATAATTTTTTAAGAGATTACATGCCTAATAATTGTATTGTGATTTCATATTTTAAAAATAATTGAATAAAAAATAAATAATTTGAAAACTATATTGGACTTAGAAATAAATAATTTTAAAAATATAGTTTACAATCTTAACTTCTCTATAAACTCTCAAAGATACCCTTCATTAATAAGAGAGGGGGGAAGAAAATTTATTTAAGAAGTGAAATAATGAGGGAAAATATTAGAATAGCCATTGTTACTAAAATTTTATTTTTTCTCCAAAATTTCTTACATTTTGAGATATCAAATCAACTTAAAAATTTCTTATGAAATGGGATAGAGTGAGAAATAATAAATAAAAAGGTGAATCGAGTGCTAATGATTTTTAGATTTGGATTTTGTGACTGTATTTAGTACAGGTATTGAGTGCCTATATCATCTGAATTATTGAGATATAGATCAATGGTTCAAATAATTCACTCATTTATTAATCTCAAGTGAAATATGAATTCATAATCATTAATATAAATTTTAACAATTTAAATGATACATACAGGTACTCATTATCTATATTAAATACAGTCATAAAATTCAAATCCATAGTTTTCTTCCTCATAACAAGGACAAAACAAGTACTCTCTCTTCCTTATTTCTAGTGAACCATTCCATGCATTTTCATTTGTTCTACTTATCTCCTTCACACATAGAGGGTTCAGAATTTTTAATTTAGTGGAACCATTCCCCCAAATGCACACACTGCACATTACTACATAATTAGTTAAATATGATGCTTAAATATATTGTAGGTGCATATTGAACACGTTCATTTTCATAGATACTCTGTTACTGTCTTGTTGATGGAGATTAGGATATGTAGAGGTGGGAATATGGGCCAATCTAGATCATATGGGTTGGCCCATATGGGTTGAGTTGGGTTCAACTCATTTTTATATAGGTTAGAAAAATTTCAACCCAACCAAAACTTAAGAGTTGACAGGTTAAATGGATTGATTTGTCAATCTATTTATTTATTTATTTATTATGAATTTTAAAAAATATACTTAAATAATGAGTTCCAATTTGATATTTTTTTGTGATTCATTTTAAATATAACAAAATATATGAATTGATCTACCTAAGTAAATCATGTCTAATATAATTTATATTTACAAAATTTTTTCCTTTTTTCTTTTTATAATTTTTTTAAAGATAATATGGGTTACGTGAGCTAACCCTAACCTATCAGGGTTAGCCTGTATAGTTCACAAGTTATATAGTTCGGGCCAAAAAATTTAATTTTTATTTGAATCATTTTTTTAACTCAATCTGACCTTTATGATTGGTTATTCAATCCAACCCATATAACTTGAGCTATATTCCCAGCATTAATGATACGTCTCGTTTCACAGGAAAGATTCACCTACTACATATATTTATTTCTCTCTGCTGAAAAATTAATGAAAGAAATTAACATTGGCGTGATTATTAATTGACAATTTCAGGCTCTCTATCAAACGGGATATACGAGAGTTGCTTTCAAAGGGCAGTAGTGACTAGTGAGCAAAACGTGTGTGAGGAAATCGCTTGCTTTCTTTCTGTCTCCGAGATGGGACAAAGTTGTGGGTCCTTCAGAGCTTCTGGTTAGCGATGAAAATCCTAGAATATATTGTAGGAGAGATTTATTCTGATAATATATATTATCTATTAAAATTTATTATTGAGATTTACCAAATATTTTATATTCATCAGATATTATTAAAATATTCATTTGTTATTAGTATGTTAATTTATACTTTCTTTTATTTTATTTATAAATCACTTTCAACATATTTTATTAAAATTAAGGCAAACATTAAATTCTATTAACTTCATTTTAAAATTTAATAAGTTTCTACCTCTATACCCTAATGAAAACAAAAAATAACTATTTTAATAATTTTTCTTAGCATTTAAAAAGTAAATATAAATGTAAAAAATTGTGAAGTGTTATATAAATACGACTAAAATTAATATTCTCTCTACTATTAGAGGAATATATTGTAAATAGTACACGACACTTTTTCCAGTCAATCTTCTTCTCTCCTAACTTCTTTCACATACTTCACATGGCCAAAACTTCTAAAGTTCACTTAGAGACACTACACACTAGAGGGCAAACACAAGAAGCCTTGATGCTTTCTCAAGGTGGCTACGAGAGAAAAACATCTAACTTAAAAGGTGACATCAAACAAAGTTAAAGAGGCTACTTTCTCCCCATAAAATGAAGTACTAGGCTTTTGCTTTCGTTCTCTCAGTGCCTGGTCTTCAAATTATATTATTTAAACTTTATTTATACACACACGCTTATGTATTTATGAGTAATTACCAATTGCTTCAAACAAATGTACTTGTATCAAATTCCCATATTATATTTATATCTATTATTTTGTTTATTTATGGATTAATGCATATTTTATGCAGTCATTCATTTATTCAATATATAAATAATCCTAATTGTTGTTGTCAGACTGGTTCATTCTTGCCCATTTATATGGGCCAACAGCTAGCAAGGGAATAATTGTTTTCTTTTCTTGAATGAAGTCCTCATTGTAAACAAAAAAAAAAATTCATGGGCTTGAGTACTCTCTGCCTCTACAGCCTATTAGATTTGGTCCAATTACTTCTGGTGCAAAGACTGTAAAAATAGTATGTGCCTCAGAGAAACAAAATGAATGCTGCATTCCATTCATACTTGAATTCTCAGTTCTCTTCCTTTGAAAAATATTTTCTCCTTACAAGCTATATAATTAAATAAAAATAAAAATGTAAAACTAAGTAGCCATTAATTCTTTCCTTCGTGAAGGTAATGTTGTAAAGCACAGCAAAATTTTGCAAACAACTTTTCCCTTTGTCAGATTTGATTCCCATACTCACACCACAAGCATGGTTTTCTTCAAATTCAAGAAATCTTGGAATCTCATTTAACAGCAAAATTTGGAAATGAATGTTATTTTATTTTTGAGCAGATTGCTTTTAAATAATTTTTTACATGAGAATAGTTGATAAAATTTTTACATTAAATGTTTACTCCCCCACGTGCATGTTAATTATTTTAGATGTTATGGCAGCTGACAAATTTAAATGATATAAATTCAAGAAGACAAAAAGGATAAATCCTAAAATTTTAAATAAAGGAAGAAAGAATAGTGTGTGTGTGTGTGTGTGTGTGTAACACGCTGTCTACAAGACCAAGAAGCCATTGTATTTGTAATTGGTAAATTTTACGTAAAGCACAACTCACATTTTAGTTATGACAATTTTAAAATTCTTCTATTTTTGCATTATCAAATACACCAAAATAATCTTGGTGTTTTATTTTGCAACATCTTTTCGGCTGATATTTTGCAACTTGTCTAAAGTCAAAAAAATATTTTAAATATATTTTTTATATAGTTATCTTATTGAGTATCACTCTAACATTATCAAATCTAATTGGAACATTCTCAAACATATTTTTTACAAGATCTCATTTTCAAATGATATCTTCTACTAAATATAATATTGGTCTTTTTAACATACATTTGCAAAGGTACATCAATTAACTATTGAATTTAATTATAAAATATTTTAGTTTTAAAATGCGCTTTTCCTCATATACTTTCTTTTGAGGAATACTGGATACTTTGTACTAATAAATAGGATATTTTTTCCTTTAAACTAATTTTTAGAAGAACAAAAATTTCCTTCTATTAATGGATAACTAGTAGAGGGAGATTTTTGTTCATTTAAAAAATGATTTATGAAAAAAAAATGCCTCACTTATCAATTAAAATGTACAGCACTTTTCGAAAAAAGTATAAAAAAAAACACTTTAAACCCAAGCCAAAAACAAACCAACCATTAAAAATGGAGGACTATGTTTCCAATAAAACCAAGCCTAGTAAAACCATAACATATCAACAAGTTATTATCCAATTAGAAATCACAAAATCCGAAACAAGCCAATATATTCTAAAAGAATATATCATGATAATCTGTCTTTTAGAACTAGAGTTCTAAAAGAAAAATATTACCTAAACAATAAAAGTAATTTTTCCGCCTTGTGAAGAAGAAGACAGAGAGAATTTTATTTCAACAAATTTCAAGAAAGAGATAAAGTATTATGAGTTAATCATGGTTGCTACAAAATTTGTCACGATTACTGATAAAGAAAATGATGAAATTTTTTATAACCAAATAAAAATTCACAAGATATTAACTCCAACTATTTGGAGTTATTCTCCTCATACAATCAAAAGCTTTCCAATAGATTATAATGGCTAAGTATGCAATTATTTTGATTACAAGGAAACCTTGTATATAATCTATTTTATAAAAATTATGAACATTTTTGCTTTATCTAGTTCGATCGAGAATACACAAATGATTTTTCAAAATATTTTTTTTGAATGGTTTCATATCTCCAGACCAATAAAGAAAATATTACCCTCAATAATTGTTGAGGTTGATAATTTTTTAAAGAAAAAATTAATTTTAAAGATATAGAAAAATTATTTGATTTCTTTTATGGGTTAAAGTTCATTTTTCCTCCTATATATTTTTTTGAGGAACAATGGGTATCATATACTAATAAATGAGATTTTTTTTCCCTAAATCATTTCTAGAGGATTAAAAATCTCTCTTCATTAGTGATCCATCAATGGAGGGAGATTTTTACTTCTTTAAAAAATAATTTAAAAAAAATACTACACTTATTAATACAAGGTGTCTAACACTTCTTGAAAGAAATTATATAGAGAAAAATGTATTTTAACTCAATATTATATATATATATATAAGGAAAATATCCATAAAAACCCTTTGATTAGACTTATTTTGTATTAAAGCAACTAAATTTTTAAAATATTATTGTACTTTAAAGGTCATGGTTTGATATTAAATTTTTAAAAAAATGATAAAATTATTTTTTATTTATATTAATATCAAAATTACCCTATTTTACATGTTTATTATCTTACTTTATTTATTTATTTTTTTAAATATTATTTATTATTTTATTTTACTTATTTATTTTGCTGAAATAAAATTAAATTAAAATTAGGTAATAAATAAATGAAATAGGATAATAAATAAAAATTTGTAAATATATAAAAGTAGAAACGACAAGTTGTTTTAGCAGGAGCAAAGCATTGCGAGGGAGCACCCAAAACAAAATTGGCCAAAAAAATTAAAAAATAAGAACCCAAAACAAACTAACTAACTAGAGGAAAAGAAAGCTCCGCCTGCCAACATTGCAGAGAGGCCGTAGCTTCCATTCCATCGCCACCTCGTTCTTCCATGTTCTGTGCTGCGACATTGCATCGCCCATGGCTCTGCATCTTAGCGCTTATCAGCCTCACTTATTGTCTTCATTATCAGTCCGTCAAGAACATACTACGAAGCCTTTGATCAGAGTTTCTCTGCATCCCTTCCATTTGGCTGCTAATTCTAGAATTCCACCTCTTCACTCCCCTCCTGCTTTCATTTCCAGGCGCGTTGTTCCAATCCCTCTAAAATCTTCGTCCACAAATGGGGTCTCCCTTCAGAACCATTTTGCCGCTTCGAGGGAGGACCATGGCCATGGGGAATATGAAGACAATGTTGAGTTTCTGGAGAGGCTTAGAAGATGGTTCGGTGTCTTTCTTTCGATTTTGCCAGGTGGCGGATGGTGGGACTTCTCCGATGATGTCAATGTTCAAGGTCTTTCCGAGGCCAAGCCGGTGACTGTTTGGCGCGTGCTTGCCAAAATGTGGGAACTTGTTGCTCAAGACAGCTGGGTTATTTTCGCGGCGTTCTCGACTCTGGTTCTTGCAGCTGTACGTGTGACCCTATTTTCCCTAATTTAACAGCCTTATGTTACATGCTTATTTCTTACTCTTCGAGCTAAGATCAATTTGCTAGAATTTTTTTTTTTTGAAGGAAAAAAAAAAACTTTGTTCAATGCCATTTCAGGTTTCGGATATTTCGATACCACATTTCTTAACTGCATCCATCTTTTCCGCTCAGAGCGCGGAAATTACAGTCTTCCATCGGAATGTGCGTCTCTTGGTTCTTCTGTGTTTAACTTCCGGACTATGCAGGTCAAAATCTTGTATGGTCAAATCTCCCTTGTACCTATGGACAATGATGTGATTTTGTTGTTTTACTTACCTAGATAGGATGATCTTCCTCTCTATGTTTCTGTGTCTAATCGTCCTTAACCTGCTTTCCTCGAATCTACCGAATGAACCGAAGAAGTAGCATGATCTAACATTCTGAAGACAGCCGTGATAAAGCAACTGCAAAATTGCGGAACATTTAGATACTGATGGCACTTTGAATTTGATGTTATAAGTTCTTCTTCGTTTGTGTCTTTGAGATACCGATGATAAGATCTAACGAACTTATTTTTCAGTGGGATACGGGGTTGCTGTTTTGGCGTTGCAAACATGATTTTGGTGAGTTTCTCTGTCATGCTTTATATTTTGATTGCTTCTTCTTTCCCATGATGTACGAGAGCATAATATATTAATGAACTAAGAACCTTTTTTTGGCCCATGAACTAAGAACTTTAACTCTGAAACTGTAGACTATTGTAATTGATCTTTGTTCTTTCAGCTATCTGGTCCCCAGTTCTTCAGTGTATTTCACTGAAGAATTCGTTCTGTTTTGTTCGCTTGGTTCTGCTTTGCAAACAAGTTATACAATTTTTGTGTTACTTTATTGCTCACTGGAGTTTAACAATATATGCAGGTTAAGAGGATGAGAGAAACATTATACTCTTCCCTACTTCTTCAGGTTCTACTGCTCTTAATGATTAACTTGTTAGTCTTCTTGTGTTTCATTTGGTTGCGGTGCATAATTTAACTCATTTGGCAGTGTCTTTATTGTAGGATATATCATTTTATGACACCGAAACAGTTGGCGATTTGACAAGCAGGCTTGGGGCAGATTGTCAACAAGTGTCACGTGTTATTGGAAATGATCTTAACTTGATATTGCGCAATGTTCTTGAGGTTGCTTTAAATATAAAATATTTAATATTTAGAAAGTTATCCCGCTCCTTGGGGCCTTAGTTTGTTTCTTCATCTTGCTAGGGAGCAGGTGTATTGATCTACCTTTTGGCTTTGTCTTGGCCTCTTGGATTGTGTACATTGGGTATATGCACTATATTATCGGTAGTTATGCTAATTTATGGAAGGTAAATTATTTGTTCTCTTCAATTGCTTCTTTAGAAACTCAAGATCAACTTTCTTGTGGGGTGCAGTGGACAAGTGCAAATGAGCTTTGCCTTGGGAATCTTGCCCAATACTAAATATCATCACATAATTCATAATCTACATCTTTGTTAATAATATTGTCTTGTTCTCAATCAGTTCATACACTAGATTTGCATTAACTCATATTTCAAGTGATATAAAATAACGTTGACCTTATAAAAGGTTTATGTTGCTTCATTCTTCTCACAACTTTGGATGCTAAGGATTCTAACAACCACCCATCCCCAGACTTTTCTGCTTCACTCAACTTAATCTCTCTAGATTTAATTTGGTTTGAGTTTTTCTCTATAGGTATCAGAAAAATGCTGCAAGGTTGATCCAAGAAGTTACTGCCTCTGCAAATCAAGTAGAATCAGCTGCCTTATTCTGCACTTTGTTTTATGTTTTCTGAATACTACTGTAATGTCCATTCTTTCATATTAATATTAAATTGCAGGTAGCTCAGGAAACATTCTCGCTCATTAGGACTGTCCGTGTTCATGGAACTGAAGGAGAAGAACTTGGGAGGTGACAGTGCTGCTAGAACTATAACATATGAGTGGATGCATTCTTATATTTCAGCAGTTTTGACATATATTTTGTTCATGCCCATTGATAGATACCAATGGTGGCTGAGGAAGCTAGCTGATATAAGTTTGCGACAAAGTGTTGCATATGGATTTTGGAATTTAAGTTTCAACACTCTTTATCATTCTAGTCAGGTATAGCTACAGGTTGTTAAAATAAAGATACTTTTTTGCTTACGTTAAATTCCATTTGGGATCAATTATCAATAATTTATTTTCTGATTTGAAGATTTCTTACCCTCAAACCTTGTTTTTCTCCTCTTTATAATGCAATTTCCTTTTCTTTTAAATTAAAAGAAAAAATAAGAGATTATTGTTTTCCGATTTAAACTTCTGTCCTTGACTTTTGTTTTTATTGGACCACATAATCTTTATAGGTTATTGCCGTGCTGTTTGGAGGAATGTTCATTCAAGCAGGTCATATTACCCCAGAGAAGCTCACCAAGTTCATTATGTACAGTCAATGGCTCATTTATTCAACCTGGTTGGTTGGAGACAATATATCCTCTTTGATGCAATCAGTTGGAGCTAGTGAAAAAGTATTTCATTTCATGGATCTCTTACCAAGCAGCCAATTCATAGCAAGGGGCAAGTGTTATTATGAGCTATGTTCAGCTAATTTATGTGATGATGATTATATACTTCATGTTTGTCCTTTTTGTTCATCCTCTTCAAGTGTTTATTACTGTGATGTTCTAATAATCAAGGTACATGTACCTAATACAATAGTGACAATACTCACCCCAAAATATGCAATTGGTATAGTCACGTTTAGAGTCCACTAGTTTTTATTTTGGTATCATACTTTAACAGGTCTTTAATGCTCCTGTAACATGCATACGCAGTACCTGCATCCATTTCCCACATCTCTACCAAGTAACTAAATAGAAAGAAAGAAGATCTCATGGGAAATATAACGCATTGCTGCACAATTTTTCATCAATGTTTTAAGTTTTATTACATTGAAGTTAGAATGTAACTTTGTTACAGGGGTAAAGTTGCAGAGATTAATGGGGCATGTTGATTTTATAAATATTTCTTTTCACTACCCATCAAGGCCAACGGTATATCTCCTACTTTCAATATCTTCTTCTGGCTCCTAGATCAGAAAGTTGTATATTTGATACCCTTGTTTATCTTTACTTCTGTGAGGAATGAACATAGCTAGAATAGAAATTAAGACTTGGATGCTGAGATATGTTCCTCCTCTCTCAGACAAGAAAATGGGTGCAGACAGAGTTTCCCTTTTACTCGTTTAGTCTTATGAGCATGTTTGTGCAATATAAGGGGAGAATTCTTTTACAAACATTCGATGGGATTTTATTGCGTGGGTGGGGTGTTGTTTTTGGCAGCTTAGTGTTGATATCTATTTCTTGGCTGCATGTGCATTGTTACAAATATTGTAGATTAAAATGCAATTTCTTAAGCTAGCGCATGCTGCTATGGATATTTTTATTGTTTTAGTGTCTTGACTCCTGATTTTTGACACCATGTCTGCCCTCTCATGGTGCTTTTGATGAGGTTAGTTCAATTTGATTGGGAATCTACATGGGGTTTAAGTAACTGTTATCACTAACAAAGGCTCAACTAATGAGTAGACAGTGTAACAGGTACCTGTAGTCCAACATGTAAGCTTTTCTGTTCATCCTGGTGAGGTGGTTGCAATTGTAAGAAACTGCTTCTAGCATACTTAAACCCTTGCCTGCAGAATAGCTAAAGATTAACTTTTTGTCTCATTTTGGTTTTTGCATAGGTTGGTCTTAGTGGTAGTGGAAAAAGCACACTGGTAAACCTTTTGCTCCGGCTATATGAGCCAACAAATGGTCAGGTAGAGTTTTCAAGCCTTATGATTTCATTAAAGGATGATTGGAAACGGATGGTTTGATCCTTATAAGATATGCATGGGTTCATAAGTTGGAGTCTGAGGTAGAAAAGAATAATGGAAGGGAAAAACTAGTCACGAGACTTAAGTCATTAAACAAATAGATGGTGGCTGGAAAATATTTTCTTATACTATGGTAAAATTATGATTCTCTCTTAAAATATATATTTCAGTTTACATAATTGGAAGCAATTGTTTCATAATAAAAAGTTGGAATAAGAAGTTTAAAGGAGGAACAATGTTTAATGATGTTTGAGTCAAATAGCATATCCTGCTCTCTTAAGAACAAATGCAAGAAAAGGGGGAATATGTTTGTTTCTGAATCAAATCATGCAGACTTAACAATTTTGCCTTAGCAGCAAGTTAACGGGTTTCTCTTTGGCGATTATATCAAATTAACAATTACAAAAAAGGAAAAAAGTGTTTGTTATACTACTAAACATTCAGTTTCGTGAAGTACTTCTGAAGCTCTAGAAACCATTTTGCTGGGGCAGTTCTCAAATTGGGCTGATTTTCTATATAATAAATTAGGTAACAGTAGCTGCAGCCAGTCATGATGTACAGTTGTATTATGAGAGTAGACACCTATTATTTTTTTTAATATTCACTTTACTTTAATTGCAGATTTTGATTGATGGCTACCCTCTTAAAGAGTTGGACGTCATGTGGTGGAGAGAAAGAACTGGTTATGTGGGACAGGTTCTTGACTGGCAAAATGGCACAAATTTTAGTGAATATAATTATATATGGTCCTTTTCTCCCAACTCATGAAAATTGTTTGTGCAGGAGCCGAAGCTCTTTCGCATGGATATTAGTTCAAACATCAGATATGGATGCACACGTGATATAAAGCAGGATGATATTGAACGGGCTGCCAAGCAGGCCTATGCTCATGACTTCATCGCAGCACTTCCTAATGGTTATGAAACACTTGTTGATGATGATCTGTTAAGTGGGGGACAAAGGCAGCGAATTGCCATTGCAAGGGCCATCGTTAGGGACCCAACTATTTTGATCCTTGATGAAGCCACCAGTGCACTGGATGCTGAGAGTGAATATAATGTCCAGGTCTGCTTCTCTAAGCAAATTATTTTTTTTTAACATTTTAATTCAATTTAAAAAAGGGAGAATGACAAATAAATCCCTCTAGAATCGAGAAATGATAATTTGGTCTCACGAAATGTGATAATAATACTTTTTAAGTCCCAAGGGACCTAATCATCATTAAAAGTTTTTTTGAAATGACAAAAATACTCCTTAATTCAAAAAAGTGCAACAAAATTTTTTTCGTTCACAATTCTAGTTTTGAAATTCACAACTCTAGTTCAACAAATGACTAAAGTGGTTTAGGCATTTACAACTTTTTCTTACCATTTTTCTTCAATTAAAAAAGTGCAACGAAGTTTTTTTGTTCACAACTTTGGTTCTAGAATTTACTTCCTAAAGTGGTTTAGGCATTTGCAACTTTTTCTCATCATTTTTCTTCAATCAACAAATTACAACCAAGCTTTTTATTTCATTTACAACTTTGGTTATGAAATTCACAAGTCTAGTTTAGTAAATGACTAAAGTCGTTTTATAACTTTCTCTCACAATTTTTCTTCACTTTTTTAAATTAAAGGGTATTTTTATCATTTCATCAAAAACTTTAATGACAATTAAATCCCTTGGGAATTAGAAAGCATTGTCACATTTTACAAGACTAAATTGTCCTTTTCTTATTTCGGAGGGATTTATTTGTCATTCTCTCTTTAAAAAAATGGAGAAGTGGGACTAAAAGAATTTAGTTAATTTTCTTTGCTCTTTTAATTTATATCTTCTTTTTATTAAAATTTTATAGTCCCACTCGTGTTTTTTTTTTTTAAATCAAATTCATTAGAATCTCCCCTCCCTTTAATTTCCCTCCAACCAAACGGGGGGGAAATGTGGAGAGAGAATGTAGAAAAAGGATACTGATTCTTGAGTTACCATTTTATGGTAGGGTGTTTTTCGTTCTGTCAGAAGCGACTCCACACCGAGAAGCGTCATAGTCATTGCACACAGGTTATATCTTTGCTTTTTAGCATCCATTATATTATATGTTGATTCTACGTTTGAAGTTTATCATCTGATTCTACAGGCTTTCTACAATCAAAGCAGCTGACAGGATTGTGGTAATTGATGGTGGTCGAGTTGTTGAGGTTGGTAAATTGTTGGTTCAATTGAAAGTTGAAATGTCTTAAACAACCTAAAACTTTTCTTTCAAGTTCTGTTTGGGTCTATTATCCTTGATACACACACACAGTGGTTGCCCCCTTTTGAATGATTCCCAAAATTGTTGTGCTCGATCATGATGGATATAACATAGGATAGTAGTGCTTGTAGGGATACAATTCACGATAGGTTGCTCTCCTCCTAGTGTTGAATGAAAGGCCATAATTCACTATTCTTCCATAAATTTTATCTTGTCCAAATCAGAATTCTAACTGTCAATAATTCATCTCCACGCAGATTGGAAGTCACAGGGAACTTCTCTTAAAGGATGGTTTATATGCACGACTGACCAGAAAACAGGCTGACACAATGTCATGATTTTTTATTGATACTTGTACAAAGCGGAAATTTGTTCCTTTTTTCTCTGGCTTCTCTCATTTACCGTTGGGTAGAGGGCCAAGCAAATATTATTTTTAACTGCTGAACCGGATGTTCATAGCATTTCACAAGAGGAACGCAATAAGTTTTAGCAAAGAATAATTGTCGTCTTGCTGCAGCTGATTTGGATGGAACTTCAAGGCAGCTTCAGAAAGGTCACACAATATCAAGTTCATACAGCCTATCAAAAGCATAGGTTAAATATGGTATAGATAACTATATTCTTGAGTTCTGCTACTAACATGGTTTGCTGTTACAGACTGTGGACAACTGCGTGTGTAAATTACAATTGAATTTTGACCAAAAAAAAGGAAAAAAAAAAAAAGGTTCATGTAATGCAACTGTAAACTCACACAGTGAAGTCACATTATATCTGTAGCTGCATACAGTTTATGAAGTTATGTTAGTAGGGGTCACCCCTTATTTGTCAAGCTTGAGTGTGAATTCATGCATAAGCACAAATTGCTGCTTAATAATTTTATTTTTATTTTTGAACTTCTCTTTCTTCTCTGCACACTGACGTTTGGCTTTGGGATGAAAGCTTTTATGCATGCCCATTTAGACTTTCCAACAAAAGTGTTGAACTCTTTTAAGTTATATAAGATGTTATATCTTTATTAAAAAAATTGATTACAAATACTTTAAAGAACCTTCTTTACCTCTCTGCGACACCTTATGGTCTATATACTCATCATTCTCTTCCCTTCTTGGACGCATGCATATTTATCATCTTATTGTCAAATTACATCTTAGGCGACTAGAAATCAGAATATGTGATACATCACAACTATGTTGAATTATGCCTGCTTCTCATATAAGAGTAATTTGGTATTATCAACCAAAAAAAAAAATACCTTTTTTAAAGTGGAACAACGAAATGAAATTACGTTATGATCAGCTTATTTTATAAAACAAGCAAGAGATTGTCGTTAATGAGGCTTCAGAGTCCTTTCTTTAACTAATATTTTTAGAACAATTCCTTAAGTATTATCTAACAGCACTTTTATCAATGGCTTTATACATGCCATATATTTTCTTGTATGAAAATTTCAGTAAACCATGCAAAGCAAGCTTAAGTTACGCGACCAGCGTCGCTGCAGAGAGAATCAAATGGAATTAAGAATCCAAGATATTCTAATTTTCTGCATATTGTATGATTGTTGACTCAGTTTATGTTGGTTCCTGAGAACACATATCGATCCAAATTCGGCAACCTGAGAATTTTGAAACTGTTACAGCCTATTAGGGTTTGTTTGGCTACTCCTCTAGAATCAATTATGGGATCCAAAACTATGGTTTTGGAAACAATCATCCAAACAACTCTAATTTTTTCAAACTCTATTTTAGATAAACTGATTTTTCCTCCTTTTGATAAATTGATTTTTCAAAATTAATTTTAGAAAATATTATGATTATTATCCAAATAATCATTACATTCTATTAATCAATTTTTTCTATGATCAATTTGCCCCAATTGAAATTCAAAGATTTTATTTTTGTCTTGAGCCATCTCACACTTTGATATGGACTTTTGACCATGAAACTCTCAGTTTCTGAATAGCAGTGTGTCACTTGTTTATCCATGAACATTTATATGGATTTTTGAGCAAGGATTTTCGCTCACTGCCGATTCGAATCATGTTTAGAATTGAAGAACACAAAATTGAATTCTATTTAGAACCAAATTCACACCAAAAAAATAGAAATAAAAAGAATGTTTCAGTCCGCTGGACTAGCTGCATTTAAATAGGACAAGGAAGAATATCGACTTACGAGTTTCATTTTCTAGAGTATTACTATCAATATCCGGCAAATCGTACTTCCTTCTGTTTTTCGTTTTAACACAGCAAATTTACAGTGTCAACCAGCTTTCTGCACAGTTTTGGTGTCTTAGAGGTTGAATTTTTCTCCATAGCCGAACTCATCAAGTTACCATAAAGATTGTCAAGACATGTTTCATGGTGACTTTGTAACCAGTTTTCTCAGCGCACCTTTCACCCCACTCAGCATACTTGTGTTTGCAGAGTACATCTACGTTGTTAGTTGTAGGGTTCTAACTTTCTCTTGAAAAATGAACATTATGTTTGTTCTCAATCTTTTAAAAGGAACTAAGGATTTGCTTTCAAGTTTTAACAAACATATATTAATATTGACCAGATGGAAGCTGAAGAGGTTTGAGCATCAAGACATGTTAGGTTTATAGAAGTATGATCCCAGCACAGGACGTTCCTGCATGGCTGGCTAGTTAATTTTAAGGAAGATCCGATCGATGCTTTGTTATCATCTTTTCTAGGTGAACTTTGTTCCTCCTCTAGCACCACCCAAAAAGGAAAAATGAAACCTTAGATTTTATCACTGAAACAGTATTAAATCAGAAGCAGCCGGCCTTCGTGAACAACTAGTATCAACGTTATACCCAATGTTTCAAATACCGTCACCTGTCCTCGTACGTGGTTAAACCCCGTCTACGCCACAATTTTTTCTACAGGAAGACGATAATGAAACTCTTGGATAGGTCAATCTTAACCTGCAGGCTATGCTGAAGCGTGTGGCTCACTCGTTAGGCCTCGTGCAGCACCCAGATAGAAAGTCCAGAAGGAAGAAGCAACTTAGAGGTGGTGGTGTTGCAGCTGCTAAAGCATCGTCTCAGGACTTGAGCTTGCAATCTGAGAGTATTTTTGTGAAGATAGTTCATGAAGGAGGGCAAAAGGAGCTGTATCAGCATGCAGTTCCTGCATCGAAGTTGATGGAGAAGTATCCTGGCATGTGTATTGCCTTACCAGAAGTCTTCAAAGATCCTCACCAGTCAGTACTATGGCCAGAAGAGACTCTAATGCCTGGTCACAAGTATATTATAATCTCGTGCAAGGCTGTGGAGAAGCTCAAGAGCAAATATCCAGAGGATGACAGTTTTTTACTGGAAACAAAGATCACTAAAGATGATGACGGCAAAGAGAAAGGCCAGGAGATTTTTGAGGCGATGAAGAGTCTTTCTCCAAGTAAAATACAAGAGGAGGCGTTTTGTTCTGCAAAGGACTTGCATGTGTCTGAAGAGAAGTACACCACGCATCCAAAGAGAAAAGGAATGAGAGGGAAGAAGAAGCCTTTTGTGCCTCCTCTGCCAAAGTCGAAATCTTTTCGAAGCTTCGGGTGGCAGCCTAGCCTCTCTCCAGTGGAAGAGCTCTCTGCTTGATTTTCTTTTCTGATACATATGAAGCTTTGGCTTGTCTGAGTTTTTTTTGGGTCCTAATCTCTCTAAGTGAACACAAGATAGTGCTTACTCAGAGAAGTCAAGACCATGATACTGGAGACAAATTGTAATGGATCTTCGCATAGGTGGACTGCATTGAAGAACTTACCAGAGAATGAGTGAAGAACTAAAGATATTCACTTTCCACTCTGAAAAGCCACAGGAATCTGTGTTTTTCCATTTATAGCTTTCTTCATTATGGGAATAGGCTTTGCTTTTTACCCATGAAGAATTGCACTATGTAATAAGAATTGAAATGTTTCACATCTTTTTATCTGAATGGCATAATATTAATATATCCATGATAGTAAATTCAAATCTCCGAGCTCAACTCTGTCCCAAAGTTCATTCATATAGTTTATTTACTTGAAGAATGTCTGTTCCTCAATCCCCTATCCCATTGATGTTTAAACATGTGGGATTTTAACCATAGCCAAAAAAACAAAAAAGGTAAAAAAAAAAAAAAAAACACTGTGTCACGGGTTTTAGTGTTCTACACGATGATCTGGACATAAAGCTTCACCAGTTGAAAAGACAAGACTCTCAAGAGCTTCCTCGACGAGGAATAGAATAACCTAAGCTTCAACACGAACCATTATCCTTTTGTCGTCCTTGATCTGTGCCAAAAGAATCCACGCAAAAACTACAACGTTGGTGTTTTCGAGACGTCGATCAATAACATGCCCGAGTAGTAGTCTCTTCACTTAGGAATGCAAAGTTCACAAGACACAAGACAAAACCTTGGTCAAGATCCATGCGTATAACACAGACAGAGCTGCACCGACAGGAATAGTGACAGCCCATGAAGCCACAATCTCCCTCACAGTTTCTGCTCTCACATTGTTAAGTCCTCTGGCAAATCCAACCCCCATGACTGCACCTACAAGAGTGTGAGTTGCAGAAATGGGAAGCCCGAGCTTTGAAGCAGACAAAACCACTGATGCTGCAGCAAATTCTGCGGCAAATCCTCTTGTTGGTGTGAGCTCAGTTATTTTCTTCCCAATTGTAGCTATGACTCTATAACCCCACATGGTAAGCCCTGCAACAATGCCGAATCCTCCCCACACGAGGATATCAGTCGGAATCACAATCTCAGCGCCTCTGGCTCCTCCGTGAAGAATGGCTAAAGCACCGGCCAAAGGACCTATGGAGTTAGACACGTCGTTTCCACCATGAGCAAACGACATGAAGCATGCAGAGAGGACCTGCATGTAACCGAAGACTCCATAGACTATTTCAAGCTGAGTGCCCTTAGGACCTGCAAAGTCAGAGAGGAAGCCTATGTTTTTGTGGGAAGTGTCCTCTTTCGGTTCAGGCTGTGGAGGAGGAGGCGGCGGCTTGACAAGAAGATGACCAAGCTGTTTTCTTATTATTCTGTTCACAAGAATAGCACCACATGTTCCACAGGCCAATGCTTGGGCTAAAGCCACCAGGAAGATCTTGCTGAGAGGGAAGGCCGCAAAAGAAATCCCGGTGACACCGAGAAACACTGCAATCGGCGCCGCTGCAGCCGCTGCCTGTCCTGGATTTGGTGCGCTGTACACAAACTGGATCATCAAAAAGACCCGGCACCATGTAAGAATTGATATCATAAAAGTTTAAGGCAAATCCTCTCAAAATTGGCTTAAGCTATTTTGATATTCTCAAAAGCTAGATATGGTATAGCGATCTGGGACGAGAGGGAAAAAAAGAAAGGAAAGGGATATACCCGACGAATGCATTTGTACACAAGAAATGACACAGCTGCTCCCATTAAGGGTGAGACAACCCATGAAGAAATGACCCTTGCAAGTGAACCCCAGAAAACGGCTCCACTTCCGCCATAGGCCAGACCGAATCCGACCATTGCTCCGACTATACAGTGTGTAGTAGACACTGGCCATCCATAGTATGATGCAACCTGTGTCCACAAAATAATACTAACATATAAATATATAGCTCAAATGCAAGTCCTCATTGGTTGGTTCTGTAACAGTTCCATGAAGTTCTTGTAACAATGGTGGAATATACATTCCAAGATATTTGTTATTAGATTCTTCTGTAAATTGTAATATAGGGATGCTATATTCAATTTACATTTTACAGAGACATGTTAATAAATATCAAATGAAAGGGGAAGGCCTCTGAGAAGCTTCTCATTATCATGGAAGAATGCTTAATGCACGTCAATAGCTACTGCAAAATTTCCTTTGTATTATCTCGAGAAAAAGTATTTAATACTATAATAAAAATAATACAACAACAACAACAAGCCTTTATCCCATTAGGTGGGGTCGGCTACATGGATTGCAAGACGCCATTGTGCTCTATCATTTATCAAACTTTTAGGAATATTATTAATTAACAGATCGCGTTCAATAACTTTCAAAAGTGTTCTCTTAGGCCTTCCTCTACCTCTCTTAATCGGACTCAAAGTTATATGTTCCACTCTTCTCACCGGTGCCTCCCTTGGTCTTCTTTGTACATGTCCAAACTATTTCAATCGATTTTTTACCATTTTTTACTCAATAGGTGCTATATATATATATATATATATATAGAGAGAGAGAGAGAGAGAATTTTGTATATAAATGCTGTCTGTCTTCCTATGCTTGCAATAATCACAGGTCTCATATGAACTCTTGTTATTAGGTTCCCAGTGTTTTCTAATAGAGGCGCACATTAATCAACTAGGGGATTACAAAGGCAACGACCTTTTTTTTTTTTTTTAAGTACAAGGAGTAGGTTTCACCGATACCGAACTCTTTCAAAATACTATGAGTAAAAAGATATTTCTTTCAACTAAATTGCTACATATCCAAGGGTTAGGATTCGAATCTCAAAAACTTATATAAATGACGGGAGAAAGACAACGATAATTTAAACTCAGTAAAATACATCAACTTTGGTGCAATAGACCATATCGAAGCATACAAATACCTCCTTCCAGCTCTTATCACACTTACTATAACAAAAAAAATAAATGTCCTAAAAAAATAATTATAAACTCAAACCCTTTTTTTAGCGAAAATGGCATTAGTTTAATGCTAACGCAAGTTATATCAGCTTCGTATTTTATTTAACCAGAATTGAAAATGACGCCGTTGGCTTCTGCCAAGCATGCAGACACGCCATTCCGTTGAAGAAAGTTGCACAGAGCGGAATTGATATTTTAGTCAAACAAAATTGTTCGATTTGTATTCGATAGCATTAATGGTCCAAAAACTAGAGATCAAAATGAACTATAAAACAGAACAAAACAGAGTGAGTGAAGTGATTACGAACCTGTAGCCAGGTACCAGCAGCAGCAAGCGAAGAGACCAATCCTGCGAAGAGCAGAGTATCCTTCCCCTGAAACACATTAGCCACCAGAATCCCCTTCTGCATTGTGCTCGTCACGTGGGACCCCATCAACAATGCCCCGGAAAACTCCAGCACCGCCGCCGTCACCACTGCCTGCCGGAGACTCAATGCCCCGGACCCCACCGAAGTCCCCATTGCATTCGCCACATCATTTGCCCCAATATTCCACGCCATGTAAAACCCGAACAGAAGCGTAGCGTAAGATAAAATCTTAGTCTTCAAGGGCAAGCCCTGTCCCAACGGGCTCATGAAGAAAGGAGAAGTAAGAGCAGCGAACACTATGCATATTGAAATAGCAGAAGCAGTGGCCGAAGATATGTGGAATGCTTGCGCCATTCCAGCCGACTCATTTTCCTCCCCGCTAGTCTTCGCACGCTGCTGATGCCCTCCGTGCTGGTCCTCCCCTTCGGCATCGGCGAAAGACGATAAAGAAGCAAATGGGCGTGTCAGTTTCGAGCTCCGAGTCCTCACAACGGCGAAAGAAACCTTCTTTGGTGGTAATATATCATGATTTGGCTTGACATGGAGAGGGGAAGAGTTGGTTCTGGGAAGATACAAGTGAGAAATTCGTGCAAGGAATCTGTCAGGAGAAGAAGTTGAGTGTTTGATTGAAGAGAAGCGAGCAGAGGGATTCATCGCTTAAGAAAGGAAAAGGCGAGAGAGGGAGAGAGTGGGATTATTATTCAGCGAGAGTCTGGTCCGCCATGGAGAGAGGAGTAGGTGGTGGAGAAAAAGGCAGAGGAATGTGAGAAAGACCATTGAATCTGCAGTGTCCTTGTGAGGAACATGAGGGAATTAGGAGGCTTTTGCTTTGGTTGATGGAAATGAGTGGTGGTTATAGTTCCTGATGGACCGTTCCATTTCACACCAGACAAATATCCACCACAACCACATTACTTATTCGTCCCAAAATAGTATTCTTTTGGTATTTTAACTTTATTATCAGTTTATCTATCAGCATAAGTCGATCGCGCGACGCACATGTCGAGTCTCTGTAGATGCGTGCGTACAAATCAAGTTGGGAAAATTACAGCTAAATTTTAAAATATTAAATTAATATCAGTTAAATTTTTGATAAAATTTTTTATAAAATAAGTTAAAATACCGATTCAAATTATTATAAATTTATGTATTTTAATTATAAGTAAGTATTTAAACAATAAATATAACTTTTAGATTGTAGTAAAAAAAATTATATGTAACTATTTAAATTAATATTTACAATTTATTTTATAAAATTTTTTATCAAGAATCTAATTATTATTAATTGCCATTCTCCCAATCAGGTTTTTATCAATTTTAATTGAGCCTCACAAACACCAGAACAAAAACAGAAAACAGGTCTTGTAGAATTCAAACAAGGTTCTACTGTAATAAGATATAGACTTCTGGCCCAAAAAAATAACGCCATTGCCTGTGACTCTGTGAGACCAGCCTGTTTTGTTATTTAGTGATGGGCCTCTTGTTCCTTTTTGGTCAAAACGGAACACGTGAACTAGGGAGAAAAACGGTAATGTAGGCCCAAAAATTTGTAGGATCCAATATGTCCTCTCGTAGTCTCGTCCTACAGGCATTGGATCGAACTCACAATGTAAATGCGTGTGGGTGAGTGGGTCATAACTCTAGGGGACTTTCGAGCTGTTGTGTGGAGATGATCTGAAGATTTGGTCCAAACTATTACAGTCTCTCTGGTTCCATAAATAGGGAGACACGGGTAACATCTCACGTGTCGAATTTCATGTTAAGAGTCACTAGGAAACTAGCAAAGAAAGTTTCTGCCAAGAATGGAAGCAGTGTTTTGAGTGATCGAATGTGGTTTATTCGTTTTTTTTTTTTTCATCTACATAGCTGGGGAGAGATGAAGATGCCTTAGCATTTTCTGGGGATGACTTGGACGCCAAGGGAGGTTTCCGGAGTGCAGTTACGTGGAGGAATCTGGTTGGAGAACAAGAAAGGCTACCAAATCGGGTTATGTGAGCTTTTATGTTGGGGGAGAATATATGGTCCGGTGACTGTAATTGGTGTTCTCCACGTAGGGGTGGTTCGAATTCAAAACTTCAGTCTGGTTGAGGCATATGCTTGCTTGGGAATTTAGAGCCTGTTTGGTTTTTATTCTTATTTTTTTATTTTTAAAAATTATTTTATAATACAGTTTTTAAAATTATTTTTTAAAACTAAATAAAATGAAAATCTGTTTGATTATATTTAAAATTAAAAAATAAATTGATAGTGATAATTATAGGCAGTTAATAATGGTGATTAATAATAAAAAAATAATTAAGATAATTATAATTTTTAATAATTAAATATAATTTATTTTAAAAATAAAAAAACTAAAACGAAAACAACTTGAAGTTGTTTATATTCTTTTGTTTTAAAAATAAAAAATAAAATAATTTTTAGAATAATGAAATAAAAAATATATATTCAAACAAGTTTTAAAGTTTTTTTTATTTTTAAAAACAAAAAATAATTTTTAAAAATAAAAAACAAACAAGTCCTCAATATCCGACTCCCGAATCCAATTCCCCCGTCACCTTTTTTCCCCCTAAGGTTTTAGTAGTTGCTATCAAAAAGTAGTCGTATTGGAATGGGCTCTAATTATCACCAAAATAGGACTGGGTGTTCAGCCATGTTAACCGTATTGATGGACCGGTCTTAATTGAAAAAATAAATTTAAACATTTTGTGTAAAAAAATAAAAAATGTTTAGATAATATTTAATTATATTCTTGTTATGAATATCAAATTTATTGTTGATTGCACAACCATCGTAATAAAATTATTTATTACCAATTATAAATAATCAATATTATCAAGCATGCCGCATAAATTGTCTAATAAAAAAACATTAAGCTTTTGTAATTAACTAAAATCATTAATAAATTGTCATATATATACATATAATACTAAAGAAGAACCAACCATAAGATATAAAATAGCATAATTTTAAATTATTGAGATTTTTTTAAAAAAATATTTTTGACAGATTTTTCACTAATTCTTGACTAGTTTATCTTTTAATGATTTTGGGGGTAATCCTCAGACTAAACCATAAACTAGTTCTCAGTCAAACAGGTCGATCTAGTCTAGTTCAATTATGACAATATCGATAATCGCTTAAATGTAGTGTCTTGGATTTAAATTTGTGTAAATGTAAAATGATGTTTTTGAGACAATTATCTCCAATTAAATTTGACAATCCTTAAATTTGATTAGGTGAAATACCGATAGAAAAAAAATGTTAATGATCGTTATCTGTTTTAGTTTTTGGTTCTAGCATTTTCTGATTGTCATCTTTTTACTTTCCTTGCAAGCGTCATCCTTCATGCAATTGAAATATTTTTTGACACAAAAAGATTAATAAAAAGGAATACAAATGAAATAAAAAAATGTCAAAAATGCTATCGGTGATCTATATTTTTAACAATAACGTATGGAACCACGAATTTATAAGCCACCATGTGGGGCAAAAAACAAAAATTTATTTAAAAGTAAAAGGGTTTTAAGATTTTTTACAAATAAATACAAATATTCTTTTCATTTTAAATTATAAAACACTTTCAAGTAAAATTTATCATTCTAAAATTTAATATGCTTTAATAATATTAAAATTTTATTAAATAAATTTATTTTAATGTTAACTTTTCTCTCTTTATTTAATATTAATTAAGTGTAAATTTAATGTTATTAAATAAAAAATATTTTTTAAAATTTATATTTTTATTTAAAAAAATTATTTAACATACTTATTGAAAATTATTAATATATAAAATTTTATGTAAAAATGTTTTATAATTTAACATACATGAAGTATAATTATTACAAATATGACATCATAGTACGCCCCCCCATCAATTCGTCGTTGAACGTACTGATAAATTGTGAGATTTCTTTTTTTATTTTATTTTCTATAGTGAAGAGATAATTTAAAATAATATGGGGGCCCACACGGCTTCGGATGGGTAAGGTTGGCTTGATGGCTTCCCATATTGAGCGGAAGATCCAAATTCCAAAGCAGAGGCTATCGCATCAACTTGTCGAGGCAACCTTAATCAATAATCAGTCGAGTACCGTGGGTCCCGCATCAGCTTCAAAAAACTGCCTTCAATTGTCTCCAGTTTACCGTGTTATCAATTACAAGAATCTTTTTTATAGAGAAAATGGCAATTAAGGACCCCAACATTAATTACAATTAAGAATCTTGAATTATTAAAATTAAAATAACGGACAATGACCTTACTTGAAAGTTGAAACTAAAAAGATATACACCACTTGAAAGTTGAAACTAAAAAGATATACACCCTCTATCTTTATATAACATATTTTTAATTAAATAATAAAAGTTAATAAAAATTAATTATTTAATTAAAAGTACAATAATATTTTAATTTTATTTTTAATTATTATAAAGAAAAAATGAATTTTTTTAAAAGTTAATTAATGAGAGAATTTATTTTTTTCTTTTCAATTTAATAAGGGTATAATAGTCTATTTATTAAAATATATGCTATGACTTTATATTTAGAGACAAAAAAATTTTAAAAAATTTCTTATGTACATGAACGAAAGGAGCATGACTATATAAAATTGCCTTCACTTGAAAAATAAAAAAGACACTATTGAAACTAGTATGATCAGTCATGACTATTGTTGCCTTGGTTGGGCAAATCAACATTCACGCTTGGGAATGAGTTGCTAAAATTTACTTGTAAAACTTTAGAAAGGCACTTATAAACATACAATAGTCACTTAAAAATTTATTAAAATTACTTTTAAATGTGAAACCAATCAATTATAAATTTTTATACTTACCAATATATAAGTAAATCACTTAGAAAATTATGAAATGACACTATTAAAATTGCTATTATAGGTTGAGACTATTATTAGCCTTACTTAGAAAAACTAGAATCCCAAGTATTACAAGTTAGGACTAATGAAATTACTTTTATACATTGATACTATTGTTAATCCTATTCTTAAATGTGTAACTTGGTTTTTTTAATTAAAATTAATAATAATTCTAACTTATAGTAATAATTTTAGTACTCAAAAATAATTTTATAAACTTGTATAAGTATTTAATTTCAAGTAAAAATCAGGTATTAGAATTTTTAATTATAATTAATAGTCTCATGATATCTTTAATTGTCGTTTTTTCTTTTGTATTAGTATTATTATTAACAACATCAACTACAGGAAGCAAGGTACTTTGGGAGGAGGCTATTGAATGGCCACCACAACTTGGATGGTAAGTGGTCAAGAAGGTGGGAAGGGTTGAGAAGAAATGAGCACAAAACGACAAGCCGTCCACCCGCCGCTTCTGCAGAATTCAATTCATTCAAGAGTCATGGCTTTAATTAAGAAGCGTGACGGACCCGCCACAATCCCCGTCTCATGGTTCATGGAAACTTGAACTTCCCACAACTGAATTGTCCTTCTAAATGTTTGGATACTTTTCACCAAAACGTTGTTTCATGGCAAATCCAAACACGCACGTAGTATAGTACTTCTTTTGTTTTAATTTTGAATTCATTTTTATTTAGGAGGATCGCGTCAAAGACCTTTGGGGGGAAAAACAAAATGGGTCCACTACAATTTGATAATGCTCTACGTCTACTGGCTTTAAAGACTCATGTCTAATTAATTTCCTCATTGAGATAACTGAATTATCCTTAATGACTGAAGAGAAGATACAACACTAAAATTTTTTGTTGGATCTTCTGTAATTAATTTTGTTTCGGTTAACATGTAATATTTCTTTTGTATTCTTCAATCAAGTACAAGTGTAAACTACAAATGAACTCTTGTAAATAAATAAATAAATATTTTATTATAAGTAATTAAACTTTGCTAATCACTTAGGAACTTCTATTGTTAATTTTTTTTCATGTTCCGGAGAGGTATTTCCCAGTCATTAAGAGTAGCCAGTCATTAAAAATTAACGGTAGATAAGCCTTTCGAGCCTTATAGCATTGCATATTGTATTGGACATTTGGATTTTTGGAGCAATTTTTCTTCTTTTGGAAGCGTAGATGCAATTCTCTCTATTTTCAGTTTCATCTCTCAATTCACTTAAAATAAAATTATAATGAAGAACATGAAAGCGCAAATCTATAACGAGCAAAAACTTAAAAGGATAACCCATTCAAAAAATTAATCTATTAAATAGAAGAGTTTTTTAAATTTATAAATTTTACATCACTTATAACGTTTTTTGATGTAACACTCATGTTAATGTCACCTTGTCAAGAGTCAACGTTCATAATAGTTTCATTTCATAGCACTTTTGTTGGCCTTCTGCCTAGGGGTGGAGCCAACAAATTTTATTAAGTGAGACCAAGATAACAAAACATATATATTAATTAAAATAAAGTTAAATATATATATCTAATGTAACATAAATATTTCATTGTATATGTTTATATTTAATTTTAGAACAAAAATAATTTATTAATTTGTCTACAATAAACTTTCAGTAATTTCCTTCTCAACATAACTTATTATTAAATTAGTAAAAAATTTATCTTTCCTATGAGCCTTGAATTATTTAAATATATAATTTGAGTTTAAAGTTCTATTCAATCTAAAAAGTCATATTACTTGCTCACTAAATTTATTATTTAATTTTTTTAATTGATAATTGTAGTAAATAAATATATCAACACAACAATAATATTCAATTGTTATAAATTTTTTATATTAATGAAATCTAATTATATCATAGTAATAACTATTCATATAATTATATATAAGCAAATCATTCATATGATAAATTTTAATATCTTGTTGTTTAAGAAAAAAGTTATGTTTTTAAGAAAAATATATTTTAATCATAACTTTTTGGCCGTTGGGTAAGTTATTTTATGATAGTTACTAAAAACATATCATTCATTATATCATAGAATTTTTGTTGCAATACTTGATAAAATTTGTTAGTAATATTATATTTTTCATAATTTCTTTCATCAAATATATAAAATCAAAGCAAAATCAAATAGTATGAATTTTTTAAGAGTAAGTGTAGCATTATTTTATTAAAAATAAGCAAATTTTATATAATTATATTTTCAAGCTACCAAAATAATTAAAATATACCTAATGTGCTAATTTAGAGGTTGAAAATATATAACTCTTATATTTTAATAAAAAAATTAAAAAATCAAGAGGCCGTGGCTCTTATTAATCTCCCTATTTGTACCCTTACTTTTGTTTGTAAGAACACTTTATGAATAATTTTTTTGTGATATTGAGCTTTTAATGAAAGCATTAATATAATGAGTATAAATTTAAAAAAAATTTATATTAAAAAATTAATTTATTGGATGAGAAAATTTTTTAAATTTATAAATCCCGCACTGTGGGACGCACGACAAAATCCGTATATTTCAGACTTAATTAGTAAAAATTCAACAAATCTTGAAAACGTTTGGGAAAAGACATATCGAAAATTTTGAAAGGGAAATTCATGGGATGTCGTGTGGACAGTGCAGTTGGGCTAGAGGATGCCAAGTGTAAGCGAACTGCGAAGGAACCAAGCAAAGTGCGTGTTCCTGGCGTCAAAAAGATAATCACTAATAAGATACATCGGAGATATGCTTAATTATTGGTATGTACAATTGGCCAAAAAAAATTATTGTTACCTTTTGAAAACCTCTAAAGAACTCTACTTAGATTGAATGGAAATAAAATTCTTAAATAAGACTAAATTTTCAAATGTTATGGATAACATAATTATGCTAGCAAAGCTAGATCAAATATAACACAGTAATATTATATATTATATAAGTATAACGAGAAATAAAACCTCAACATGAGACAAGGTTATATCGATAGAATGGAAGAGGAAAACGAATTCTATTTTTTTGTTATCACTATGTATTGTAATATTTATTTTTTAGTGTTATTTTTTTTTCTTCATCTGAATATTGATTGGCATGCCCATGTAGGACCCACGTTGCAAATCAGGTTCAAACGTAATATGAAATATATATGTTCAAGCATGGAGTTATGGAAATATGTTTTAACAGTTTATAAAGGACTCAACTCAAATGATCACCCTCTCAAAATACCACCTATATTTTAAAATGTATGACATTCCTATCCTATTCCGACTTGCGGGAACGTGCGTGGATAAGGATATTCTTTAATTTTGTTGGCTAAAAAAAAAAACGGAGGATATCTTCGTCTTTTTTTAATGAAAGGGGAGGATATCTTTAATTTTGTGATGAGTATTTAGGAAATTTAAATTTGATGACTGTATTTAATAAAAGCATTCAACTAAGCCTTTGTATTGTTTGCACTGTTAAAATTTATATCAACGATTCAGATAAACTCACCCATTCATTGATATCAAGTGAAATGTGAATTCAAAATTACTGATGTAAATGTCAACGGTATAAATGATATAGGCACTTAATGCTTATATTAAGTACAATTATCAAATATAAATTCATATTTAACACAGTGTTTAAAAACAAAATAGAATAATGAATTAATGAAAGTTAGATCCAGATTTAAAAAATAAATGAGTCGTAAATATAATTTAAAAAGTTATGAGTAAAATGACAGTTGCAATTTGTTAATTTTATTGAAAAATTAACTTTTTTTATCTACAATGAAAACTTATAAATTTGTAGTTGTCTTTTTCCCCCTCCCAAATGGATACTTCATTCATAAATGAAACAAAAGGCTTATTTGATAACCTATTTTAGAAATTGTTTTATGTTTAGTAGGATAAAAAAATAAATTAAATTATTTGATAACATGTTTTCAAAAAGTGTTTAAAATAAAAAAAAATAAATATTGTTCTTGAGAGTAGAAAAACATATATATCTTTTAAATAGTTTGGGATTATTATTATAGAGAATAAGAGAGAATATAAAAAACATTTAATTTTATTATTATTTTTTTATTCTTAAAACATGTTTTATAAAATACCAATTTTCATAACAATAAAACAAAAATAATGTCAAACAAGCCTAAAGTAACAAGCAAATTAGCAAAGAACAAGCAACAAAAGACCAACAAGCAAAAGGGAGACAACCTGAAAGTTCCAAAAACAAAAAAGGAGCTGTGAACAAGTTAACCAATGCCCGACCTTGATGCAATTCTTAAGGGAGAATTTATAATTAGAGAGGCCTCCTGCCTCCATGGCATCCATTGCTAGAAGATGACACAAAGTAAGTGAAGGTCTCTCCACCCACCCAACTGAATACACATCCTTATAAGCTTCAATTGCTAATAAATCAGCAGTCTTATTACCTTTCACAGTTAAGTGATTGGAAGCCAAAGCATCCAAACAATGATGAACCACTTCCCCACAAGTCCATTCACAAATATCAAGCCTTTTGGTCACACACACTGTAGATCAAGTTCTAGCAATCACTTTCAAAAACAATCTTATCGTGCCCCAAATCCAGAGCCAACATCATTGCCTTCTTAAGAGCTAAGACCCCAGTCATAAAAATAGAGAGAGATTTTCTCCACAAAAGGCCAAATAAAACATCCTTATCGTCTTCTACTAAAAAAAAAAAAATCATCCTTGTCGTCCCCACAAATTATTCCAACAGTAGAGTTACTGGTATTCCATTTAAAAGGTCCATCGCAATTAATTTTAAAATGACCACTAGTTGGAAACCTCTAAGTGCATGGCTGGGTAGCGATGCTCTCACCTTCCAGTGTCAATTTCTATTGCTCAGAAGCTGGCCAAAATTTCGAGACAGCAGCCTATGATGTCAAAATGCACTACAAAAAAACAAAAAAAATTGTTTAGAGATATCCAATAATCCTTCTCTAACTAATAAAAATTTTGCTTATAAACATGTAAAGATAGATTTAGAGATGAATATTACAGTCTCAAAAAGGAGCCTTGTTGAATAATTGGAAACAGATTTTTTAAGCCATCTCTTCTTAGGGACAGATTTATTTTGTCTCTAAATAAAAGAAATGCCACCTCTAAGTTTTATAAAAATCTGTTACTACAAAATAGTTTAAAAATTATATAAAATGATAGAAAAAAAATATACTAATCTCTAAATTTGTCTCTAAAAAATTGAAAATTAAATTCATTAAGGCTCAATTGCCGCGTCAATGCCTTACCGCATCACCCGTCACGTCTACATCTAGCACATGCCATGTCACTAGACACCTTATCAGCCACATGTGCATCTACATGTGCCAACTCACCTGACACCTGACACCTTACTCCCTCACATGTGGATCAATTCATGCCACGTCACATGTCACATTACCACCATATACCACGTTATATATTCATTTCAGAATATGCTAAGGCTAAAAATTGATCCCTTAACCTCCTCATTTTTAAGTATTATGTTCTCCTTCTTTACTAATTGAACTGAAATGCACTTGTAATTATTATAAGCAAAATTAAATATGTGTTACTTAACTAAATACACATATATCAAACATTACGTTATTAAAAACTATACATTTATTATTTATTATTTTCTTTTATTAATATAACAAAATTATTTATATGACTACTTATATTATATTTTAATAAAATATTATTTTTTATTTTTTACCAGGAAATATTATATTTTTAGGAAAATGAACTTAAAATGAAACAAATTTTAAATATAAAAATATTGTTTTTAAATGAAAATAATCAAATATATAATTTATTTAAAAATATGTATTATTTTTGTTTATATTAAATTTCTTTTACTTTTATATTCTCTATATTTTTCTCAAAAATTAATAAATAAATGATTAAATTATTCTTTCTCAAAATGGTTAAATGTTTCCCCTTCCTTTCTCAGAAATAAATTTTATCTACAAATTTTTAATTATTTTAATAAAAAAATTAATTTTAACCATATAAATTTTATTAATGGTCATTTTGAAAAATTTTTAATTTTTAATAAATACTAATAACTTTTACAATATAAAATATTTAAATTTAATATTTAGTTTAAATATATTTATTTAAATTTGTGTAATTAAAAATTATTTTTTATCAAATTTATTTAATATGGAACTTTAAATTTTAAATCTTATAAATATGTGATATATATTAATATTTTTTTCTATTTATAATAAATTAAATATTATTTTATTTATATAATTTTCAGTTGTATTATATATTAATAAAATAATTATTTTTATTTTTTTCCTACTATAAAAATGAAAATTATTCATATATCTATATATATAATTAGCATTAAAAATGATAGTTATACTAAAATAATTAATTTTAGTCATATAAATATTATCCATAGTTATTTCAAACATATTTGAATTAATTGTTATTGATATTCAATTTTGTAGACGTTTTGAAATTTTTATTTCATTAACTTATTTTAATGTATTGTTATAAAATATTGTTAGTAAGGAAATTTTTTCATTTGGTGAAAATTTATTAAATATTACAAAAGTACTGAAAAAAATATGAATAACATAAAAGAGATAAAAAATTTAATCTATTATGATTATAGAATAAATTAATGAATATTAAATATGAGTTTATAAAATAAGAATATTTAAACTTATAAAAAGAAGAAAATGAGAATAGAAATATTTAAATGACATACAAAATATTTTTAAATACTCTATAAATTATGAAGATAAATATTTTGAACATAAACCATGAATTTTTCTTGTTTGCATTGAATGGGAAGCTCCCTAAATAATGATGAAATGTTTTATACATCTTTTAAAATTAATTTGTATCTTAATATATTTTAAACATGTGTTAAAATAATTGATAATTTGCAAATTAGAAATATGACTCTGTTTCTAAATTTGTCCCTACTTTAAATTAGAGACATATTAAGCAACAAAAATCATTCCATCTCTAACATATTTATTTCCATCATCTGTAATTCCGTCTCTAAATTGATAAAAATAAAATTATGGAATTTTAAAAATATATGAAGAGGGAATTAAATGGTTAAATTTTTATCTTTAAATACAAAAAAAATGTAAAATTAATATTAGACATTGATTTAGAGATGGCTAGTTTAGGAATGAAATTTATTCATTTCTAAACTTGTCTCTAACATTTTTATTTTTTAAAAAATTAATTTTTTAATGAATAACAATAGAAATCGAGATGGATTTTGTAATGTTTTTTTTTTATATGTATATAAGCTGTTTCTAAATTTGTCTCTATATTTTAAAATATTTTGTAAATTAAACCTATTTTTTAAAAATATAATTAGTCTCTATTTTCATCTTTATTAGATACATTAATTATGTCATTTCTATTATAGTAATTTTTTGTAGTAATAATTAGGGCTGTACATAATGCCCAGCAGCTCTGCATGCCCGACCCATCTGGAGGAAAAAATGCCAGGTCTAAGTCGGAAAAAGCTTTTCCAAGATTGATAAGGCATGGTCAAGCTTATCCTGATCTTTGGATTGGGTAGGGTTTTAGGTTAGGGTATCCAACTAATTGGCTTTGCTCCACTAGAGGTATAATTATTTTTTAAACAAATATTTATGTATAATGTCATTTTGTAGATTTTTTACAGACATAAATAAAAAATAAAAATATTGAAATTCTAAGAAGATCTAACTCAAATTTCAAATTGAAACACCTAAAGAAGACCACTCATTCAATCTACGCATTTCTTGCCTCTGGTCTCTCTCGCTCGGCCTCTCAGGTTCGTCTCAGCTTCGGTCTCTCTCACTTGGCCTCATCCTATCTCCGGTCTCGCTCAACCTCATTAATGAAATTTCTCTCTCCTCGAAAAAATGCTTTTAGATCTACATAAATAATATAATTTTTTTAAAAAAATACTATTTAAAAACTATAAAAAATTGCAAATTATTATTATTTCTTAAATTTTGGATGAAGAAATTATCTATAATAGATAATGGTGGGGCATGGTACTGGACGAGGGATGAGGTTTGTAGGCCTTCCTCCACACATAAAAAGGATAGACCGTGGCGCTCACGGCACCACATGTGCTGACTCATCCAATCAAAACCCGTCAAACTGTCAACCATCATCCCTCGATAATTTTTCTGTTTCTTTTTCTTTTTCTAGCCCCATGTTTTTTTTTTGGGCTATTTTTACACAATAAAAACTGATTTTTTCTGCATCAAATAACATTTAACCCTTCACATATTTAATTCGAATCATATCACTTTTCGCAAAGTAAATCCAATAAATAATCTTTAATTCAAAATTTTTGCACTAGTATGCATAGTACGATTCCTAAAATTGTATATTTTAAACTCAGATTTTGATGATAATGAAATTGTGGATATTGATCCTTGGTCGATTGGTTATTAATTTTATACTTGTCAATGTAAGTTCTAATTGCCACGTGTTTTTAAATGAATTGTGAAGTAATGACATTTTTAAACGAAAAATTGAACCAAACAAAAGGCAGGTGGCTCAATAGTTAAAAAAAAAATCTTGCATTCAAAAAATATAAATCAAATTTTAAAAAATTTAAAAATATAATTGATTCACATTAATATATAAAGGATTATCATTGATATCAAAGGATTTATTATTAAAAATTTAAAAATTTACAAAAAATTTATCATTGACATACAACAGTATATCAATGTCAAGTATAATAAATTAATTATGACATAAAATATAATAAATATTGAGTTGTTTGTTTAATTTAATCTTATGATATGAGTTATACTAGCAAAAATCTCAAAAACGTCATGCATTTTCAAAAGTTGGTTTAATATGTTCAATTTCAAGAAAATGCCAGTATCAATTATTTTTATTTTTAACGTAATAAAATGCATGACTTTTTTAACAACTTACTTTCCGCAAGACTATTTTCCAATATGTTGTGTTAATTGATACATATTGCACCAATATACATACATACATACATACATACATACATACATATATATATACATACATACATATATATATATATATATATTTAATTGGTAAATTTCGTCCATAAACATTTTAAACCCCACAAAGATCGGATTTATGCAACAAGAAAAATATGCGAGAGGACCAGATGGCTGAGTAGTACTTCGTCCGCGACACAAAGAAACTGAATTTTTAAAAAGGAAAAAAGTAACAGAAACATGCACCATGAAAACTAGAATTATATATATATATATATATATATATATCATTATTTACAGATAAAGGGTTCTTCTGAATATAAATTTTCTTACATTTTTGATGTCCTAAATATTCCCGGCCTCTTGAATTTTTTTTTGTCCCCAACAGTACTTTGCTGTTTTTTTAACGGATTTTTTTTATTACGGTTCACGACATTTTTCGTAAACTACAAGTTCATTGGTGTTTGATATAAAATATATGTCCTCTTCCAGCGTATAAAAGCAGATGCTTTATTCTTTTTCTTTTGTTTTTTTTCTCTCCGTTGCTTGTATTTGCGTATCTTGCAAAACAAGGTGAGATTAAATTTTTAAATTGTGTAAGGTGTCAACGCTTGGGTGGTCCTCCTTTGAATTTGCGAGGCATGCTAGAGAAATTGTGTCCTCAAATGAGCATCAGTGATGGTGAATTCTTAAAATTCTTTACTAAAGCGAATTAGAATTAGAATACATAAGTGTGAATATGAAAATGACAGTACATTTCTAGATAGGTAATCACATAGAGCTTATTAATATCTACTCAAGTACGTGTAAAACATCAAATTGACATCAACCTTATAATTTGATAGGAGGATTTTTGTTAAAAATTACTCCCTACATTTCTTAATTATAAATTATCATTAACTAATTTGTATAAATAACGAAAATTAATTAATTAAAATTAGTTAATGTTCTTAAAATTACTCCACCTTTCCAAAAATATCATGATTAAATGCAATGATTCTAACCCCATCTTACTTATCTTGCTCAATCACTCTATCCACCACAACTTCTCAACAATATATATATATATTCCAAGGACACTAGTGAAAACCAAAATATATTATTATTTAAATTAGGGTGTATTTTTTTTTTCTATACTTTCTTTCGAAAAGTACCGAGCACCTTATATTAATAAATGAGATTTTTTTTCCTAAATTATTTTTTAAAGGTGCAAAAAACCCTTCTATTAGTGACCCTTTAATTGAAGGAAATTTTTGCTTATTTGTGAAAATGATTTAGGAGAAAAATGCTCCCCTTATTAATACAAAGTGCCTAGTATTCTTCAGAGAAAAATGTAAGAATAAAAATACACTTTAATTCTTATTATTTTGTAAATTTTACAAAATGATTTATATCTATAAATATGGAAAGCTTCTAAAAGAGACTTGTAAATATTTAAAAAAAAAGTGCAAACAATATTGTTAATTTATATAAAACCTCCAACATGAATGCGAACAATTCTTGAAATGCATGACAAATTCGCTTCCCCCACCCCCCTAAAGGTAGAAAAGTTTCGTAATATTACCATTGAATTTTGAGCATGTGTTACTTGCCGTTTTTGTAGAAAATCTTGATGCCCAATTAATCCATTCATATGTAAAGTGCTAATCATCATGCTCTGGCATCCTTTAATATATATTTTGGATTGAAGAGTATTTTTATCTCTCATCTCAATCACTTCTTTTATTACAAATTATAAAATTATTTTGAAAAAATTTTTGTCTCAAAATATAAAACAATTTAATAAAAATAATATTTTATTAATAATATTTTTGTAATATCTTTTAAATAAAAAGAGAATTGAAATAATATTGTAACATATTATTAAATGTATAAGAATATTTTTAAAATTTTATATTTTTATTTTTAAAAAAATAAGTTTATAAAGTGTTATTATTGTGTTTTATTATTACGCACAATTTTCTCTCAAGTTATCTTATAAGTTGAAATAGAGGAAATATTAAACAAGAAAGTATGGCATCTTAATTTGTTTTTTCTGCAGTGCAATATTTTTTTATCATTAACAAATATTAATTTTAACTATTAGTTGATCAAAAAATATAAAAAAAATATCTCAATAATTATAAAAAACAACACTGATTATGTCTTTTAAATTGTAAATAAATATTATAAGACAAATATTATTTCTTGCTCATGCAAATGGAAAAATACTACTTTGACTAGCTCCTAGGTAATTATTGAATCACCATTGTTACCAACAACATAAGTAATTAATTTAAAAAATTATTTTTTTAATATTATCCTATTACAATATTTATAGATTAATATTTAATAATTTTGATTATTATTTATAAATATTTATTCAAAATTTATAAATTATATTTTAACAATTTAAAACTCAATTAATATAATTGAGATTTACAAATGAATGTGTTTTCAGTTAAGTTATAAATTAAAAGAAGTTAGTCTGCTAATATTGTTGTCCAGACAATTCCCAATTTAGACATGATTGTGATCCATCTTAGTTGGTTTTGTGTGTTGCAAAATTTGAAATTAATTAATCATACTTTCCATAACACGCGTAAATTATAATTTATTATGATTTATTAGAGCAATATAATTACATTAATGTTATAATAGTATAAAATAACTAATCACAAGACATGAAAAGTAGCTCAAATGCAAGAAACAACTTGTCTAACTTGCAAGTAGTCCATGCTAAGATCGATATAAAACATAAAATTTATTTACTTGGCATTATTTATAACTCATAAATAATATTTGCATCTTTTAATGCATAAATAACATAATTGTTATGAAATGTTTAAATAAGATTTCAATATTCAAAACCAATTTATTATTTATAAAAAATAATTGGGAGTGATGAACTTGTAGTTATAGTTAGTCATAAAAAAATTGTTAAATGTTAATCTATATAGATTTTGTCATTGAGCTACAGTGTAATTCCAAATCATAGGCAATATATATAGTAATTTAATAAGAAAATTAATGCCAGAAAAGGACTTAAAGAGTAAGTGTAATCAGTTAGCTCATTTTGTGTAATATCAATGCCCTATTTTACTCCTCCTCGTGTATCATTCTCTCTAATCTCTTTTCTGCCAAAAAGAAGACAATTATAGTGCGTGCTTAAAACATAGCAATATATAGTTTAAAAAATGATGCCAAAGTTGAAAACCGTAACGCATTTACACACGCACACGCAATCTCAAATAGTTACAAGAGGCCTCCAAAACCGAACTGAACTAGTGAGAAGCAATTGGAAAGGATATATTCTAGAAAATTATTCTGAAAAAACTTTGGCTTTACCACTCTGGAATTAGAGCTGCACGAAAGTCCGGTTAGACTGGACTTGTCTAGTTTAATAAAAAAATTGATCTTAAAAAATTAAAAGGCAAAAAATATCAGACTAATTTTTTTAGGTAGATCAGGCGAGAGATTAAGCTCCCAAATCACAAACTTATGAAATTACTTTAATAAAATTTTAATTATTTTTACTATATTTGAGTAATTTGAAATTTAAAAGTGGCATTTCCTTAATTCACATTTTATCCTTCTATTGAATATAATTTTAATTTAATTTGCTACTAAATTATTATTGTAATGTATATTATACATGTTGTTAAAGTTTATTGAATGTTGTTATTATTGTTGTTGAAGTTATGAATTTGAATAATGTGACTTGTAATTGAAATATTTGTTGTTGTTAGAGATTGTTATAAATTTTTTATAATTATAAATATTTTTATTATTTTGATTTAGTTTATGAAGATGAAGTGAATTATTATTTTTCATATAAAAAAAAAGCTAAGTAAATACAAAATTATTGAGAACAATTTTTTAGTCTTATGAATCAAGTCTAATTTTGTTAATTTTTGAATTGTAATTAAACTAGATTGAATTATAAGTTGTTTAATCTAATTTTTTTTACTCCTTTCGTTAAAAAGTATAAAGCATTTTTAACTAAATTGTACTATTCAATAAAGTTTTTATTTACTTTTAAATTAACTCTATTTTTTTATATTTACCTTTATTAACTATCCTATAATAAATATAAAGTCATCATCAATAGAGGTATTTTGAAAAAAATAATAATTACATTTTAAAAGATTAAAAATACTTTATATTTTTAAATATTTAACTCTTTAAAAAATATTTTACATATAAAAGAAGCCAAATTTCGAATTAAATCAAAATATAATCTTATCTAACTCCCTGTGTAACCCCATCGGACAGCAAAGAATTCATACCAAACCCAGGGAGGTAAGAGGCTGTTCTCATTTTTTTAAAGGGAGATAATAAACTAAAAAGAGGCAAAAAAAAAAAAAATTCCTAGGCTTTTCTCATTTTTTACTCTATAAATAAGGGACAGATGTTTCCGATCCTAGGCTTGAAGGCGCAGCGCTCGTTCTTCTTAGCCTCTTCTCTTCTCTTTCGTCCTCGGCGTCTTCCGCTTCTCAATCCAAACCTAGACCCCAATATGGTTGGACCCTCCCAACCTCCTAAGTCCACCCTCAAGTTCCTCTGTAGCTACGGCGGCAAAATCCTTCCCCGCTATCCCGACGGCAAGCTCCGTTATATCGGTGGCCATACGCGTGTCCTCTCCGTCGACCGCTCTATTCCCTTTTCCGGTTAGTTTTCTTCTAGTCTGTTGCTCTTTCTTTTAGTTACGCCTTTTTTTTTTTTTTGAGGGAGGGTCAAGTACGTTTCTGATAGAAGCGAGAACTCCGTGAATGGGATTGACCTGTTTGGAGCGATATTGAGAGAAAGCTTTTATTCTTCTTGTTGCTGTTGTTGATTCATTGTGTAATACAGAGCTGTTGGTGAAGTTGGGAGAGCTCTGTGGCTCGGCAACTGTGATACTTCGCTGTCAATTTCCCACCGAAGATCTCGATGCTTTGGTATCCATCAGCTCCGACGAGGATCTGGCGAATCTTATCGAGGAATACGATCTTGTTGCGCCGCCTTCGTCTTTAAAGATTAGAGCGTTCCTTTCGCCGCCGAAATCGTTCCAGAAAAAAACTTCTATTCCGTCCTCCTCGTCTATGTTAAAATCATCATCATCTTCATCAACATCGTCGCCGTCGTCGTCGCCTCACAATTCTACTGCTGGTAGTTGTGGATGTTCTACTTGTGGCTGTAGTCCTAGGTATTCGGTGTTGGTGACGCCGGTCGTCGAGCGATGTGTACATCAGATGTTGGCGCCGATGGCGTATGACATGAGAAAATCTGCTGGGAGGAATATTCCTCTTCCTCAATATGCTTACCCGATGCAGGGTAACCCACGCCACATTAGCGTTGTGCACAGCGGGAACCACTGGCAATAGAGCCAGAGTGATCTGAATCATGGATATGATGGGAACTGTTTGGAATCTAACAGAAGCAAGACGAGCTTAAAATATTATAATTATAATTAAAACATCGTAAGATAAAGTTGGGATCTATGATGTAAAAGGGACTGTAAATCTTTAAGACGGCTTGTCCTCCTAGCTTGTGTTCCTTGGCCATTACATTAATTTCAGTCCTATTACATTTTTTGGGTGTCAAACTTGCGATGGTGAGTTCGTTTCGTTCTGTTTTGCTAGCGCCTATGGTTGCCTTTCCTTCTGGAAATTCCATATAGAAACTATTCTTTTCCTCCGATCACCCTTCAAAGTCTTGTTCCTGTTATCTTGCCTCCTTCCTCGCTACGGTTGTCACTGTGTCCTGCTATTTTTGATTTCGTAATCCTTTTGCTTTTCATCCGTCGTCAGTTTAATTGCAATTTCTTCCCCAATTTTTTTTTTTGGGACCAGTGTCCCAGTTTGATTAATTGTTTGATTGTTTGTGTGCAGGTTGAATGATTAGAATGAGGCGGCTCAATAAGGAAGCTGCAACGAATAATCCCTGCTGGTCACTGATTGCATTTGACAAGCTGTGCGACTGTAAGTTTCGACAGGACTACAATTTTGTTGGGATCTGTCTTCTCTATCTATGGATCTCTCTTATACTGTTGCAGAGACTGGCTGCATCATGTTCTATGGTCCATTCGTTTGTTTTTTTAAATTAAAAGTGAATTATTTCTTCCGATTATTGACCATTTTAAAGACAATAGCTTGTCATTGGTCATATAAAGAACTGTCCTTTACCCTTATTTTCCTCTGAAGACCAGGAGGCAATCTTTAAGGAAGTATCTGTGTTACTATTACAGATATCCTTTACCCTTATTTGCATACTGTTTTGTTCTTCTATTCAATGAATTTATACAGCTAAGTTATTGGCGTTTGAGTTCAGGTTTGGTGTTGGAAGCAGATTCAAGAACAAACATCAAATGGGGATGCTGTTTCGAATCTCATGGAATTGGGAACCAAACACTAAATTGAAGCTTTCTTAAAATGGAATGTCATAGAACATGCAAAAGTGAAAGGTGTGAACTGATCCTACAAAACTATCTCGGCACAGTTGGCGCAAGGAAGTTTGCCACAATAACTTGAATACAATAATATAGAGATTCCGACACAAAAAAGGGGAATTTTAAAAAGGAAAAACAAAAAACAAAGAACAAGATAGAAAAGCATCCCAAGACTTGGAATATAGAACTTTGATTTGAAGATAGGGTTGTGGTGTGGCATCTCCAAACGGCCGGAGAGGGACAATACGTGAATACGATTTTGGTTGGAAGCAAAAGGACCCGTCCTTCCCCGCAATTCTGAAGGGCAAGATTCTGTTAGCTGTCAAGTTTTAGAAAGATATGAGATCTTCACGCGCCCGAAAACCCGGACCTAACTATATTTTTAAAAGACTATAATATCAAGAAGGTCTGAAAAAATCAGAAAGTCAATTAACGTTAGATTAAAAGGTGAAAATATTCATTAAATTTTTTTAGGAGCTCCTCATGAACTTGGTATAATAAATAAAACAATTTTTATTCTGTTAAAATTGACTAAAAAAAAAAGGAAGTGAATATAAGATATAAAAATATTTATAAACTTCCTCTTATGGTATTCTAAAGTCAACATTAATAATGCATAGGTAGTCATTAATTTTATAACATAGGCCAACAATTTCTAACCTATTTAGTATTCTTTTTAGGACTTCATAATCAATATTATTTTATTTTAACAGATTGAAAAAAATTAAATTTAATAATTTAAATTAAACTTGATGAATTAGGTTTAAAAAAATTTGAGTCAAGTTTAAATTTAGCCTTAATACTTAAATTTTTTATTTTTAATAAAGTAAAATTAAAATTAAATAAAAATTAAAAATTTTAATTTTTTAAGATAAAAATTGAAATTGATTAAGAAGTAAAATAAAATAATATTTAATAATTTAAATATTTGAGTTAATTCGAATAAGGCTAAAAGTCTCAGTTGTTGACGTCAAGTTTGATTGTATAATTTTTTTTTATAAAGTTAATAGATATTTATGTACTATTGTTAATTTAAGAATATTAAAAACTTTTAAAAAAAGTTTAAAGGTATTTTTGTACCTTTTGTTTACTTCTTTTTTAATAGTCAATATTAATGGATGTTAGTCAAATTTAATAGAATAGGTATTGATGTACTTATTATAACAAGTTAATTGATATTTTTACACTTTTGTTTATTTAGGGATATTGGATACCTCTGAATTTTTTTTGAAAAAATTAATCATTTAATTTTTTTTATTTTTGATTCAGTTGTAATTCAATATCTAAACCTTGACTTGTTGTAATTAGTCTCTAAAGTTTTCACTTTATTCTAATTTAGTCCTTGAATTTTGCTTCTTTTAATTTAGTCCATATAGTTTCAATCACTTAAATATTAATTCATATATTTTAAAAATAAAATTATAAAGATTGAAAATATGTTAAAATTTATTACTAATATTTTAAATTACTAAACCTTTTTAATTTTTATAAATTTTATAAAATATTAAAAGCGTAAAATATTTTTTATTTTTATAATTTTATTTTTGAAAATATAGGGATTAATATTTAAGTAGTTGAAACTTTAGAAATTAAATTATAAAAGGTAAAATTCAGAAATTAAGTTACAATCAAGTTAAAATTATAAGAATTGAGTTATAACTGAATTAAAATTATAAGATTAATTTTTTTCTTTCTATTTAACCCATTAATGTTTATCACATATGAGAAGGGAGTTTAGGTTTGTTATATTCTTGCTGCCCCCCACCATATGCGATCTTTTATAGTTGGATTCCTCCATGTTTTAATTTGATCATGTCTTTTTAAAAGAATTGGGTCTGCCGGGTTTTCAGTATGGACTTGCATAAAGGTTTTTAGACTCTGAACACTGAATGGAACGCCTTTGTAGTTCTTTCAGTGATTATGGACGGGGAAGGAAGGGTGTTGGGGGAGAGCAGGAGAAAAGCATTTGAAAAACCCTCAACCTACTATTACTTTTAGCTTGTAGACGAAGCTGATGGTTTTTTTTTTTAAAAAAAAAGAAGAAGACGAAGCTGCTTGTAGTTCCAGCTCTTGATCTCTATCTTGCTCATTAATAACTCTAACTAACCTTGGTTGTGACGTGAAGGTGTCTTTGAGTATTATTATGATCGATCTATCAATTTCTTTATTTATTAATCTAGAGATAAGGTCGAATGGACCTTCGATGGTGACCCAGAGAAAGATGATCCGGCGGGAAGCTCCTTGATTTTGCTCATAGTTATCACTCTAATAAGATCTGAACTGTTTAAATTCAATTTAGATAGTTTAAATTTAAATTTTTTAATAATAAATTCATTTTAATAAAATAAATATTTAAAAATTATTTTTATTTTTATTCTGTATCTGTTAAAATAAAATTTACTTAAAATATGAAAATAATTAATATTAAACTATTTTGTCCATTGCTGATCTCCATGTTCACACTCATCATCATTAAAGTGATGAGGCACATGACCGGAACTTCATCCTTTTTATGGAAAAAAACTTGTTGAGATAATACAACACAATATTCTTATTAAAAAAAATAATAATACAATACACTATTGGTGGATGAGTGTGACAAGTGCGGCACGAAACTGGAATGAATTCCCTCCCCACAAAAAAAACGATTCCTAGTAATGGACATCAAATCAGAAGATAATGAAAACTTGGGGAAAAGTTTCATATGGAATTCTTTTGTATTTAGTTATCACTTTTTTAACCAAAATATAATAAATATACAAGTTTTTAGTGATAATAATATGATAGTATATTAGTATATATTTTTTTGCATATAGATTATTAGTTTTTAAAATATTTATTTATTATGTTCTAATTAGATAACTTGATATAAAAATACAAAGATTAGCGTTCAAGTTCAACTATAAAAAATATAGATATTGACCCTATAATTTCGGAAAAGAAATCAATGGAAATAATTCAGTCTCATTTTTTTTTTAAAAAAAACCCAGAAAATGCAAGATGCATTGTCTTCTTCCGCCCGGTAGAAGAATTAGTGCTTGGGCCTTAGTGATGGCTGCAGAGGGGGGAAAAAAACTGTTATTGCCAGGTAATAATTGATTTGTTAAGCTAGATTAGAAAAGTCTAATAATCTATTTACTCGAATCATTTTCCTTTAATTTAAATAAATTTATTATTATACATGGCACTGCCATTATTTATGAAGATAAGACAAGAGCTAGTGGTATGTTTTCTGGAATATTGCATGTTTAGAGTTGTTAAGGTTCTCTGTTTCTTTCACTTAACCACATGATTCTGTTACACTTTTTATTATTATTAAATAAAACAAGTGTTCTAAATGATTAATTGTTGTTCTGAAATCTATGTATTTAATCAACAAACGATGGGTTAAACAATAATAGAACTTCTCATTTCTTAATGGTACATTATTGAAAATTTGAAATGCCATTATGCGACAGATGTGGGCCATTTTCATGGGACTTTGCCGTGTGATTTACTCTTTTGTACCTATTTATAAGGTATTTTAACATGTTTTATCATAAATAAAAAAAATTTTAAAATTTATTAACTATATCTAGAAATTTAATTGTTTTTTAATTTTATTTTTATTAAATATATTCTCCCTCTGTTCAAAAATATAAGGCATTTTTTTAATGAGTTTGATGTTAAAAAAATGTAAGATATTTTTAATCTTTTGAGACGTTATCATTATTATTTTTTAAAAGTACCCCTATTAATTACTAACTTTATATGAAAAGATAGGGTTAGTTTAAAAGTAGTTAACTACTTTATTGGAGTGATATTTGATTAAAAATGCCTTATATTTTTGAATAAGAAGAATATATTTTAATAATGCATTTTCTCTCTCCAACATTCAATAGATGTCAAATGAGAAAATTTATAATGAAAATTTAATAAAATGATTTATAGATAGAATTAAAATTTTTTTTTCTCTCTTCCTAATAAATAGAACCAGAAGAAGTATAGAATTGATAATATGGGTTGAGTTAAAGCAAAATTGTGGCCAATTAGGGTTGCACTGTATAATTTAAATTTGCTATAAGTCGGTAGATTGATAGAAATATAACATATGCAAGATTAGGCTATACTAACTTATAACCCACTATGGGCTAACCCAAGGGGTCACGAGCTAACCCATATTACCAGCTCTTACTGGTCTGGGTTTTAAAAAAAGAAAACCAAGATTTTACCGAACAAAGGTAGATTTTACCGAACAATGGGCAATTTTTCCTGTGCGGGCTTTAATGGCTTGTTGGGCCTCGTACAACACCGTGGTGTTTTTTTTTTGGATAAAAAACACCATGGTTGTTGGAAGTGAGTACGGGCTTGGTGAATATAAGTGGGCTCCACTCGTTTTCATCCGGACCATCCCTGTAAGGGACAACGGGTATTGCTAAGTTTTTTTTTTTTTTTGGACCAGCTGATTTCTAAGTTTAAGAAGGGTTTAAATTTGTTTTTTTATAAAAAAAGGGAAAACAAATTGTTCAGGAGAAAATTTTCAAGTATTAATTTTACTTGAAATAAGTTATTGTTGCCAAAACTAGCTATTATGCATCTTTCTCAAATGAGGGCTGGTTGTAAGTGACCCTTGACGAGTGTGGATTTATGGGGTGTGTTTTCTGGTTCTACCTTATGGGATAAGTTCTTGTTACAAAGATTTAATTTTAATTTTTTAAAAAATTCAATTCTAGAGCTTTAAAAATATAATTGTACTAGGATTTTTAATATGAACTTCACGAGGCTAAGATTTTCACAAGAAAATCTTTTCAAAATTTTCTATCCATTTTTGTGCAAAAAAAAGTAAACAGAAAATATTGAAAAACTTGTCATTAACAGTATTATTGTGATTTTTGCTTTAATTGCGTTTTGAAAACAAAATAGTCAAGCATTAGAATTTTTTTGCCTAATTTTAGAAAACAAACAAAACTACTCTCATATATGAAAACAAAACTGATTTGGCAATAGGTTATTTCGCCAGAATACTTCTCCCTTTGGGTCATGGTTCCATTTGTACTGCAAAGAAGAAATTTCTGGAAAATGAACTTTTCTGGAAAGATTAACCCACCATATGATCACATGCTACTGGATAAACATAATAAATAAAATAATATGTTTGAATAATTATCTAGTTATCTTCCACACCAAACTTGATTGAAAATTAGAGATAAAATCATAAAATAGAGTAAATATCTTTGATATATAGAGGTTAAATAATATAAAAAATTAAAGAAAAAATAATTTCAGAAAAAAAGAGCATTTTACTCCAAATTAATAGATTTTATTTTATATAATATAATGGTAATTATTTTTTGGGAGAATGAAAAATAAGAATTTTGTAAGAATATTAATTTCAAATTAGAATTTTTCAACACTAATATTTTCAAATTTCAATATTTCTTCTACCATATTGCAGTACTAAAATTTTTAATTTAACATTATTGTTTTTATAAGATCCTTATAATTGCAATTTCTCCAAAAATATATTTTTTTGCCATTAAAATACCATTTAATTATTGAAAACAACTTACATGGTTTTAAATAAAAAAACAAGGTATTGAAAGCTTTGAACCACTAAGATAATGCTTTTAAGTTGTGTTTTAACTATGATTGAATTGAGATCAACATCATAATTAAAATAATAAAATTTAACTAAAATACATAAAAACATTTATCTATAAACATAATAAGAGTAATATTTAAATAATAAAGATATTAATTTATAAGTAAAGAAAAAATTCATGAATAAATCACGTATAATCCAACAAAACATAATTACTTAAGTGCAATCGATGAGTTACTACTCTTTCTTTCATTTCTTTAAAGTCAAAATAATGTTGTTTTACACTTAGGAAGAAGAGAGAAAAAAATAAAGTCCAACTCGATCAATCACATATTCACACCCAACACGGCTTATTAAACTTGTGAAATAATTCACTTATTTGACTTACTGACTGGAGTTTGGTTTGAATACAAAGATAAAAACAACAGCAACTAATATGAACGTATTCATGAGATTGACAATAAGTCAACAGCATAGAATTGAAGAGCATGAACAGCATCAATTGTCCATAGAGATAGCAGCAACTTGACATACGCTAAATCAGATCATGTAAAATTAGTGCCACGTAAGCAAATTAAACCAGAGGACTGATTTAGGCAATCTCAGGCCAAGTTGGTGAATCTCCAGTTCTCCAAAAACATCTCCATCGTGCAAACGTATTGATAGGGTGGTGGGACAAGTGCCTCTCCTATAACATTCAACTTCTTATAATGACGTTGACGCAATATCCAAACTTTTCACTATTAATTAATTACAAATTACAGTATGTTGCTTTTACTTTTTCTGGCTGAAAAAAATACTACAAACTATAATCACGGGCCAAAAAGAAAGAAAAAAAAAAACAATTAACAGCAGTTAGAATTAATTTTTACAACGGTTGAAAAAATAATGATGTTGAAAGTTAAGCACTTTCCATGTTAGTCCAACCGCTGCGGTAAATTATTTCTACAGCGGCTACAAAACCAACGTCAAAAGATGTTAAATAATTCAAAAACATTAGTATGAAGCTTTCATCAGTTGCAGGTCAAAAAAAAAAAGGAAAAAAAAATTTTCATCGGTTGGAAGGTTTCAACACCTGTTATATTCATTCAACATTGATTGATTATAACTGATGTTGAAAGTATCTTTTTTTTTTTTATATTACATTAATTTCTACATATTTTCCCATCCTGTAATGAAAAATGCAATTCATTTATAGTACATAATAATTATAACCAACTAGAACAGTTCAATCACATAATAACAATCTTAATTCAATAAAACTATAAAAAAATTAAGATTAATGATTATTTTTATTCTAAACAATACACAAATATTTAGAAATAATTCGAAACTTAATTATAAATTATTTATATCCTCATTTATTTGATCTTCAAATGATGAAGAAGGTTGAAATTACTATTCACGAAATAGAAGAATGAGACATGTTTACTTGTCCAAAATATAATTTAACTTATAAAAATTAATAACCAATATATTAATATATCAATCGATATATACTACCAATGTTCAATGTATAAAATACATTCATAAGACATGAACATTTTTCTATTTTGTTTCACGAGATTTTATATGATGCATGGAAAATGTTCTTTATTTTAGGCATGAAAAAATGGGTCATATTTCAAAATAAAATGACTATAACTTCCTAGAAGAATTAATTAAGTAATTGTAATTGTAATTGGGGTTAATGAACCTCTTAAATCCTAAACTATTACTTGAATAATATTTTATATCTTGAACTTTTAAAATAAGCATCATGTACCCTAAATTATTACTTGAATAGCCAATTACCCTTGTTGTTAATTTATATATAATTGCTGTTACTTTTGATTTTGTGAGGCTCAGTCAAGTCAAGGGTTAATGTGACACTAGTCCCCTCTTGACATGAGCTGGACTATATAACTGTTAACATTGTGTGGATAAATGGGCAACAGTAATTTGCTTTGAATTTACAAGTTGAGGTGAGTTTTTGCTCATTTTAAGAATTCAGATTCAACATGTTATTTGAGTAATAGTTTAAAATCTAAGATGCTCATTAACCCTTGTAATTGTATTAACTAACACATCACTCATCATAAATATTTTTACCATAAATTATATACTTTTCAATTAGGGTACTGCAAATCAACGATTGTCATTAAATTGATTAAAACACTAATACAAAGGTTAATTGTTAAAGCCATTATTGTCAAACTTACAAGTTTTGAGTTTAATTTTTTTATATTTTAACTTATAAAATCGTATCAACACACTTACAGATTTAAATTAGATGCAAATTTAATTAAATTTGTAAGTTGACTTTATAAGTTTATTGTTTTTATATTTCTAGTTTACAAAATTGTGTTAACTCATTTATAAACTCACATTAAATATAAATTAGTTAAACTCATAATTTTTTTTCTAATTAAGCAAGTTAAATATATACTATAAAACTTTATTAAAAGAGAAATAAAATTCATAAAACAAAAGCTAATATTATTAAAAAAGAAAACAAAAAATAAAATTTTTATTTTGAATATAATAGTCTATCCATAGTTAGATTCAATTTCAATAATTTGTATTAAAATATATTTAAATTAAATTATAATTATATTTTATATTTTAATTATTTAATTACATATTTGTAATTATTATTTATTAACAAAAGATGAGTTTACCTTTTCCAGTTTACATCTCGTAATGAGTTTACTTAAACTGGCCTGCTTAACATCCCTAATTAAAAGTTAAAACCTAATCAAGTCATATTAGACAGATCATAAAAGAATCATTTCATTGAAACAAAATCAAGACCACTAATTTACTAAAGTCTCAGTACCCCAATGTTTTCCACTCGTATACAGTGTAGTAGTGAAGTGACCCCCGGCACGTGAAGTTAGTTTCATGGACGTCGCCGATTAAGCCCAATCCATCAGTGTTGGTTCATCCCATCAGAATCTTTACCAAAATCAGCGGCGTTTGGTTGTGTTGTGCGCAACTGTGGTATCGCGCACCCTGTAATTCTGCTTTCTAGCATCTTCCAAGTTCTACCTAATCCCTGTTCTCTTTCTTATCTTATCAACTTCTGCCAACTTCTCTTTCATCCCTTGCCTATTTCATCTTCTTCTACGCTTTTCTGGCTTTTTCTCGGTGGAAATGGATCCCACCGCAAATAATTTTCCCATTCTCTGCTATGCCTTGCACCAGTTGGACCCGCACGCCAGTTCTCCGCTTCCCACGGAGCTACATCGAACTCTTCTGACTCAGTTCCCTCACTTGACCAACCCCAAAGTCTTGGCGGCAATGACCCGAGTCATCCCTGAGCTTCAAATCACGCAGACTCTGTCTCTTCTACGAACCCTGGGTCCTCGTCCTGACCCTTCTGCGGTTGCTTTCGCGCGGCTGAAGATCGCGGAGATTCGCCGCAAGCTTGAAGAAACAGAGGGGTTGAGAGAGGGTGATGAGAAAGAGATGCAGATTTATGAGGCAATGGTGAGGTTGGAGGACATGCACGACGAGTATGCGAAACAGTTGAGGGGAGCGGAAGAGAGGTTAGTTGGGGTTTATTGGTCAGTTGTGACAAAAGAATCGGAGAAAGGGGGTGAGGAGGAGGAGGCGAATGCAGAAGTCATTGAAATTTTGAGGAAAGCGGAAATAGAGGAAGTGGAGAGGGTTCAGCTTTCTGGGCGGCAGCTAAGGCTCCTTCCTGAGGCGTTTGGCAAGACTCCAGGGCTGGTTGTGCTTGATTTGTCTCGCAATCAGCTGAAGGTGATATTATTTTTCTTTGGACTTCTCTCGCTCTTAAAACATATTGAGGCTTACTTATTTCCGCTCTAGTTTTGAGTTTGGGAAGTAAAACATCTTTCACCATGGAGTTTTCCACGTATTTATTAGTTTTTGAAGCTAAGTTTCTGCTGGATGAAGCCATAAACATAAGCAATAACTAATGAATTGATAATGGAAAGGAAAGGAATCAGTGAATCACCAACAGAGATGACACCTGCTAGGATTGAGTTATCTGTGACAGGGACGTTTTTGTGATTTAATTAAGAGTATGAAGTAAAATGTTTGAAGGCAAGTACGTGGAATCCTGTTGGCATTATCTGATCTACTTAAAGAGGGAGAAAAACTGACGATTGGAATCATGTAGAACTACAGCGATGCGGAATGAAGGGGAAGGGATGTAGAATTTCAAATCTGAGATTTTCTTATATTCATATTTCAATCAACCTACACGTATTTTTTTTTCCTTCCCTTCCCTTCCATTTTCATCCCTTCAAACTTATTCAAAGGGGAAAATGTCGGATTTATGCCCTTTCCTTTCCCTTCCATTCTCCTCAAATCAAACATACCTGTTCCAAATGCTTCTCTTCTGCATTAAGTTTCTTTCCTCCTCTCATAATTGATATTTTCCTGACGCTAATACAGAGGAAAACTTTTTTTTTTTTTTGGGTTGCTAGTGTTTACTTGTTTTTCATGTGCCAGTGCTTATGGACTATTCTGATTTTCCATGTAATGGAACAATATGGCACTGAGTCTTTTATGATGCGAAAGGTTTCAATGTTAAATAAATATTATGGTGGCTGGGATTTACTGTACTAGTTGGAAGTCACAGATTGATGATCATATACTGTTGTTTGTAGTCAATCAAATCCAATTTTTCCTGTTTAGGACTTCGTACATCAAATTGAATTAGTCAATGGTATTCATATATGTACTTTAATCTATATATCTTAGACAAAAACTTTTTTCTCTCACGATTACAGAAGATTCAGCTTTCCTAATTACTGGTATATTTAAGGAAGGTGGAAGGGGGCGGGGACAAAGCATGCTTGTTACCTGTTAGTACTGGTTGATAATAGAACTGTTTTTTGATTTTAACTTATAATTGTTTGATGTTTGATGTTTTCTGTTTTCATATCTTAAAAACAGATGATCCCTGACTCATTGGCAGGTCTGCAAAAACTTGAAGAGCTTGATGTTTCATCGAATCTTTTAGAATCACTACCAGATTCAATTGGATTGCTGCTCAATCTTAGGGTCCTCAATGTGTCTGGAAACAAGCTACGTGTACTTCCTGAATCCATTGCACATTGCAAGTATGTTTGCATTCTTTCCGTGCTAACTTTTCAATCTAATTAGCATTGGCAGCATGGTTATCAAAATTGTACAGTTCACACTTTGTACACTTTGTAACGAGTTAGAACTAACGTGTATCATTGGTTGTATCATAAGCAGTCTTGAATTGTCAACGAATCATGCTGTTTGAGTCAGTATGGTAGAATGACATGATTCTATGAGAGAAAAGCAAGAAAGCAATGAGGTGGTGAGGCATGTTAAGAGTTGTTGCCTCTTAGGAAGAGAGCATATATTGAGATTATTTCAAGAATTAATTGTGACAGATTTATGATTGGTGAACTTATTTACGAGTTATGTTTAAGTAAATTTCTTAACTATTGCGTTAGGCTTACTGCCTTAAGTGTTTTATGCCCGTGCACATACACTCTATATGTCATACGTTATATTTCATGTTATTTTTCATATATTGTTGATTCTTAGAATTCAATAATTTTTACAACCTACAGTTTTGAAATATAGTTCCTGCTTCAGGATGCGTCACAATTTGATAACTATGGTTGTCAGCATACCTTGTGCTTTTTTTTTTTTTAATACGAGAAAGAGCAAATTAGACTACCATTGTACTGCGAGTCCTAAAGCCGTTACAATTCTTCATAAAAATAGGAGATAACTCTTGAGGATCCTGGGGAACCATGTGAAATCCTGTAAGAGTCGAGAGTTCCTTTTCAGCCACGACCCAGGAAACTTGTGCTATTTTTATGAAACTGGAGTGTTTTTCAACTTATTTACTGTTAGTTCCTTGATTGGAACATAACAACAAATACTTAAGAAGTTTTATGTTAGATTTGTTGTCTCTGCTCCTGTCAGACTTGTGCTTTTATGTAAATGTAGGTCACTTGTTGAACTGGATGCTAGCTTTAACAACCTAATGTGCCTGCCAACAAACATGGGCTATGGGCTTACCAATCTCGAGAGGCTTTCGATCCATTTGAACAAGATTCGACTTCTTCCCTCATCTATTGGTGAAATGAGGTCTCTTAGATATCTTGATGCTCATTTCAATGAGCTGTGTGGCCTCCCACAAGCAATTGGAAGACTGACAAACCTTGAATATCTAAACATTAGCAGTAATTTCAGCGATTTGACTGAGCTTCCTGAAACCATCTGTGATCTAATTAACCTGAGGGAACTCGACCTCAGCAACAACCAGATTCGAGTGCTTCCATACGCATTTGGCAGGCTTGAAAATTTAACAAAGCTCAACCTAGACCAGAATCCACTCGAAATCCCTCCGCCGGAGGTTGTAAGACAAGGGGTTGAGGCTGTGAAGGACTTTATGACTAAGAGGTGGCTTGAGATCGTTGCAGAAGAAGAACAGAAAACCATGGCTGAAACAAAGAAACAGCAACTGCAAGCACAGGGCGGATTGATGGCTTGGGGTACCTCATTGTTGAATGTTGTTTCTGGGGTTTCTGAAAGTGTTGCAGGATATCTGGCTCCTAGAAAAGCCTCAAGAGACCCCTGGTTGGATCAGCAGTTGTGATAATGTGATATGAATAAGGGTAATGCCACGGAGAGCTTGATCGTCCCGTAGCAAAATCCTATTATGCTATTAACATTTATGGATTAACTCACCAGTTTATGACTTCTGTACATATTGTTGCCTTGTGTTTGTGGGATGATGTCATCCAGAGAGCTCTAGGTCTCTCTGGATCAGTATCTCAATGCATGTGATAACACCTTGTGGATGTGATATGAATCAATAGAACATGGTCTTTCAGAGTGATCTGTATTACGTTAGGTTGTGATATGAATCAATAGAACATACTCTTTCACAGTGATTTGTATTACGTAATGGTTGTGATATGAATCAATAGAAAACACTCTTTCACAGTGATCTGTATTACATGATTTGCATCTGCTTTATCAATTGATTGATTATTGTTCATCACCCGCCTCATGGCAAGCCATCGAAGAGAACAGACCATCTAACAACTCAACAAACTAGAAACTAGCTCAGACGCAAACGTATGTGTGCATGCACATGAAAAGGGGTCTAATTAAAGATATCTGGTTAGTGTTCTTTTGTTTTTTTTTTTTTTTACATTATAGTAGAAAAACAGCGTTTCCAACACAAATATTATGGTAGTTGGTTCTATTTTATGATTAAAATATACTTTGTCTTCATTTAAAAATATAAGGTATTTTTTGAAGAGTTAAAAGTTTAAAAATGTAAGGTATTTTTACTCTTTTGAAATGTAATTATTTTTTTTTGAAAGTGCCCATATTGATAATGATTTTATATTTATTATAAGGTGTTTAATATGGGTAAATATGAAAAAATAGGATTAGTTGAAAAGTAGGTAACTATTTTATTGAAGAGTGAGATTCGGTTAAAAATGTCTTATATTTTTAAACGGAGGGAGTAGTAGTTATACAGAGGAATAATTTCATAATTATTTAATTGAGTCATGTACTTTGTTTTCTGAATCAATACTGAAAATCATAACATTAACGAAAAAGAACAAACAGGCCATGTTCTTCATCAACCAGTTGTATACTTTTTATGTCTCAGTTGAAACTTAAATATTTATTATGTTTTGACTTTTGATCACAAACTAAATAATTTAAATTTAAACATTTTCAGAAGACCTCAGAAGAAGGAATGGAGTGTTGGAGAAGGCAGAAGAGGTCACGAAACCATTCCTGAGGCTGAGATTCAATCAATACAACTCCCACGCCTCCAGAATGTTCCCACAACTTCTCTCCTGTCTATTCCTTTTCCCAGGTAAATTAAATTAATTTAAAAATAAAAAGGAGAAGGCAGAAGAGGTCACGAAACCATTCCTGAGGCTGAGATTCAATCAATACAACTCCCACGCCTCCAGAATGTTCCCACAACTTCTCTCCTGTCTATTCCTTTTCCCAGGTAAATTAAATTAATTTAAAAATAAAAAGCAGTAAAACACACATGCGTTTGCCGGGAGTCGAACCCGGGTCTATTGCTTGGAAGGCAATTATCCTAACCGTTGGACTACAAACGCGTTGGTGAGATTGTTGACAAAAAATATATTCCTAATCTATATTAATGGCCCTAGCAAAATTTGAATTTTAATTGGATATAATAGATTATGAAAATAATTAATTAAGTAATAAATTTTAATTATAATTAATTATATTATAACGCAATCTGTTTGGATACTACTTTTCTAAAATTAATTTTAACAGAATTAAAAATATTTGGATAATTTAATTAGAATCAATTTTAGCTATACAAATTACTATATAATTTATTTTTTAAATACCAAACATCAATTATTTGAGCATACATTTTATTAAGAAAAAAAGAGAAAAAAAGAGAGTTTAATTTTATTTTTATTAAATTATGTGTTTTTTTTGTAATTTTTTGTGGGCCTTTCTTTGTAATTTCCCCAACTTTTTTTGAAAAAATTTTGGTAGAAGCTCAGATCGTTAGCTTTTCAAAATAATCGATTTTAACCAAAAAAAATCAATTATGGGTTGTTTCAGATGTTTGGGTAATAGCTCAAAAAAATTGATTTTTTGACTCAAAAAATCGATTATACGCGTATCCAAACAGGCATTATGAAGTCCCACCCAATAAATTCAATTGCAATAAAGTTTCATAAAATGCCCAAATAGCTACTAGTCCCAAATTCTTGTGTAATTATAAAAATATTTTTATATTATTTATTTTAACAAATATTTAATTCATCTATATCATTGTGGGAGCTCTGATGACTAGTGTTGGGATTTTCAAAAGAGATGGTCTTGGAAGGACTAGAATCAAGACCAAATGGATCCCAAAATGTTTAATAACCATTGAGCCATTTAAACTCATTAGCATAATAATGCAAAATATTGTATATATTTAATAACTTATGCAGCTTGAGTAAAGGAAAATAATAATTTGGCAAAGAAAAATAACAACTCAAGCATAAGAAAAGGTAAAGGTATAATTTTTCTCTTGAAATATTCAAGGAGGAACACCCAATACTTTAAACTATTGATTATAGCAATATTGTCCTTGAAGTTTTAAAAATATAGTAATTTAGCCCCTGACATTACATATGTGAATGTTGATTGTTAAGTTGACAAAAAGATACGAGAATCTGACTTAAATTTCTCACGTGGCATGAAAATTGGATCTAAGTTGAAGAGTTGAAAAGAAATATAAGGGCTAAATGGTGATTTCTCACTTTTTATTCACTCATTGTCTCCACCCTTCTCTCCTTCCTCCTCCTTATCATCCGTACCCCTAAGCCTTCACTATACTGTTGCTACTAGCAACACTTCATACTCTTCGACAATGATGACAACATAATGAATTGTTAGTGGAGAGTGTTGGATAGGGAAGCTCAACGAAGGATTAAAAATTTTAAATTCCTATCCTGATGTGGATTGAAAAAACTTGTTTAAATTAAGGTGGATAAAAAGAATTACCTTTTAATTCCAAACTCCTCACATGTTGTCTTCAAGTAATTGGATCTTAGGAGCTGACAATGTAAATTTGCTTCCTCTATTGTTATCTATACAAACAGCTTTCAACTCAAATGGCATGCTAGCGCTTGAAACCTTCGTTCGTTCTCTTAAATGTCGAACTACTCTTCTCTAGGGTTTTTTTCATGGCTTTCAATGTATTTTGCCATTAGAACTTTTCTGACTCACTCTCACTTATGAAGCATGTCCTAATCTATATATAATATATAGATTAAGGTTTTTGCCTTACACTTGAAGAGCTAACGAAAAATATAAATTAAATTTATTTCATAAATAAAATCAATAATATTATATCTAATTTAAATTTATCTCATAAATTTAAATTATAAAACTGACATGATATTTTTTTATATCATGTTAATTATTAGTTATTAAATTTAATCGATTATATGAAAGTAAATTTAAAACTAATACAATATAACATATATATATATATAAATTAGATATATATATATATATATATATTATTATGTATGTATGTATGTATGTATGTGTGTGTACATGAAAATACACACACGCACACAATTTGAAAATATATTATATTATATTATATTATATTTTTAAATTTTATATATTATATACATATATAAATAAGATATATATACAAACGTGAGTATATATATATATATATAATTATATTTTTGAATTTTATATTTCATATTTCATATAAATATTTATCAAATAAATATTTAAATATATATATATATATATATATATAAAATTCATTCATTAGAGATAAAGCATTACATTCATTGAATCTAAACACACTCTAGATTTAATGAACTTGCACATTTTATTTTGAGTTGGGCTATTTTTGTATGTAACCCTACAGGCCCATATGAAGTTGGCAGTAGGCTAATTATGCTACTAGCCCACAAGTCACAAGTGACCTTTACCAAAATATTGTAACTACCCAATTCACATAGAGATCGATGACCTGATGCAATCTATCATATAACCGCATCACATCCCTTTTGTCATGTAATATTTTGATCAAGTGTGAGACATAGGATTATCATTCTTCTTTACTTGACCATTACTTTCTCAATCTTTGAGTGGATTGACATAACAATGGAAAAATCCTTTCCATTATAGTATGCCATACATTTTCTCATTCTTATTGATCGAAGGGATAAGTAATATCTCTCAATTGATTTGAGGATGAATCCCATCTTGACCACTCATATTCCTTTAGAAAAATATCACTAAACTCAATTATAGCTTTTATGATCACCCGATCAAAGATGACTTTTGACTAAATTAAAGTATAGTGGTCATCATGTAGGAATCCATGATGATCTCAAGTTAAAGTGCATAGTGATATGGTTACATATGAGATAAACTTATAACTTGCACCATGCAGCTTTCTTATAGCGGGTTGGTTCAGGACTTTGTATTCTTTCAAGTGCCTACAATTTTAATTTATATCTCTATAGTTAATCAAAGTCATACCAGTCTTATTTTATCTATGGTTCTTCATAGATGATTGACTAGGTACATATAGGACAATTATTATAGCTTATCCAAGGATATAATTATCATAGTGAACATGCAATTGATATGATAATAAAAGAGAAATTCATTAAATAACAATATGCATAGTACAATGATTGGCCCTAGCACACAATTTTCAATAAAGAGATCCTACAAAGATGCATAAGAAAGAGACGAATAGAAGGAAGATGAGGGAAAAGTAGAAAGGAATCATCATCGTCCCCTTCTCCTTCATCTATCATCTCCTCTTGTCCTTTAGCCATAGCCACGGCCATTATCTCCTCCTTCTTTAGTTTCTTTCATCATTGACCTCTCCTTCTCTTGTCTCTTTATTCATTGGCGCAATTGATTAATCTTGATTTTGAGATTGAGTTCTTTACTACTGCGACTGATTGTGGGTTGTAACACCCTCAAATTTACAAACGATTTTTCGTAAATTATTAAAACCATTATCGTGGTAAAAAATTTTCTTACCATGATACATCCAAGACATAACACAAGTCTTAAAATATCCAAAAAAGCAATTAAAACCATGAGGGACAGACATAATCCTCATGGTATGATATTCAAATCAGATCATACATCAAAAGATACAGACATAATCCTCTTGGTCATATAAATACTTTTAATAAAAAGGATTAGAGTTTACATGCTTCACAAAGAAGATATGTCCTAAGTTGGCACAAGATACATTGTATAATCCAAAATAAGAGGCAACGTAAAAGATGGTGTCTCATACACCATAGTTACACCTCTGGTGCTTTCTCAGCCGGACTCGCTCCTGTAAAAATATTAACCACGGGGAATGAGACTTAAAAGTCCCAGTAACTAAAAATTAATATGTAATGATGCATGCGGATGTAACTAATCATGCGATTGCTAAGTGGGCACACAAAACATTTAACCGAATAATACTTTCAAACAAACCGAACAAGTATTTAATTTGCATGACTGCACCTTATATCCTCCTTTCGCCATGCTCGGACGCCAAATCACTCGGCCAAAGGTGAGTTGGACCAAGCGACACGCCACTCATTGGGTCTAATGAGGGCTTACCACGTGGTAATAATTAACCGAACAGAAATTTTCATTAACACCATACATTAAAATACCCTGACAAATCATGCATCATTCAAATATCCAAACAGGAATATATCCGAACAATAATATCTCATCATGATAAACAAAAATAAATTTTTAACCCACTTGACAATAATTTCAAACAAGTATATACAGTATTTATTTTCAATAATTCATAATTTTTCCAAACAATAAAAACAACACATAACCATTCACAAACACACCCATCACAACACATTAATAATGGTTACCTTGTGTCTTGAATAACAAGTTCTCCTTCACAACTCCTTTTTCACTACTATCTTTGTCAATATAATCTACATAATTATTTCACAATACTATATATTAATTTTACATTAAAATTAATAAATAACTCTAATTTAAAGAGTTAAAAAGTCTTAGATTTATAATCCATATTAATACTAATTTAAGATTTATGCCTCATTTAACTTTTCAAATTCTTTTCTAAAATTCTCATACCCTAATAAATTATTTTTAAGCCTCAAATCACTTCTAGTATCACAATTTCATCCTTCTATATTCTAAAAATTCGTCCAAAAATAAATTAAAAATTTTAGAATTATTCTGAAGCCTCAAATCACCTTTTTATATCCTCAAAAATACCTATTCATACTTAAATAAATATTTAATAATTAGAGGTTCATCCCTACATCTCAGATTCTACATAAATTCAACCATATAGATCTAGAATTTAACTCAAAAATTCTTAAACATGAGTTTCAACCTCAAGAAAATATTCTATAATATTTATTATATCCCTAAGAGCTTTAACCTATATTTTTAATCTATCATATCATCAGATTAACTATCCTATAAAAAAAATTTTAATCAAAATATTTACTCTATCTTATAAAATAATCATATCACTAGAAAGTTAATATTATTTAGAAAATAAATATAAAATTAATTTTGTAATTAAATAAATTTTTAAATGCTAATCTAAACAGGAAAGTTAGAACATACCTGAAGAAAAAGAAAATAATCCCCCCTTGCAAGAAGACGCCGAGCAACGTGAGAGGAAGAGAGAAAAATAATATAAAAATGGAATTGTGGGTCCCAAAATTATATTAAAAAAATATAGATTTGAATTTAATTATTCAAACCTTTGGGCCATTACTTGCAATTTTCTCTAAATTGCATCTTGGGCCCTTAGTTGTAATTTTCACAATTGCATAAATTTTTTTTTTCTTCCTTCTGCTCCTCCTCGCCTGTGCCTCCTCCTTTTATATGTGAGGAGGCACCTCACCTTCCCACATCTAATCGATGTGAGACTTCAACAGTGCCTCTCTCTCTTTTTTTTTACTTCAACCATTTTTTTTAATTTTTTAACTCACACACACACATAAATTTTTTTTATTTTAAATTTTAAAATTATATCTTAACAAAATATTTCTTATATAATTTTAAACCTAAGTTTTTAATTCATAATTAAATTTCTAACCATATTATTATTTCTGAATAATCTCAAATAATATAAATTCCTATTATTATCATTTTTTTAAATTAGGATGTTACATAGGTGGCTGGAGTTTTTTTTTGTTATTTGATTGTTATTTCAATTTTAGTTTTACGATGAATTCAATTTTAAAGGTCAACCACTGTTATTTGATTACTGATTCTATCACCATTGGGCTTGCCTTCACTATTGCAAACCTTGTAATTTTCAAATCAAACCACACCAAAAGTAAGCTTGGCTTTAAGGATCAAATCCTTGAGATAGACACAAACTTGTTTGTTAATCTTATCTCTAGTTATTAGTCCGTCACATGGTGGAATCCAAAATGGAGAGAGAGGTCATTATAATCATGAATTAAAACCCAACCCAAATAAAATTTTATTACTAGATTCCATTCGAGATTCTCACTACCTTCCTTATCTATATAGGTTTTCTATTCTTACACATATTTGTCATCTAATTTTTGAAGGGCTAGGATTTTAGGGTAGGTACAAACATTAAAGGAGAAGGATTGAGAGATGTCTATAATAATAATGTCGCCAGGGGTTTTTGCCTTCCTAATGTATGATAGGGAGGGAGGGAGGGAGTGTAAGGTTGCCCTTACTATCTAATACTTAACTATAAACTCTAATAGTAATCAAGGGACTAACCCTGAATGGATTACCAACTCATTAGAAAATCATTAGTTTTCAAAGTGTTAAAAGTGATAGAAATGAAATTCCAGGTTTTCTAATTTTTAAAACCACTCCAATATAATTATCATAAATTTAAGTTAGAGTATAAATAAGTAAGGAAGTATGTGATATTGTATTTTAATCAAAGCATTTGCATTTAAGTGAAAAATAACAATTCATTGCACAAATAGGAGGGTGCATTGTGGCATGTCACACACGCGTCGCAACTTCCCCTCTTTATGCTATGTGCTACGACATACTGTATAAAATAATAGCACTGATGCTATCAATTTGACAACATCAGGGAAAAACTTTTGACACACCTCATTTTTTCGTCTGAAGTGTTAACAAAAAAGCCCTTTTAGAGCTCTAGCTAATGATATTGCCACATTGGTCTCACTTATAAATCATTTCTTAATTAAAAGTTGGATAAATATTTTTAAAATCACTCCTTTTCTCAATTAAATTACAACTAGGGTGTCCAATTTCATTTCCAAGTGTTGAGAGATCTCATTCACCACTAAATACACTCAATAGACTAAAAGACACTTGTGCAATATACCATAGCAACACGATATCAAATATATCACATCTGTGCAATACACCACAATAACACAATATCAAATATATCACATTTTTAACTCTCAACTCCTTGATCTCAAAAATAAAAGGGGAAGGCAAATTTTATATGAAATATCAATATACTCCTTTACAATCAATTTCATCATCACTATCACACTTGTATTAGTATTTTGGCTCTATCTAGATATTACAATCAATCATACATACAAATTAGGGCCCAAAAATACAACCTCTAATAAATATGAAAATAGTATAAGTAAGTCACAAAATTTTGCAACTCCTAGCTAACAATATTAATTTTTAATACACATAATAAATCAAAATAAAGGTATATAGTAGGGACTAAGTTTCCTAGGTTTAAGCCTCCGATGTTTTCCCTTTATCCTGACTTAAGGTAGCTCTTGTAAATATTGAAGAGAGAGGGATGAGTACATCCACTCAGTAAATAAGGTACATTTAGCCTATACAAATACAAGTCAATCAATTATAATGATGCAAGTGGCATTTATGATTATTACATTTTCAAATGTTTGCAATAAATCAAATTATTTAGTCACAATACTAACAATCATGTGACTTTGTAAACATATTATATAAGGGATACAATATTAACAACCATGTGTCCTTAATAATGATATGTAAGGCCACAATAATAACAACTATATGGCCATATAATGATTTACATAATCAATGCCATTCTTATATCATCCTGATATCTTTAACATAAAACCATAGGCTATGCTTCAAGGGATTTATCCATGTGATTAAACTAATTAAGCTTTCTACTTGTAAGGAACTACCCAGTTAAGGTTATTACACTCACTTGTGGCTCACAATTTCCCTCAAATCACACACTATAAGGCATTGTACCGTTAAGCTAGCATTTTCGTTAAACAAATAAAAAATAGTTAGGTCTGAGTCCCTTATTAAATAAGTAGGATAATCTCTCGTTGAACAAGTGAGACAATATGCATATATAAAATGCAAGCCATTAAGCTCTGAATGGATGTCGTACCACGTGGATTTCAAATCCATACTTCTCTCCCTAAGCAAACTCTCACCTTATATCATCATGCAATGCAATTCATGCTTAATACATAACATGCACATTTCTCAGTAGTTATACTTTTACATGCAAACATTCAAGCATCACACTTAAGAATGAAACTCCCATATCACTAACTCATCACTTTTCACAATCATAACTTTCTCAACACAATATAAAAATTCATAATCTCTTCTCCTAACATTTATTTCAGTTTAACATTTCATACTTTTATTTACATCCACTCACACATACTCAATAGTACATTATGCATTGGTTAGTATGAATAAGTTCATTTTTTTTATCACAGTCAATCATATATTACATGCCACACTTGCACTTAACCTTTCTTAAAACATAAGCTCATTTTACAAATAATGTAAAGCACTATAACCAATTAAACAAGCATAGCATAAACAAAATTTTCCTTGAGCATCTCAAACCTTTGAGAGGTTAAAGATTTTTTTCCTCAACAACAATTACTTCCAAAATTCCCCAAAGCTTGAATGGCATTGAAAATAATTAACCTATAATTAATCACACCTATAATCATTACTATCACCATTAATGAAATTACAACCCTCAAATCAACACTTTCACTCCTCAAAATGCCAATCTCCTTGCATTTAAACATACCCATTAAGTTTATTGACTTCCTTTAGCTCTATTAAACTCCCAAACCATCATTAGTGGTATTTAGACACTTCCAACCACCACATTTATAGCTCATTTTTAGCCATTGATTGCCTCCAACTATCAAACATGAGTAAAGCCATAATTACTATATTTAAATAACCTAAACAACTCTTATTAACTCTATTTAAGTTAATGAGTTCTAACTCATAACCCTATAAGTTAAGTTTGAAATTAGCTCTCCTCTGCAAAGCCTAACTCAAATTTTTGAGAAAGTGAAAGAGGAAGGAAGGAGGAAGCTTGAAAGACTTACCTTAGATATTAGCAAGCTTGAACATGCTCTCAATTCTTCAAAAATCCAAGTCCTAACAAATCTCTTGGTGTTCTCTTTCATTCTCTCACTCGAATCTCTTTTCTCTCTTTGTTTCTTGAGTTAGATCATGCCCTTATTTCTGTCAAATTTTGACCATGCATAGCAGTGCATAATGTACGCGCTGTAACGTGTGGTATAGAGAGCATTCTTCTTTATGTGATTGGTCTATACGCCATAGAGCACATAGCACATGCTGCCATATATGGTACAAAAAGTAATTCCTTCATGATTGTGACCCATATGCCACGGTGGACACTATAAGTGCCATGATGTGTGGTGCAGAAACACATCTTTTAAGTTTTCTTCCTTCTTCAAGGTCAAAATGGCTTAACTCCAATCTGGACCTAATCCTTAGGTTGCAGCCATAACCCTTTAGGCCCATTAGTGCTCTCTAACTATCCACACACCTATTACATATTTTTATTAACTTACCCACCTTCAATTAGTTTAATTAAACAAGGAGTTAATTTTTAAGATGTTACAAAGAGAGGAAATGTTCATGTTTTTTTTCCTTCTTCTTCTGGTTAACTAGTCAACTTGGATTTACTTGGCATTGACAAGTGGCAAAGTTAACGATCAAACTTGGATATTTAATGCTAGGGGTAAATTTGCTATCTTTTAAATACTTTAAGGTGAAATTGCTACATCAAATAATTTAGGACACTGGATGTTCCTTGGAAAATATTTCAAGGGTGAAAATGCACTTTTATTCATAAGAAAATAACAACTTCAATTAAAGTGAAGAAAAAAACAATTTAGACATATGAAAATAACAACTTGTTAAAGGAAAATAATAACTTGGCAAAAGACAATGACAGCTTGGGTGTCAAAAAATAACAACTTGAGTTTAAGTAAATAATAACTAAGGATATGAAAATAGTAACTTAGCAAAGGAAAATTATGATCAATTTTATAAATCAATTATGCCACATAACATAATCAATTATATTCAAAATTAATCATATTAAGCAATTCTTTTCATAATCAATTTTTTTTACGGATATCCAAACAGGCAATATGTTTTTCTAAAAATATTCAAACACTTATTATACAAAGATTATAGTTTTCTTAAAAATATCCAACCACTTCTAGATATGTCAAAATCAATTATGAACTCAAAAACATGATTTATAAAATAGAGTTTTTATGATTTTTGGATAAACTTTTTAGGAAAGTATAATTAAAAAGTTGAATTGAAATACAAGTAATAGTTATTTATGAGATAACTCATGGTTTTGGGTTTGGATATTTTTAAGAAAATTATAATTTTAGATTCATAATTAATTTTGGCATGTTTAATAATTGTTTGAATATTTTTAAGAAAACAATGAATTTAAATTTATAATTGATTTTGATATGTAATAAGGCATTTGGGTATATTTTTCATAAAACCACGATTTTTTTAATTTTTAACTATAATTTTAGATTCATAATTAATTTTAGCATGTTTAATAATTGTTTGAATATTTTTAAGAAAACAATGAATTTAAATTTATAATTAATTTTGATATGTAATGAGGCGTTTGGGTATATTTTTTCATAAAACCATGGTTTTTATTTAATTTTTAACTATAACTTTAGATTCATAATTAATTTTGACGTGTTTAATAATTGTTTGAATATTTTTAAGAAAATAATAAATTTAAATTTATAATTAATTTTGATATGTAATAAGTCGTTTGGGGATATTTTTCATAAAACCATGATTTTATTTAATTTTTAACTCTACTTTTCAATTCTGCTTAAAATTAATCTTATTAATTAATTTTAAAATATAATATAATCAATTATATTTAAAATCAATCTGATTAATTAAATTATTTCATAATCAACTTTTTCTTACAGATCTCCAAACGAGCCTTATAGCTTCCTTTGTTAAGGAGTACCTTTAATATGAGCTTCACTGGATCAAAACATCTCTATTGAAGATGAGTTTTTCAAAACATCTTTAATATTTCTTTCATTTTAAATTATAAGATACTTTTAGATAAAATTTTACATAAAAATAATTTTATTAAATGCACCTAACAACCTCATTTTTTTTAAATAAAATATAAATTTTAAAAATACCCATCATTTAATACATTTAAAGAGAGGAGACATAAATTAATTATAGAGAAAAAAAAATAATATTAAAATTAATATATTTAATAAAATCTTACTCTATCTAAAGTGCTCTATAATTTTGAAATGGAAAAACTTATTTAAAAATATCAGTAATTTACTTTCCCCTTAATATCATCGGGAAACCAAAATCCTTCATCCAGCTACATCCCATATGCTGCGTGTTCAGTCATGAGTGAAGACATCAGAGATTTCTTGTTTACCTTCTAATACCAGGTTTTTTAATTTTTAATTTACTATCTGTATTTCATTTTTCTTTTTAATTAGATTTTATCGTCGTGCGATCTGCAAAAATATTAATCCTCATTTTCTATTTAAAGTAAATAAAAAAGGAAGTATAATATTTTAATGAGTTTATTTTTTTTAAAAAATATAATATAATATGTTATAAAATTTTGTTTGAGAGACATAAATAAAAAAAATGAAAAACAACTAAAAAATTTCTAACCACAATTCTCCATTTTTTAAAAATTGAGGTCACCAAAATTTAAAATCCCACCTCCCAATCATTTTCTTTGATTCAAACAAATAATAAAAATTATAAAGTTAAATTATAAGGAATTTTTAATTTGATAATTTTATAAAATAATAGTTTATAGAAAGTGTGAAATAAAATTGTATATGTGGTTATAGATAAATAATTACAATAATAAAAATTAATTATATATTTTTATTTTCCCAGCATATTTTTGATTAAAAAATAGAAATAAATAATAACTTTTTTATCATAAAATTGGTTATCCCATGCATAATCAAATATCGACAATCATTTATTTTAATCTATGAATTGTTATATTCATGTAAATTAAAATTATAAAACATATAATAATAAAAAATTCTAAAACATATACCTTATTTTGGAATATTTTTTTTAAATTGTATGAACATCTTATTTTATTTTAATATTGGCTATAGATAATACAAGGAGGATAAATTTTTTTTTTCATTAGAAGATATGTTCACATTTAATATTCAATTGTACCTCAAATATAATTACTTTCAATATGAGAATACTTATCAGTAATAAAAAATAGGTAATAAATTTGTTTTATTCTTACACAAATTATTTTAAAATATGATATCATGTGCATATAAAAAATATAAAATTTTTTATATGTGATCTCCACATAAATTAAATTTAAAAAAACATATTTTAGTTAAAAGTTATTACTTATAAATAACAATTTTTTATTATAGAATTTTCACCTTTTTATCACCTTATTTTATTATATAAATTGTCATTTTGTATATACTAAAAACATGAATGACATTTCATAAAAAAAATTATTACCCTTACACTTCGTTATTAAAATTTAAAATTTAAAATTAAATTATAACATACACAAACAAACAATGTGTTAAAAATATTATCATTTAATATAGATTATAACTCATTCTTCTTTATAATTTGTTATCTAATGTATATTTAAAAAGGGACAATAAAATTTTCTTCAATAACTATTTAGTCCTTCAAGTTTGCCTCAATAATAAGCTTGTTCTTTAAGTTTGTCTTGATAATAAGTTAGTCCTTCAAGTTTATTATTTGAAGAAAAAGGTACCATATTGTTAAAATTTGCTAATAGAGATAAAAAAAATATTAAATTGATAGCTACATAAATTAATGATAAAATCAAATTAACTTGAAAGTAAATTTATTCTCATTTAACCATATATAATATGTCAGGTTATTAGCATACTTTATATGTTAAGTTAATTTAAGGATTAATTTTTGTTTCAAAACCTAAAAGATTAAAGTAATAATTTAAAAAAACATAAGAAAGTACATTGATAAAAATTAAACTTGAAAAAAAAATTAATAATTAAGAAAATTTGAAGGACTTAAAGTTTCATTTTCTTTTTAAAAATAAACAATGTACTTTATTTTGAAATTCATTACCCCATGGATATTAAACATATGAACACCAACTTATTCTAGTTTAAAATTTATTGTTCATAAAAATACATCTTATGAGTAATAAGAAATTTATTTTATAAAAAATTGTTTTATTATATAATTTATTTCCCTATGCATGTAGACCTAAATTTCAATGGATGTAGACTTGAATTTTTATAATTTGTAAAATTAAATTTATAATTTCATTATAAGTTTCCAATTTACATTTTTATTACGGGTTCAAAATTTAACATTTACAATTACATTTATAGTCAAAAAGTAGATGCTATTATATGATAAAATATCTTACAACAGACAAATTAAATAGAATAATTATTATCATACCGCATATGACACTTATTAAGTGATAGAATTTGTTTCAATCATTAAATTCAAATATAATATATATCACAAAATTACTATAATTCTATCATATATAATCCATTAACAAATTTTACAATATATTTCCTTAGTTTTTAAATACAAGAAAATTTTTTCTATGGTTTGTTGTTATTTTTTATGAGAAGAAAAAAATTTGAAAAGTATTTATGATATATTTCTTAATTACTCTTCATTAAATTATAGTATCATTAAATTATAAAAAAATACAATGTTAATCACAAGTACATCTTAGTCCAAACTTTTTAATTTTAAACATAATTATTAAAATTAACTAATTTTTAAACTATATGAAATAATTAAAATTTACTTATATATAAAAATGAATGGGAATAAGTTGATTGATTTAAATAATAAAATATTTTATTTTATAATTTATCATTCAAAATGTGTATGTTATATACAAGTAATTATTTGATACATATACAAAAAAACAGAAACAAATGATAAATCTCCTATCTTTGCAGAAAAAAAAGATCTTATATATATTACCTTTTTATGACTCATATTTCCATGAATTTTTTACTATGGGTTTCACTTTGAGTTTTTTAATTTGTATGTATATATAATTAAATATCTGATAAATATACAAAATAAAAGCAACAAATGATAAATCTTCCACATTTGTAAAAAAAAAAAATTAGATCTCAAACATATTATTTTTTTATTACCCTCATATTTACACGTATTTTTTACTATGGATTCCACACTTATTTTTTTTAATTTGTAATATAATTAAATATCTGATAAATATACAAAATAAAAGCAAAAAATGATAAATCTTCCACATTTGTAAAAAAAAAAATAGATCTCAAACATATTATTTTTTTTATTACCCTCATATTTACAAGTATTTTTTACTATGGATTCCACACTTATTTTTTTTAATTTGTAGGTTATATACAATTAATTATCCGATACATATATAAAATACAAGCGACATAAAGCTCCTACATTTGAAAAAAACATTAAATCTCATACGTATTATTTTTCTATGACTCTCATATTTACAAGCACTTTTTATTATGAGTTCCATATTTATTTTTTAATTTGTATGTTATATACAATTAATTATCTCATATATATACAAAATACAAGTGACAAATGATAAAGCTCCTACATTTGATAAAAAATATTAAATCTCATACATATTAATTTTTTTATGACTCACATATTTACAAATATTTTTTTACTATGAGTTCTACACTTATTTTTTTTTTCATTTGCATGGTATATACAATTAATTATCTCATACATATACAAAATACAAGCGATAAATGATAAGGCTCCTGCATTTGAAAAAAATATAGATCTCATACATATTATTTTTTTATGACTTTCATTTTTACTATGGGTTCCGCCCTTATTTTTTAAATTTGTATGTTATATATAATTAATTATTTGATACATATACAAAGTACAATATTAAATTTGATATGATTAATTATATACATATACAAAGTACAATCAACAAATGATAAATCTCCTTCATTTATAAATAATATTACATTTCATACAAATTAATTTTTTTATGAATCTTACATTTACAAGCATTTTTTACTATAGGTTCCACACTTTTTTTTTTCAAATTTTTATTATAGGTTCCATATAAACTCATAATAAACAGAAATTAATTTAAAAAAATTATAATACTGTTCATTCAACTGTAAATGAACAGTACCATGTATGTCTTTATTATATATATATATTGATATTTTTCCTTATATTAAAAAAATGATATGTTCACAAACTAAATAAATTAAATGAATATTTGTAAGAAGGGATGCCATATTTAATATCTAAATATGCCTTGAACAGGATCATACCATGCTCAATCAAAAAAATAATTTAAATTTAATTTTAATTAAAGATATCAGGTGAAGAAATGGAGTGTTGAAGAAGTGGGAAGTGGAGCGGCAACACGCGTGTGACAATTCTAGCGCCTCCAAAATGTTTACACAGCGGCTCCCTGTTTCCCCCTTTTCCCTGCTAAATTAAATTAACTTATAAAAATTAAAAAAAAAAGGAAATTATTTGACAAATGCGTCCGCCGGGAGTCGAAGCTTGGTCTATTGCTTGGAAGGCAATTATCCTAATCGTAAGCCTACAAACCAATGTTTTAAAAGACCGATTGCCCAATATTTAATTAAAAAGTTTAGTGATTCTCAATTTTTATGATCTAATCAGTTTAATTAACAGTTGAATCGATGATATAATAATTAAATAAAAATAATATTAAACATATAAATATATATATATGTTTTAATAAAATGACAAAATATGATCATAAATTAATAATATTATAAATTATAATTTTATAACTCATCAAATATAAGTGGATCTTGGTTAAATTATATATAAGTAGAATCAAAAGTATTTATATTTGCACATATAACTATCAATATCTTTGTAAAAAATAATTCAAATCATATTTTATACATATGACTTGTCCAAAAATAAAGTTAGCTTTTAGTATGATATATTTTTTAAATTTTTCTATTTTTTTTCTATTTTTAAACTTTTTTTAATATTATGTTTAAAACAGTCCGATTTTCCAAAAACTGCTCTAGTTCCTATTTCAACTCCAGTCCAATCCTACTAAATCATAAAAGTAATTTTTAATTCAAATCGAGCCATTAATGACTCCAGTCAATGATTCATCCTGTTCAGTTTAGTTTTTAAATCATTGCTATAAAAGCTTTGGTGAGACAATTGATGTTGATTGTCAATTTACTTACATGATTTTTTTTTTTTGTAAGCTTGATTGGCCAGTCCTCTAATTGGTGGGGCAAAATTGGAGCCTCTATGCTAGTCCCTGTGAAAGATAGAAACACACAAGCACACATCGCATTCCCTCACACAAAATAATTTCTTTTCTACCTTGATCGCATGGGAAATTGATCCAGGAACCCTTTACATCAAGGATATGGATCATGCCAATTGAACTATAAACTCTTGGTTTCCATGAATCTTATTTGTAGTTTGATGAATATATCAAATTTTGATGGGAGGAAACAAACGTAGGTCACTATATTTTAATTATGCTTTGTTTTTAGTCCCCATAGTTTTATTTTATTATTTCCAGTCCCTTTAATTTATTTGTCTATAACATTAGGCCTTGAAGTTTCAAAAAATGCACATAAGGACTATTAATTGGCACTGTCAGAGTTAATTTTGCTGGTGTATAATATATATGCTTAACTATGTTAACCTTATTGTTGATGTGTACTTGATCTTGCCTTCATCTCTCATATTCTATTTGATCTTGCCTTCACCTTTTATTTTTAATTGTACCTAATCAATTTATTTTCATATTAGCATAAACATATTAGCAAGAGATAGCAAAGTTACACAGAAATTAAATTAACTCTATCAATGTCAATTCATGGTCGTTATTATAAACATTTTTATAATTGTAGAGATTAACAATGTAAATAAATCAAAATAAATGGACTGAGAACAACGAAATAGAAATATAGGAACGAAAAATAAAACACAATCGAAATATAGAGAACAACTGTTATATTTCCCTATTCTAATTGTAAACATTTAAAGTTTGTTTCTATACTGTATTTTTATTTAATTTCTATTTTTAGACATTGTATGATATATTAACTTGAGAGAATGATAGAAAGGTTTTAAGTGAACTAATTAATTTAAATTAGATCTCAAGTGTCAAACTTTAAAAATTTTTAAATTTGACTCTCAATTTTATAATTTCATTATAATAAATTTGCAACTTGTGTTTCAAATTTTAATAAAAAAATAAATTTTTTTATTAATCCTTAACCATCTTAAAATTTATTAAAAAATAAGTTATAAATTCATTACAATAAAATTATAAAAATTAAGAGATGAACTTGTAAATTTTTAAAGTTTAGCATTTTAACGTAATTTAAATTAATTAATTCTTTTGGGACTTATATGTCTTTCTTCGTGTTAACTTTCTTCAATTGAAATGTACATATGAACTTGGACGATCATGAAAAAGTTGAAGTATCTTATCTATTTCTATTTGATATTAATTAACACTCTTTTGATATAATTATCTTATATATATATATATATATATATTTCTTCGTCGTACTCTATCCTTAATTTTACATGTGTAACATAATTGTGTTCGAGTTTCTAATTTGTTGAATAATTAAGACATGAAAAAAAAATCTCACCTATTTTACATTAATGTTGAATTGTTGGATGTGGTATATTGAACTACAAACAAAAAAGAAACAAAATAGGGTAGGAACATCAATCCTTTCACGTGGACTTTTAAAGGTTGATATGCTAACAATATAATCAATCATAAAATATAATTAAAGTGACCCAAAAAAGAACCGTACGTGCACAAAAAATTATACGTAAAATGTGTAAGATGCACAAAAAACTAAGATATAACTATCCTTAATTCTTTTAGCTAGTTTTCTTACTGCACAACTCTTGCATATAGTTGAGTCCAAGACACACGGTGCGCTAGTGTAAAAATATTTTTTTACCACAGTTTAAAAATAATTTTCACGATAAAAGATGGTACATAGTATAAGATTATGTGGTAATAAATGAAGACTTTACACACAAGCTATAAAAGAACAATGGCAAAAATAGTATTTTTTGGTCACTCTGGGAACTGTGATGAAAAATGCTCCTTTTCATCACAGTTCCCAAATTGACTTGTCGCGAAAAAATGGGTCCGTAAGAGAATAAGGAGTTATTTATGAATCAAGATTCTTTGGACACTAAATCCTTCAATTCAGCCCTATTGGGTTCCAATAAATTACTAATTTCAACAAATTAAATCCAATTCATTTATTTATAATCTACTTATAAAAATATAATCAACTATACAATTAACAAATAAAAAATATTTTTTAATCAAATAATTTATGTTTTGGAATTTAAAAAAAATTGACAGCATGATGACATTTAAATAGAGATTCCCCAAGATCTAAGCCATAAATTCAGTTATTTATTTCTAATACATCAGCAATTTTAATAACAAAACAATTTAATTTTAGCTAATTAAGCTTAACTAAATTATGATTAAAAAATAAAAACACATAATTATAATTAAAAAAAATAAATGAAGTTAAAAAATGAAAGAAAAAATTTTAGGTAAAATATGCAAAAAAAAATCTAAAAAATGAAAAAAATGCCAAACAAAAATAATAAAAAGTAGTTATTTATCTTTAAATTAATTAACCCTATCTTTTTATATTTATCTCTATTTAATAGAGTATTTCAAAAGTCTAAAATATCTTACACTTTTTAACATTTATTCTTTTAAAAATGGCTTTACATTATAAAGGAAGTATTTTCTAATATGCTTTCTCTATTTTAAATTATAAGACACTTTTAAAAAAAAAAGCATGCTTTCAAAATAAAGACTATTTAAGAAGATTAAAGTTTTATTAAATTGACTTATTTTAATATTACCCTTTTTCTCTATATAATTAATTTTCATCCTTTTTATTTTTAATATATTAAATAATGAATAATTTTAAAAGTATATTTTTTTTTGAAAAGATAAAGTTTGTTAAATCTATTTAATAAGGTTTATTGATAATATTTGGCCTTAAAGTATCTTATAATTTGAAGTAAAGGGAGTACTTTCTTTAATCCTATTTATAAATTATTTTCAGCATGTTTCCATAAATAAAAAAATCATAAATATCGTTAACTTTATCTAAAAACTTAATGATTTATAATTTTATTCTTATTAAATATATATATACACTTCAAATATAAAAGAATCTAGTATTTAATAATTTTTTCAGCATTTACCATGGGTCAAAGGTAAAGATGAACCTAAAAAATCCCAGAGGTGTCTTGCAAAATAGGTGCTCTATCCTAGAGGAGTACTGATTAATTAACTATTTCAGAATTATATGCATACATATACACATGCGTACTTGCCAAGAAAATATATTTGAAAATTCATCCCCACTATCAAATGATATTGCCATGCATCATGAGAAACAATATAAAGTATAAAATAGTTTGAGACATTAACCGTAAACTATAAATAAATATTATAATTTTTTTTATCAAATTTCATGCAATATATGGTGATGTTCCCTTTAATTATGAGTATATATGACGTGAAGTTGTAACTAAAAAACAAAACTATAAAATTTATAACAAGCATCGCAGCCATATTAATCATGAACTCTTTTTTTTTTGGAAAAAAAACTCATATATATAAGCATATGAAATGAAAAATATAGGGTAAAAAAAAGTAAATCGGCCCCTAAGCTATATGTCTAGAAACATTTAAGACTTTAAACTCATTTTTTATGTAATGTTTTCTTTTAGCTTTTGAAAACAGTACAATCTAACTTTTATCATTAATAAAAATTAACTTTGACAGTTAGTTAATCAGAAAATAACAGAAAAGACAAAATTACAAAAAAGGACCAAGAAATTTTCTTACCTGTATTTTTGTGTTCTTGTCTATAATTTTTTATCTTATTTTCTATCATTTTTCTGTAATTTTTTGTAATTGATCAACTAACTATCAAAGTTAAGTTTTGTTAACTGTAGGATTTAGATTGAACTATATGTTTTCAAAAGTTTATGAGGAACATTACATAAAAAATGAGTTTAATTTTAATTTACTCAATTACCCAAAATATATATGCTATTGTTTTTCTCCATTGTGGTAAAACTAGTATAACAAATTTCGTATAAAAAAAAAACTAGTATAACAAATTAAAATCAAACGGCTAGAACTCCTGGTGAAACGCTCTGACATTGCTTCTCACTACACATGGAGGCAAATTAAATGCTAAGATCCTCGCAAACATGGCTCAATGGACGCATGCAGAAAAACAATTCAGAGACACTATTAATGATGTCAGTTCAGGGAGAAGCTAACGTAAAGTTTTACTGCTAATGTGGACCAACTGAAACCTGAGACAAGAGTGCTGGGCGATCTAGAAAGACATGACGGAGGAGGATCATTAAATCTGGTATCCTACCATATGTATAAAACTTGTGAATGAGACGTTGTGCCTAATTACTGTTGAAGGCCAAAGTTGTTACAGTAGTTGTGGTAGTAATAATAGATCAGATTTTAGAGTTGAAGAGAAGACAGCATTGATCTCATGGCCATGCCAACACCGGCATGCAATAACAACCTGTGTGTGTGTACCAGATATGTGTTCCTCCAAGAGACACTTACATGCATAGTTGGACCACCATGTGTTCTGATGTTAATATTGGCAATACATGCCACAGACACAGAGAGCATATCGTCCGGATGATCTCATTAGCTAACTGGCTTTTTTGTTATATCGCCTGTGTCATATGTTTGTGGGACGATGTCATCAAAAGGATTTCTAGGTCTCTAGAAATTTAGTATTGAAACTAGGTGAACCTAACTAGTTGAACGGTTAAACTGTTAAACTAGTATCTTGATTTGTTTAATAAAATATTTTGTTCATCACTATTTTAGCCATAGTTTGATTATAATTTTAATTATTAACCCTTGAATCATTATTTTAATAAGTTTTTGATTTTCAATGTCTTGCTAAAAATAGTATCTTTATGCTTGTTATCATACTTGGTGAATATATGATACGGATAGCTTTGCCATGAGGCACCTCATGCCCTATAAACTGTAAGGAATTTAGTGTTTATCATTTTTTTTAGAAAACTAAACTGGTTGTAGTGGATCAAACTTTGAACATTTTGCAATTTTATCCTTGATTCAGTAGTGGTTATATTATGAGTAGATCATTGAACCAGCTGGCTGTTTTACCTATAGTTCCAAAACATTGTTTAGGATACTTGTACCAAAATTTGAACTCCAAGGCACAATGTTTGTTTGGATAGAAGCATAATTTTGAATTTGATTGTTTTTATTTGGAATAGTACTCTATTTCGAAACGGTTCATGATTCATAAATTACAAACCTATCGAAGTACCAAAACACTTCACGTGCGTACTGGACAACACAGCAGGTATTGTAGCGCCTGCAGCCTACTTAAATCTCTTATGTACTTTAGCGGTCAAGGTCTGTATAATCTGTTTCATGTCAAGTGTATCCCACTCACTTTTAACTTGATCCCATTGCTCTCATACAAAATTTGAAAGTTTTTGTAAGTTCTAAATATGCGACAAAATTAGAATAATTAATTATTTTTGTCAATTATATGCATCCCGTATTTATTTATTATGGTTTGAATTGTGTTTGGATGAGTGGATTAGGTTGGGAATTTAAATTTGAAATCTTACATTTGAAATTCATGAATTCTAAATTTTTTATTTGAATGATATAAAAATTTCAAATTATAATATTAGCATCCTTTATTTGAATTTTAAGTAAAATTTTAAATTTTAAATTTTAAATTTTATATCTAAATTTAAAGGCAACTCAGATGTCAATGGTTTAGTCTCAATTAAACCATCGGTGCTAATTGGCATTGGACTGCTGGTGCCACCCAGGATAAGATCATCGACACCAAACGAGACTAAATCGCCAACTTCAATTAGGACTAGACTTCGAAAGCTGATCAAGACCGAATTGCCAATGCCAACTAAGACCGGACGTTCAACATCTAACGGGATAGGACCGCTATCACTGATAGGGACCAAACTAGTGGCACAAACCATGACAAGATGACAAACTTTGATCAGGATTAGATTGTCAGGTCAACCAAGATTGAACGGCCAACTTCCATTAAGACAGGACAATAGACTTTGACCAAGACTAGATTGTCAAGGCCAACTGGGATGTAAGGTTGACTTCTACTGAGATAGGAAGGAAGACTTTGACGAAGACTAAATTGTCGGTTCTAACCCTAATCATACATCTAAATTCAACCAAGACTGGACTACCAACACTAACCGACACTGGAGGGCAAACTTTGAGGAGGATTGCAATTCAGTCCAAATTGAAGTTAATCATCCATTCACTAACGGTCTAGTCCTAGTCAAAGTTTTCCCCCTTGTTGTTGTCAGTATTGGTGTCAAATCCTAATCAACTCTAGCTATTAAGTCCCAGTCAAAGCAAGCTATCCAACCCCAGTCAAAGTTAGAGGTTTGGTCCTTATCACAACCAACTGTCTAGTCAAGGTCGCCACCGACAATCCAGTCCCAATCAATATTCATGATCCAGCCTCTATTGGTACCATCCATGAGTTTTCAGTCAAAGCTAGTCGTCCGATCCCAATCAGTGCTTGAGGTTCGGTCCTTGTCAATGTTAGTCGTCAAGTCCTTGTCAATGTCAGCCATTAGGTCCTGGTCAACATCAGCAGTCTGATCTCAATCGACACTGGCATTTTAGTCTTGGTTGTCACCTATGGTTTGGTTCTTGTTGATGTTGGCAATCCGGTCTTGAGAAGGTAGTGAAGTTGACGAACTAACACAAAGGCAAAGAGAAGCTTACATTGAAATTTAAAATAATAGGAATTTATAAAGGAATTAAAATTACAAAAAGATTGAGATAGGATTTAAATTTGGGTCCACACATTTTAAATTATCTAAATAATGAATTTAACTCAAATCTAAATCTAAATTCAAATTCATATACATCCAAACATAACAAAAGAACAATTGAATATGATTATTAACTACACAGGACATTAAGGATATAACTATCATTTGATTCGTTTCTTAATAAACGTACTATCTCTTAAAAAAAGCTGATTTTTTTATCAGTGTCGAGCGAATCTCGATTCAACGTGATCAATTTTGTTACATTATTGATTATAATATATAATGCTTAACTACATTAATTAATACTTAGATAAACATGCTCAATCCAACGATTTGCTCATCACTCAGCTAACAATCTTTGCGTGTTAGCACCTAAATCTTGTAGAATGAAGCCAGTGAGGAGATTGGTCCCTTGAGGAATCATTTCATTTGTACGGGTAATTATCCGGATTTGGATCCCATTGCGTCTCCTAATTACACACATTGGATGAGTATCTCCACATGGCAAAATCAATGCCCTCAATACAATCAATGGCTGTAAAGATTTTATGCGGTCAGATTCGGCATCCACTCAATCCTTCTCTCTCTCTCTCTCTCTCCTCTCTCTCTCTCTATTTTGTCTTATTTCATTACTTCCTTAAACAATCATCTTGAACCCCATCTACCTTGCTATGCTCTGTTTTCTTGTGCAGTCCATTGCCAAGTGAGAGTTTTCTTTCAAGCAACGTTGTGTTGCCCTATTCTTATATCTTGTCGACGGCCATGAAAATGGACCTTTTTCCCAATAAATCATGAAAGTCCCTTCTAGTTAACATTATGGATGATGTGTGCTCTGTTCTGCATCTTTTATTTATGCCAATGGATCACACCAACCAATTGAATTGAGAATGAGCCGAGGCCCGTAATTATTTTAAGTTTTAACAGCGAGAGGATTAGAAAAAGATTAGGAGGGTAAGTCTACATATATTTATTAGCCATGAATATAAAGATACAACGTGGTGTTAGTAGATAGGAGACAAGGGTGTTAATGGCATTATGGCTTTTTGAATAAATGATTAGGTTAGGCCAATATGCTAATCCCAATCGCCATATAAATATACATGTGACAATATAATGCATCAGCGCACAATTATTTCTCTTTTTTAATTATTAGTTGCTTTTACCCTTTTTCTGAAGAAAGTTGTATTTTTACCTCTAGTAATCACCTAGATCCAGCTCATAGCGGTTGAAATTAAATGAATCATGAAATCAAACCCAAAGACCAAAAAAAAAAAAAAATAGTTTGTTCTCTTAGTTGATTCACTAAAAAAAAACTTTTAATGATAACAATTTGTGATAACCACAAAAGTTATTGATGAAAGTTTAACTTTTTGAGATAACAAGCAAAATTATCATTAAAAGTGTGACTTTTTGCAATAATAAATACATTTTGCTACCAAGAGTTTAAGTTTTAACAACAATATATAAGTTGTTGTTGAGAGTTTATAACCAACTGTCACTTTTTAGAAGGTTATCGTAGAAAGTATGACTTTAAGTGACGACTTTAAATGTTTCTATTAAAAGCTAAAAGTTTGACTTTCATAATAATTAATTAATAATAGTAATTAGATATTATTGTCATAATAATAATTCATTCAAAAACCTATTGTTTGATATTTAATTTGGAATGCATTTAATGTGGTAATGAGTCTCTATTTTCAAATTTTTTTATAATTAAATTAATATTTTAAATAATAATACTATTTGTTTATAATAATTAAATATGTAATTGTTAAATTTATTCATTCATAAAATATTTTATATAATTTAATTTTTTAATTCAAATTTTACATTTAATATCAATAACTTTGAAGTTTGATGCTCGCTTAAATGTTTCCAATTGAGGGCTAATGATGGGGAAGAGGAAGATTAAAAAAAGAGAAATGAGATATTCTAAAATTATATTTCTAACTTTATAATATATGAAATATATTTGTGATTCTATATGAATTTTTTTGTTTGATGCTATATTGCAACGTAAATATAAAAAAAATTAGATAATATAGTATATAATTTTCTCATAAAATTATAATTTAAAAATAAAAATAATTAAAAAAATTAAAATGTAATGTAAAAACAAGCCAATTACATTATTTAAGAGTTATTTTTAATTAAAAGTAAAAATAAAATTTTAATTAAGACTAGCCAAAAAAATAAATAATTGTGATCTAATGTATAATCCTCTATATTTTTATTATTTATTTTTAGATATTTTTTATATTATAATTATAAATATGAATGTTAAAATAAATAATACAATAACCTCAAGAAGTAAAAAAATTAAAATAAATAATATAAATGATATTGTATAAATTATACTTATAGGTTACTTTATACAAAATAAATAATATAATTCACAATTTTAATAAATTAAGAGAATTAAATTGAAGTATTTAATGATAATAATTTATAATATTTAATATTTAATATATGTGTGTGTTTGCTTAGTTTAATAATATATATATATATATATATATATATATATTTAATTATGCAATAATATGCTACAAATTCATTCTAGCTTAGTGGCAAAATGAAAGGACAAGAAAGAAGGAGGTCATGAATTTGAACTATGAATGAAGTGATTTGTAAAATGAAAATATACATTGGTAACATGTGGAGGGTGACAAGTGGGCAGTGAGCTAAACTAGTCTCACTTTTTAGCGACAACTTTTTTGATAGTTTTTGCAATAATAAATGTTGTTATTAATATTCACCATTCAACAGTGATTAACTAGTTGCCATCTATTTGTGGTTTTTGAGGTGATAATACTTAACTTTTAATCGTGAGTATTTTTCTGTGGCAACAAAGTTACCATTGACTAAATATTTTCAATAATAATTTTTATTGTTGCTGTAAATAAAATTAATGATAAGAACTCTTATGATGGCATGTTTGAAAGTTAAAATTTTTGTAGTTATTTGATGAGTAATTCAACTTTATTTGAACAACTTTATGCGACAAATTAAAACTAGCAGGGCAAATGGAAACAATTTTGGAAGAACCTTTGATTTTTCATATAGATCATTTGCAAGTTATTACTTCATTTTATCCATTCTTATTTAAATTATGTTCGTGATTCTTTTTTATGATTATTTAAGTATACTTGATGGTACTTCTCAGAGAAGTACAAGCTAAGTACAATATATACTGTAACACATCAAAGGCAGATAAATTGGATCGTGAGTTTCAAGAAATTAATTAAGTGCACTGGCGTAATAAATAGTGATTTTTATCATATTAATAACAACTCTTTAAATATTCTGATAATTAATCAACCCCTAATAACTATGCATATATAGCAAACTGTTTAAGGTCCATATTAATTAAAGTTACATTTGCATGCATTAAGATAAAGATTACTCCCTCCCGTCTTTAATATTCCCTCAGTCCCAAATTATAATATATTTTTAGATAAAATTTCACGTACCAATAAACCTCATTAAATACATTTAACAACCTTATCTTTTTAAAATAAAAATATAAATTTTTAAAAATACTTATTATTTAATATATTAAAAAGATAAGAGACCAACATTAATTATAGAGAGAGGAATTATAATATTAAAATTGGTGTATTTAATGAAACCTTAATTTACTTAAAGCATCTTACATTTTAAGATGGAAAAACTCCTTTAAAAATGTCCTATAATTTAAGATGGAGATAGTATAAGGTAAACTTAACCAACTCATGCTTATTAAAAAAATGACAGCTATACAATAAAATTCCCTTTTTTTGCCATCAATAACCATATTAAATTTTTTTATGGGAAATCTATTTAATGATAACAAGTAAACAAGAAAAGTAAAATTGAAAGAAGAATAGTAAAAAAACATTATTTGCTCTAACTTTGTCTTATATTAAAAGTCAAAGAGAGCTTTTAAAATTTGTTTTTATTACAGACTGGAGGGAGCATCAATTAATAGAATGTCGTGAGTTTGGTTACTTTTACTATAATCTACTCCATGGTGCATCAAGCGGTTAATACGTGTCGTTATATATACTTTATCTGTTTAAAAATATAAAATATTTTTTAAGAAGTTAGATATTAAAAAATATAAGATATTTTTAATTTTTTAAGGTATAATAATTACTTTTTTTTTAAGTGCTCCTATAGATAGTGACTTTATATTTATTATAGGGTATTTAATAAGGGTAAATATAGAAAGATAGGATTAGTTTAAAATTATGTAACTATTTTATTAAAGATAAAATTTAATTAAAAATACTTTATATTTTTTAACGGGTAAAGTATAATTTTTTTAAAATAGTCATCATTCTTGGTGTAGAAAGAAGAAGTTTACAAGGTTGGGTTTAACAAAAAAAAACCAGTTCTTCATAACATGGTGAACTAGGGTTCGCATCCTTGTTGGCAGATGTGTCACCTTATAATGCTCGGCTGTATATTGAACATGGTTGCTTAAATAAAAAATTACTTATGAGTAGTGAAAAAAAATACAATTATACTAAAGATGCATGAAATAAAAAAGTACTAGCTTCCCCCCCTAATTTCTTGGTGATTAAAGTCCTATGTATGACAAAGTCAATTCATATACTCTGTTTCGTTTTGTATAAGAGGTTTTTAATTTAATATTACATACCAATAAAAATTTATTATTTAATTAAAAGCACATAAAAAAACCATAACATTTTTGTCCAGTGTTGTCTCTAATAATATTGTAATTAATGCTAGTATGTTTATGGGTAAATCACTTAATTAAGATCTCCTACTCTTTTCAAGTCAATAAAAATAAAATTGTTTAATTATACAAAAATATTAATGTTATTATGTCCCTTAAAGGACAAAACAAATTTACACAGAACACCCTATATTAGGAAAGACAGATAGAGTAACTTGTACGTAATGAAAATCTTAGAGCACTTGCTTTTCGTGATTCCTGGAGGCAAATGTGAAGATCCTCGCAACCAAGGTGATGACGCTGTATGGGTATGAAATCTGGAATACAAGGGAGGGACGTTACGTCGTTTTAAAGAATTAATTACTGCTACGAATATTGATGAGATAGGATCATATGGAAGGAAAATGTACGAGGGAAGCAGAGTCTTCTGATTGCCATGCCGACAACGGCATGCAAGAACACGTTCCGCCTGTACATAATATCGATACAATATGATAAGTTGTTTTTGCGACTGTTTCTTGATTAGCCTGTTCAAGTGAATTTTGAATCTGAGAATTCTGATTCAAGTGAGTTTGCATGTTACTTAATTAGCCTGTTCTATTTCAAAACGATAATTAACATGTAGCAAATCCTATACTCATGTACCCTGCCAGTCAGTAATTATTGGAAATCCAAATCAGAGTTGCTTTAGTAATTCATCACAAGCACAACGTATACTGAGTTGACTTATACTCATATACACATACTAGTACCAGGGAAGCAAATCAAATACAAGTTTAACGAATTAAAAACGAGTTAAAGATACAAGAGAGAGTGTCGTACGGAGTGTCAGAACTCAGAAGCGAGGACTGATGAAGGATGCACGGGGAAAGGCAGGCATGACGGATATGTATGCATTGAATATCCTCACAGAGAGAGTGAGAGAGCAAAAGCCAAAAAATCCAATGAATGAAGCAGACGAAGTTTTTCAGAAACTTGTCGAGCAAATGGAACGCCTTAATTACAAACCAAGTCGTGCAGATGATCACTCTCTCTCTCTCTCTCTCTCTCTCTCTACACCCCCGCACACAGACCCCACACATGTATGTGTATACACTGTACTGCTAGGAGACATATTTATCAGAAACAACCTCTGTCACAACTGCGACTCTAGCAGTCTTCCCACTCGCATGTTTGCCATGTTGTTCAACTCTCTCTCTAGCTAACACTTTTTCATTGTGCCTTTGCCTTTGCTAGTTTAACTTGCTTCCTTCAGTTTCTTTCTCATTTCCATAATTTTTCCCACTCTCTCTTCGTAAATGAAACAAGCAAGCTTACTTGGTACGTAAGAATGTCATCTTGTCCACTTGATATTCATGCTTTATTTCCGCCATGTCTGTACACTTTATGTAATTCTTGTTTTATCCACTGCATTCCTTTTGCTTTTTATATTTTAATTTAGACATGACTCTCGGATCAACATATGTTGCTGAGGAAAAAAAAAAAAGTATTACAAGAAATTATTCGTTCAAGTCCGTTCCTGTGTTCGTTACGGTTAAGCAGAAATATTTCACTGATTTTCTATTTGAAACCCATGACTTTGAAACTGCAAAATGTATGCTATATCTCGATTATTATGATTTCTAATGAACACAGGTTTCAGTTTAAATTTCTCTTTCAAGTATCACCATTAAAGTTCGCTATGATAGAGATTTCCTGATACGAAACAGATGTTCATACACTGTGAGTTGCTTCATTTTCTGTTATCAAAATCGGAAATGAAAATGGAAACCAATCTTTCATTTTAAAGTAATGCACTTGTTCTATGTTCTGAAAATCCCAGACTGCGTAGATTTATTTAGCTAGCTAGAACCACTGAACCAATGGCAGTCATATAAGATTTTCTGCAGAGTGGAATTGCAAACTTCACTAAAATGGCATGTATTTAAAATATTAAAATTACCATAACTTATTTTAGCTGATAAAAAGTTTAATAAACATTTCAAGTTATTAGTTTTACACAAAATTGTAAGTGAAATATAGAAAAAAAACAACAATAACCAAAGTAGTATACATGGCCCTTTTACAATCTAAGCAGTGTTTGGTCTTGCAATTGAAAACCCTCACCTGGAAAAGCTTTGCCATCTCGATGACTGAACAGCCAGCTGTACGTACAGCACCTTTTTGTTTTTGTTTTTTTTTTGCCAGTAAACTTTTGCAATCGATTTCGGTTAGGGTTTTTAACTTTTACTTTTAAGAACACAGTCACGCACAAACAAACAACGAGAATAAAACGTCACAGCATGATCAGGAATTCCTAGAACCGATGTGTTTTGATTCGGACTGACTGAACGAAGATTTATGTATAAAAACATTGCAGAAAAGGCTTGCAAAAGACAACTTTTATAGTTCCAAGGTCAACGCAGAAGAATTTAATTTATACTCCGAGCATGTGGTTCTCATAGAGTATATAAAAAGGCCTTTAATTTACCATATATCTGGAGCGTAACAAAAAGGAAAAAGATGCTTAAATGGCAACATATATTCAATAGCAAGATAAAACAGGCTTAATAAAAAACAAGCTTAAACGATAGTGAAAGCATGTTGATAAAAATATCAACGACTCTGCATGGGAAGGTACATAGAGTTTGGACGACGAACTCATGACCTAGTGAAAGCTAGCAAGTACAAACAAGACTACCCAATTTGTAAGTAGCAAGACAGATTAAACAAGGTACATGAGACTAGGACATATAATTAAAAGAAAACATGCATCTGCAAGCACTGGACTTGATAGATTTTCCTACAGTTACATTCATGAAATGGAGAGATTAAGCGTTTTGGACGCTGGCTGCAAAGGCATTAAGAATCTCTTGGTAACGAACAAGATCTTGAGTGAATGAGAAATCTGCATGGTTCATCAACTGACCGTTGCCAAAATGCATAGCCTGCTCATCAAAACCTTCAATCTGATGTTGCATGGGAAGAAAACCTACAGGCTCGTCAAAATAGACACCAAAACACTCTTTCTTTGTTTCGTTATGGCATTGAGAAGCTGGATCAAATGTGGGATCAGGCACTGGCTGAGAGGGTAACTCTGGAGTAGGAGCCTCAAATTTCTCGGGCTTCGAAGTTAACATGAATTTATGAACTATCTCCTCCAACAACCCCGAGCCTGAAGCTTGTCCTGGAAAGAACTCAAATTGATCATCATCAGCTTCAAAATTGCTTTTAGTTATCCCATTATGGTGGGTTGTGTTCATCGAAACGGAAGCAAACCCACATGTGCTACTACTAATAGTGTTAGTGCCACCAGAAGAATTCATCAAACAGCAACTTCGGAGACAAGTACACGTGGGACAGGTGGACGATGTAGAAGAAGAAGAAGAGGGAACCAAAGAAGGGTTGAGAACATCAGGGTGCATAATCATATTCGAGGTAGGGTTCCGGTGGTGGTGGGTTGAACAGGCACGAGGGTTGGACCAACTAGAAGCTCCCACATGGCGGTGGTTAAGGAGGTTCTTGTTAATATTAACAGACGACATCGGAGATTGTCTGGGAAAGTTGAAAGAAGGAGGAGGAGAAGGCGAAGTTGGGTAGACGAAGTTGGTGCGAGCTTTCAGGCCACGCATGGATCGAGCGGCGCAGTCGTAAGCGCAAGCGGCTTCCTCAGCCGTGTCGAAGGTACCGAGCCAGCGTCTTTCCTTTGACAGAGGGTCTCTTATCTCGGCGGCGTAACGACCCCAGGGCCTACGCCTGACTCCACGGTACCTTATACCGCCGGCGCCGTTATCTCTCAAAGCCCTCTTGTTGGCAGCGGAGGCGCACTTCTTTGGGTGGTCGGAGAAGGATTCGTTGGAGTCGAGGCCGTTGAGACGCCTGAAAGCTTCTTCCATTGGTAATGAAAAGAAATCAGGGAAAGTTGGGTTAAGATGAAGTGACCAATGGCTTAAGGGAATTTTTTGAGATTGGCTCAGAACTGAAGGATCCTCCTGTAGGTAATATTTATAAAGGCATAACAGCAGAGTTATTAATGCACACAACCCCACAACATCGATCTAATATGTAACCAGCTTTTTCCGAGGAGGGATATTGGGAACGTGATTGATTTAATCATGCATGTCCAACGCTAAACTCGATAAATGTATTTGTAAATCCCATTATATATTATTACACTCTATATTAGGTTACAGCAAGTTTGATGAGCGACCCTGCACACTGTGCATGCATGGCAATGATGGTTTTTTAGTCTGACTTTTTATAAAACAATGCTAACCATATACCATAATTTACGCAGCTTTATCATCTGATCTAGGCCCCTACACGGCTACAGCTTCTACTTTTAATGGTAGAGTGATAGATGAGTCCAAGAGATGATCAATTAATTTAACTGAGGATTTATGTAATAAACTTTAAAAATTTATAAATTTATCTTTTAATTTTATAATTTTATTATAATAAATTTATAATTTATTTTTTAAATTTTAATATGATTGAAAAATATAAATTGTAAATTCATAAAAAAAATTATAAAATTACAAGTTAAACTTATAAATTCTTAAAATTTAACACTTGAGACTTAATTTATATTAATTAATCATTGTGGGACCTCTCTATTATTGTTCTTAATTTAAATTCATTTCATATGGCCACTGGTATATGCTAGTTTTTCGCAGTCTAATCAAGATCTTAATTTACTTCCAAGTGCTTAGAATTTTCTTTTGGGGATTAAATGATATTGTATGTAATAATATGTTACTAAAATTGAAATGTAAAAAGAAAATATTATTATTTTGTGAAAAAAATTACTCGTTTAAATTTAAGTACTAATAAATGTTGTTGTACGTATATTCGTCAATTAGGTTATGATTCATGACAGCTAGAGCAGAATTACAGTGGAAGTAATTGCACTCGGCTATTTCCGAGGGCACGAGTGGAAAAATAAATTACATGAAATTATGATTTTTTTTTAATCTTTCTAAACAGAAACGCGTCGTCTGTTTTTGGTCCCTTGTGATTATCAATCTGAATAATTACCTGGCCAAAAAAAAATTCCGAATAATTTCACTGGCGGCGTTCAGAAGTTGTTCCTCTTACTTTGGCTTCTCAGGTTATTACTTTTCACTTATTTTTTTCCTTTTGAGTGACTGTAGTGATGCCAATGTTTAAACATTTGCAGCTGCTATGGGTTATTAGTATTATAATGTTTCTGTTACTACTACTGATTAGTACTGATGTGGAGGGTGAAAACCAAGGATTTAAGGGTCACATGGGCTTGTCTGTTTTCGGGGTTTAATAGGTGTTTTAAGAGGATGAGATATTATTTGGTTCTACTGTGCATTGATGCTTTGCTACTTGCTAGCCTAAAGCAGAGGGATAAATAAAAGTGGTTAATGCAGACTACAGAGAAAGCTCTCACTCTTTGTTGGCTCAAAAATTGCCTCTATGTGCTTTCCTAACTAATGTTTGCTCCACAACTAAACATTCTCATATCTTCTCATTCCGTTCCCAAGGAACAGTAAGATGTAGACTTATCTGTATTTCAAGCTTTTCTTGCTATCCGTGCACTTTTTGTTGTTATATAGAACAAGTTTCAGGTAATTAATTAAAGGCATTTAATGGGTTTCGTTATTGCATGCTATAGCACAGCTGATAATCCTTAACTACATAAAAGTCAAATTAAACTCCACCAAATTCAGTTTAAGCTAAATACAGTAAAATCACAAAACCAGGTAGAACTCATCTCCATCATCGCATATTTGGGGTTCCATATGGAGACTATTTGCACAAACTCAGCATGTAGGAAGTTTAGCATATATAGGAACTTATTAAATTAGGGAAAGGGTATAAGTATATGGTCTAATCGCGCAAACAGTTACTTTATATAAAAGGAATGGCTGCACCTTAGCTTCACTGTGATAAAACTACTTCCTCCGATTCAATATATAAGCAACTTTTAATTATAATTTATATCCATAGTTTTTTTATGTCAATAATTTTTTAAGGAGGGGTGTCATGTGGAAAAGCCAAAATGATGTAAACCTGACCAACAGAATAAGAAGCAGGTGATAAATTCTCTTGCTATACAAAAAACAAGGTTACCGGATCAAAAAAAAAGGTTAATAAATAATACAAAGGTTAAATGACAAAATTTTTTTTGAAAATACTAAGTACTGCTATACTCTTCTAATCCTATTTATAAGATAGAGAAAGTATTTATTTTGATCTTATTTATAGGGTACCTCAATAATTATTGTATCAATTTTTATTTTTTTCTCTCTTATTAAATGTTGAAAATGTTATGAAATGTGAGTAAAGTATTTGATTTTAAAATTGTATATTTAATAAGGATAAAGTTAGAAACTTATTGAATTTTTAAACAAAATTAATGCAGTTTAAGAATTTTTTTATTCTAATAACAATGCTGAAAGTAATTTATAAATAAGAGAAGAGGAATATTAGTATCTTATTTGGACAATGATTGACTAAAAAAGAAGGTATTGAGGAAATATGAGAAAATTAAAAGAGGTATGAATAAAGCACTGTGGCATCAAAAACTTAAAAAAGAAAAAAAAAAGATCTGACAAAACATCCAAGTGTCATCTCAAGCATTTTTGTTGTGTCTCATGTGAATAGTATATATAATGAATTTAACGATGATTTTAAGATTTTGTGGGTTTATTCCCGGTTAAGAGATGAAACCCCAGTCAATAACGTAAAAGCTTTTATTGCAAAACAGATTAAGGGAGGGTTAGAGGGCATTAGTTAGCATTCTTAGCTAGGCATCAAAAAGAGCTGACGATCCACCCAATATTTCAAAAATGTCATAATATGATTCAAATTTAACGAATTTTTAGATGGTGTTTAAACATGTCGACTAGGCCCACATGACAATGACAAGTGGCATGAATGCGTAGGAACCTTTGTGTGTGAAAAATGACATTTTTTTTCCTTTGGAAGTACTATTATTGAAGGAGGAAGTAATATCATAAAATAATAATGAGGAGCAATTAATATTTTTTAAAATTTACATGTGTCACCATGTTAGTCGACGAAAACCTAGTTGGTCTATTTTTTTGATCATTAATTAATTTGTGATGGTATTATTAGTTGACAATGTAATTAGTGCGGGCTAACAAGTATTTTGTAAACAATAAATTAAATGACTGTTGGCAATATAGATGGGATTTTTTTCCTTGTATTTTTTTTTAATCAAGGTATGCATGTGCTAATGGGCATATGAAATTTATGATAACACTGCCGGTTGACTGTTAGCTAGGGTTATCAGGTTTTTTTTTTTTTTTTTAACTATTAATGCACTCCCCATTCTTATATATGGAGTATTTTCTCAAAACTTATGTTGTCCAATATCACGATGTTTTTGAATAATTATATAATTTTGTTATTGTCTTTGAAAAAAAAAGAGATATTAACATGTGTACTTTACTCACCACAACCATAATACTAATTGACGTTATTAGAGAAAAAATAGAAAATTATTGTGATTTAATGTGACTTTAACTAATAAATAATAAATTTTTATTGATACACAAGACTCAGTTAAAAACACTTTATATATAGAACGGAGGGATTACAACATTGGAATGGCAAGTTAAAAACACCTAAACAAAATGGGAAATGCTTTGTTGAAAGAAACAGTAAGGGTGGAATGCCAATTACCCCTTATTATATAGTACATCCTTCATCCCAATTTATAAGATAATATGAGATAAGATTGTTATACCAATAAAATTTAATAATGACACTTTACAAATTTTTTTTTACAAAACAAAAATATTAATTTCTAAAAATACCTTTATTTAATATAAATTGAAAGATAATATTAAAAAATTATCATTAATAAAACTTATTCTCATCAAATTGTTTTATATTATAAAATAATAAAATACTTCTAAAATTATTTCATAACTTAGGACGGAGTAAGAACCTTTTAAGGTGCCACTTTCTCCTTTACAATTACTTTACAGTAAAAATGTATGTTTAAAAAAAAAATTCTTGCAAGATACTAATTTTCCTTGTACTAGAGAGGGTTTTTTTGCTTCGGTTTCAGATAGAATTGGAATTGGTTGAATCTGTATTTTTTTTTTTTATTCTCTGTCTGTTTTGTTGTTTCTGTTATTGTGTTTTATTTTTCAGACTCTGTATCTGGGGCCTGGCCTCTTTCCTTCTATTGATTGAATGAATTTCCTTTGGCCAAAAAAAAAAATTCTACATAGGCATGTCATGTGTTACCTTTTTGTGAGCCCTCAGTATAATAGAAAAGTTTTTAAAGAAATTGAAAATAGAATTAGAAGAGAATTAAATTATAAAAGCATGTTCAATTTTAAGATAAAATTTTAATATAATTTTACTAAATATATATATACATATATAAAATAATAAAAGACAAATGCCTCTGTCAACGAAAAAAACATGGGAAATCTGTCCACCATCCCTCTCTTTCGGGGCCAACAGACTAAAACGTAGACAGCAACAAACAACGTCCACCAATCCAGAATAAGAACCCCGGCGGACAACAAAACAAGAGCAAGAACATCGCAAACAACCAATCACAAAGCAAAAAAAAAATCCACTAGAAATCAAAACTTGAAAAAAAAAAACAATGAAAATGTCATTGTTGGAAACCAACAAGACAAGAAGAAGAAGAAAAATATCCTTAATTAAATCCGTCAAGAGTCTCGTCCAATAATATTGCTACAAGGCAATTTAAACTAAACAACGACGTACGTCATTAATGAAGGCAGGAAGAAGTGACCGGTGTACTTTGGCTTCGCAAGCGTGAAGAGGGCTCAGATACCAACTGTGAATATTGAATATGCACACAGTCACAGAGATTATTTTTTCACGACATTGACCAAAACTAATTCAGTACGTCAGAGCCAACAAAATCCTTCAGAAAGCAGGTTCAACATCATAGAATTATGACATGATGATTATTGTTAATCACTATTTTACAATAACAATGTACTTTTATGATTAGCTTTAATCTGTTATTGTACTTATTTCATACTGTAACCACAGAAAAACTAAATTAACCTTTTAAAAAATCACTCCCCCCGTTTCATGACATAAATATATTTTAAAAAAAAAATTCATTTGTAAAACAGTACTTCATTATATTCCCCTTTTAATTGGAGGCAAACTCATCATCTACGATCGACAAGATCTGATGCAAGGACACGTGATATAAGATTACAGTCTTGGCTTGTGACGTCAAATGAAATGATGAAAGCAAATAAATTATTGAGATGAATATAAATAGCCCAAGATATGAGGGTGGTGTCATTGTTCTTTCTAATATACTGTTGCCACTGATATTGCACGTAAGGCAACAGTGTAGTATTGGGTCACTCTCGATCATCTCCATATCCCTATCAGCATCACAGGCACCTTTCATTAAAATCCCCGCTTCTCCTGCTTCTGCAACATCCACACACACACACACACACACACACACACATATAACACGGTGTTCATATTTCATATACTGAGTCGGGTAAATTAAGAAGACTAGCATATCCCGAGTCATTTACCTTTTTGGAGGACTATCAAGATATATATGTCCCCACGTTTGGCTACTACTCAAATAAGCACATGTATGGTAAATAAAGTGTGAGAGATCAGACTGACCTGTTAGATCCTCTTCCGAGTGAAATGGTATTAAAGGTCTAGCGATCAGAAGCAGGCATGATTGTGTTGGGAGCGGTGTGGCTCTTGTAAGCAAAATTATGAGGAAGAAGGGAAAGGCTGTTATTAATGGAGGGAGGGACATGTAAAACAGAAATAGCAATAATGCAATAAGTGTGTTATCAGGGAGAGAGCAGGAGAAGCATGCGCGTAATAATTGAGACTCATACAACAACAACAACAACCACTTTAATTTAATTTACAACGTAACTCTCCCTTTTTATTAATATCATCTCCACACACATGCACACACTCCACCTCATGCCTTTGAGTACAATTGTATTTGTAATACTACATTTTACTTAAACTTTTCACCTGGTTTGGCCTTTTGAGAGATGGGTTTCAAAATTGATACAGTTACCAAAAATATTGTGTCCATGAGTTATTTATCACAAATAACTAATTTTGAGCTTGGTATACGCTAGGATGTGTGTGAGTTTTTTATGTTCTGAAGCAATACAAAGTGAAGGTTTCGGGTACTACACACACACGCGATATTGTCCGGAGGACATATATATGGTGTATATTTACAGTCCCTTCGGTCTTAATTATAAGATAGTTTTAAAAGCCTATTTGAACTCAAAATATGGCAAAATTCATAAATTAATATTTTTCTCAATTTATTATGGTTATTAATTGTAAAGAAGGGTAAAATAAAAAAGTTACATAGTTTTTTACAATTTTAATGCAATAACTAATAACTAACATTTCTTAATAAATATAGTAGAAGTTAGTTAATGTCACCTTATTAAAGACTGGAGGAAATAATTCTTTGACACATTTTATTATGGTTATTGAGTGAAGGGTAAAATTGAAAAGTCAAACATTTTTAACAAGTTCAATAATATAAACTATTGTTCCATAACAACCATGAAATTGGTTAACTTTACTTTATAATTAGGACTGGGGGAAATATACACATCACATAGTTGATTTCTTACTCATGAGCGGCAATAATTATCAAATTGTAATATTGAATTAATATATCGTATAAAATTAAAATTATTATTATTATATCAATAATATTTAAATTCAAGAGCTTTACTATTGCCCCAACCAACCCTCATCACCTAAGTTTGCCTCAAGTGGCAAATTATTTTTATTATTTATTAGCTGCAACATGATGTCAGTATAAAATCAAATAATTTATTATTTACTTACGGTCAATAATAAATAATCAATCATTATTTAAAATTACACAAGCACTAGATATTTCAAAATATATATTATAAAAATTTAATGCCCCTATTCATTTGCGTGGAAATAGAAACTATTTATTGTCACTTCAATAAAATCGTTTCTAATTATACATAACTAGTTTAAAATTTTTGTACCTTGAGTTAGAGTGAAGAAATAAATATCCAAAATTAAAAATTTCTTTGTGTGTGTATATATATGTACTCATTCATTTTCAAATATAAGCAAATTTTAATCACCTCACACAATTTAAGAAAGTTTGTTAATCCTAATAATTGATTGAAATTAAAAAATTTGGACTAAAATATCATTGCGATTAATTAAACGAGTTTGTCTCATAAAAATAAACTTTGAATTTTTGAGGGGCAATTTAAAAAAAAATGTAATAAGCACGTACTTCTTGAATCTTGCTTTTTCTCTTATAATAAAAAAATAATAGTCTGGCAATTTCTCTTGTAACATGTTTATACTACGCTCCCTTGGTGCACCAAAAAAAGACAGTGCAATGAAATTTGAATACCAACAATAATTGATTGGCCTGTGAATATTGAGACAATGTTTTAAATTCCTTTATAATGGAATTTAGACATGCATGAATATGAGATAATAATGTTAGCAGTAAAGTAATGTATAGGTACGTGGGAGAAAGAAAGCCAAGCAGATCGACGGCTCGGTAAAGCAAACGCAGGTCGTTAACAAAAAAGAAAACGAACTAGAAAATAGGAACACAAAGCAAGAGAAAGCGATGGAACCAGTGTGAGTGAGATTAGTGTTTGGTTTGAAGAATGGCTTTTGAAGGCATCCAAACGTTGCGTTGGCCAAGCATTAGTGTAGGAATCTAAAACATGGTACCCTCGGCAGCCTCGAAGAAACCATCCCGTCCTCCTCCGCCGCCGCCGCCGTCAAATCCAAGTCCACGTCCCGGTCCTGCTCGTACGTTTCTGCACTCTCCTTAGTACTCAAGACGTAGCTTTTTTATTTTTTAATTGTATTTACTATGCTACTTGGATGAACATCAGTTAAGCGTGCTTGTCTCTGATGGCCTTGATCACAGCACCAAACTGTGTCCTAACCCTGTTTTAGTTGCAGATAGTGTCTGAAGCTTTGAAGGGGTTTTTGCAGCCAAATCTTTGGATGAGACTTCCATAAATCTGCCTGTCGGTTTTGTTTCACATATTATCCCCCAAAAGCTTTTCCCTCTTTTCTTCTCTCGAAACTCCCACGTTGACTCCCTCCTCTAACCTAGCTACCTTCATGCCCCTTTGGCCAAGAAAAAAAGCTAGTACCTGCATTCGTTCCCCTGTTTCTTGTCTTTTTTATAATAATTTTCGGCTAACAATTTTTGAAAAAAGATGTTATTTTTTTAAGTTTATTCCTGATTTAAAATATTTTGATTGATGAGAAGCAAGAAAAATGTGAATTTATTAAAAACAAATAGAATATAGTTTGCCAACTTTCCTTGCTCTGATGCTATCTAACTCTTGCAAATTTTAGGATCTATATACATGTATACGCACACACATGAGTATCTTGAGTTTCCAACATATAATAAAATGATTTGTATAATAATAAATCAAAATATTAATTTTTTTAAAGTTTTTAACTCATACGTAGACATTTTAACAAAAAAAATATAGTAATACAACGGATAGAATATATGATACGATACGTATCCTAAAGTGCTGAACAAATATCATATCACAAATGAGTACATTTACTTTTTTTTTTGGGTCAAATATCAATACTTCCTAGTTTCAAATAGATACTCTCGGTTCATAATGTAGAAGACTTCCAACATGCATTGAACATATTAAGGAGTAAAAATGATATGTATCTTTTACCAAAAAAAAAAATTATATGTATCTTGAAGAATCGGACTTATATCTTATCCATGAGGAGACTTATTTTATCAATTTTACTCTTAGTTACAACTAACACACAATTTTTCATATATAAATTCAGCACATACTAGCCAACATAGGGGAGATGGGCAAGAAAAAAAATAAAGATAAAAATGAAAAGATATTTTTCAGAGCTACAAAATGTCTTACTCCCATTGAAATTTGAACTACAATATAAGACATTGATAATTATTTCACGATTATAAAAAAATGTTCTTTATAAGCACCTTAATAATAATAATTAAAATTTTAATGTACTATTTTTTATAAAAGATCATAATAAATGAAGTAGGGTGGTTGAAAAACAATTATAAAAACTATCTGATATCCTATATTTTAAATTAAATAAAATTTTTAGAAGATTTTCTATATTGTAGAATGCAGGAAGTTGAACTATCTCAAATTTATAAAAAATGTCCTACATTTTAAAATGAAAAGGGTAACTTGTTGTCATTCTCACATTGAGTAAGTAAAGAGGTACAGTTAAAATTCAGTTTGGGCTACTCAAGAAAAATGGCTGCGATTGAAAGGCAAGATTATCCGTTTCCTTTTTTAAAACAACAACGGGCCTTCGACAATTTCTGCACAATTTCAAACAGGCTCATAGGCCTTCGATAGAAGAAACAATCTAACATCAACAATGGTTCTGTTCATGTCCAGAAGACATAAACCCCAAGCCCAATGCATGAAGCTAGTTATGAATTGTCACAATCCATCACCGGCGGCCATTGAAATGTTTTGTCCATAATTAATTCACCAGTTTTTCATTCGAACCCTTTGAAGCTGACGATTTCTACTCTCACAAGTCACCACCATATATCCTAGGAATATTTTGTCCTCGAAATTAATCTAATCGAGACAAAAAAAATAAAAATGGATCCCGGCTAAATTACAAGTTGCGCCGATCAAATACATAGAGATTTCAAGTACTAAGAACAAGGGACTTTAATTAAATCATTCAATTCCACGTAAGCCAACTCCAAATTAAGACCCACAAAGAAGATTCACGAGTAGACACCCACGTACTCTCGAACGTGCGCCATCACAAGGGCGAGTACCCATCAATATCATGATTCAATGCTAACTCCACAAAACGAAAAAGTAAAAAGTTGATAGCAAATAGCTCTTGTCGACATGATTCATCACCCAGTAGTTGAACTCTATTCACCAAAAGCAATCTTATTGTAGCCGGCACCCCTTGATAGAGTTTGATCCTCACAAATGTCAAAGCCCGTGACTATCGACAGAAAAGGCAGAGATTTTTGAGTCGCAATGCAATGTGAACCAGATTTTTAAACCCTATTAACATTTCTGTATCTTTTCCTTACCCATCTGATTTGTCTATGTTTTCCTGGCCTATCGATCGGAATCCTATTGATCTTGAGCTATTTTTGTCTGGTTTCGGGCGTAATATTGAAGGAGGAAGAAAAAAGGAAGGGCATGGAAAGTGACAAGACAGCCATTAGAAGCAAGGAAATGAAAATTGAGGTGCCATCAGGGAGTGAAACTGGGATGGAGCTACAAGGTAATGCTCATGGTCATGGTGGGCTCACAAGACAGAACAGTATGAACAAGACCAATTGTCTTTGCTCTCCCACCACGCATGCCGGTTCGTTCCGGTGCCGCCTCCACCGGACCACAAGCCTCCAGAGGACCAAGAGCATCGAATCAGCTTCCCTCTCTGATCAGCCGTCTAGGGTGGCTGATGACAGCAAGGATCAGATCCATTGATCTGCTAAAGTTTCTCTTATCTGTTTAAGTGGTGTCACATTTTCTTTCCATGTTTTGATGTTGACAAGTGTAAGTTGTAATGTTCTAGTGTGTTATGTGAACAACTTGCCCAGTTGACTTGGATTGGATGTGAAGATCTGTGAGCCTGCTGGGTGGCCCTGCTTCACGAGCAAGAATAAAATCCAAATGATTCCTAATTAAGACCGAAAATTTGGCTTGCTTGCCAATTTGAAGTTTCTGACTGAACACTCTTGTACATGGCAATATGGAAGCAAAGGGTGTTTCTTTACTTGCTACTGGGTGGGTTTTATTTACCGTTCTGTTTTTGAGAATTCGCTAATTTGACTGTTATTGTAATTTGCTCGTAGGGTTCACTTGTTATTTCTGGTGTGTAACACCCAAATTTGGCTTAGGACTGTTCAAGTTCTGATCCCAATTGAGAGACCCATGTTTTGGGCACACATTACGTCCGATCCTGGTCCTAGTTTGGTTTGATTACTTTGCCCTACTCTGCTTACCAGTTACAGATTATTTACACCAATGTGGATATTATGTGTTATGTCTATTCCTCTCGAATTATTTATCCAGAATCATGAAGTGATTTATAATTATAAATATATTCGGGACTAGAGGGAGTAAATAAGTACACCAAATTATGAAGTGAGAATGAATAACAACTTTACTTTGATGGAGATAAAATATCAGATTCATGATCGTGGAGATGAGATTCATCAAAGTTGATTGTAGCCAGGGGTGGAACCAGCCAATTCTTGAGAGGCCAAATGTTTAACCAAAAAAAAAAAAAAACAGAACATTTAACTAAAAATATTATAAATTATATAATAATATGTCAAAAGTTAGTTTGCCTTTTTAAATAAAGAAAACTTAACTCTTCTCTCCTTTATGTCATTAAAATCATCTACAAAGGGTTCTATATCAAACTTTTTAATAATTCTATAAACTAATAAGAAGCTAACAAATAATTTTTTTTAATTTAAGAAATATAAATTAGAACATATAAATCCAAGTAATAACAAAAAATATATAAATAAAAATATTAAAGACATAAACATACCAAAACAATACAAATAACCATCTCAATATCAGTTTATCAAAAAAAAAATCAATTTCATATAAATTCAAATTTCAAAATCCAAAACCTATATAATATCTCATTCTCAATATTTCATTCCAAAACATATATAATGTGTCAAGTGAGTGCGTGTCAGTGTCGTGGTGCCCCTTGGCCGTTTGCCATCCAATGACCATCATCCGTTCTCAATATTAAATTCATTTTGGGACTTGGGAGAAAAATCAAAGAAAGAGACCATCATGATTCATCAACATTACATCATCATTCATCAAAATCAGGGAGGAACTCAGAACGCCGAACTGGACACGGGTTTTGGGCTGGACCATATATTTAAGTTGGGCTGGGTTAAATATCATTATGAAGCTAAGAGTATAAAATCATGTTATCTAAAAAAACAAGGTTTGGAGGCCTGAAAACTATCTCCCAACATAACTATACCCACACCTTACAGATAACAATAACAAAAAAAAAAAAATCTGGGGGCCCTGAGGTAGTTTCGCCCCTGATTGCAGCAATGATGTTAACAACGATGATGATTGCTTGCTCCTCCTCAAACGGAGATCCCAGCTCCAGAGTTAGAGATTTGAAGTTGACTTTTGTGGGGAAAAACTCTGTTTACAGCTCAAATCCATCCTTTTTAAATAATTATTATTTAAAATATGCATATATATATAGAGAGAGAGAAATTTTTTTAAATTAAATAGTTTAAATTATAGCAAAATCTAATAATATTTGATCAAAATACTCTGGTAAGGTATAATAATTTCTTGACAACCACACAAAAAGCAACCTACCTCTGTCGCAGTAGATATTATTTCAATCAAGAAGTCAGCTCAATGCCCACATATGTAAGAAATTAAAGAAAATCCGAGAACTATGACTTTCAAGTTTCAAGGCAACAATAATTTGTTTGACATCTTCTACAGGATTGTTTTTCCCCCGTAAAGCTCAAACGATTTTCTATTTCTCAAGAGAGAAACATGATCAGTTTTAAAATTCTCATGGTCATGGGCTCAATAATACTCATTAGCGAATCGTATCTCATCAATAATGGATTTTATTCCTCGTTTTGTGCTGGCTTTAGAGTCTATAATTCGCTATCCTTGTTACAATAATAATAATAATGGCAGATTGCCTCACAGGACGATTGATTAATGACACATCTCTGTCAAGAAGAGAGGCTAGAACAATAAATGTACGCACAACTTCAATTATGTGACACCCCTTCAAATCTTGGCCATAATTCCATATCATCTCATCAAGTATCAGATAATCTGTGTAATCTAAACAGATAAGCCAAATATAAACTGACATTACAACAATATTGCACTATGTCAGACAAGAGATCCCAGGAAAAGATTTGTCAACAAAGTCAGAATCCAAGGATGAACAGAGACGTGTGTTTCAGATATGTAGACAAAATACAGCAGCATTGGACCCCACAATGGGCCCTTACACCTACAATTCCTATACCAGCTTTTTACACGAGATTTACCAAAGAGATTTTCCTATGCAGTTGGAGAAAATCATATTTTTATTGGAACAAGTTACATCAACAATGCACACTGAGATATTCATGTTAATCCCCCTAGAGTTGGCATGCATTTTAGCGAAGGAGAGAAAGTAGAGTTCTATGTTACCCTGCAAAGTACCATTCCCTAAACTGAAAATTAACAAAACTCACTCATTTCTTCTCAGGGGAGCTTTTGCTGTTGGACCATAACTTGCTAAGTATTCTTCTGGGTTGAGCAGGAAGAGCGCAGAAACCCTTAAACTTGGAAGTTCTTCCAATTCCTTCATTTTCCTCTAAGTCATCATCCTCAGCTAGCTTCATCCTGAGAGTTGAAGTCCTAGACTTTGGTGACTTGAAGCCCGAAACACTCCATTGATCCTCAGCATGTACGCTTGTAGTAGTACTAAATGGTGCTGTATGCTTTGATGAGTCGATGCCATGTGCAGTAAGAAGTGCCTTGATGTTGCTTGGCAAGTCTGTCACTTTCCCACCAGCCGCGGCGGCTCGAGCTTGCTCAAAGAAAAGAACTTGGACGACTACTCTTAGGGGAAGAAGCTCATTCTGGGCTGCATGCATGCAGGCTTCCATAGACAGTTTTTTGCAGTCAAGGATTCGGCATAGTCTTTTCCTTTCACTCTTGTTGAGTTCTGGATGAGCCTGATTGTTACAGTAAAACAAAATAGAAACTTTATTGATGCAAAGTAGGCACTGGTTCTCTAATTTTCCTACCTTGGCCTAGTTTCTACGAGTTTGACTGAACTGACAGCCAGACATGTTACATCATAGAAGAGTACTCTGAGGTGTAACTTCAGTGTTTAAATAGTCAATCGATCGTAGAAAGAAAAGGGGGAGTAGGAGACACACAAATTAATAATGTAAAGGACTAAGGAACAGGTTTTCGCTTTTCCTTTTCTCCCCGTCTACTGAACATTCTGGTAGCTACATGATGTAACTCGACACCAACTTTCACTGATAGCATGTTTGGTATGATGGAAGAGTTTTTAATGGAATCAGAATCAGAATCGGAATCGGAATTGGAATTGGAATTGGAATAGAATTGGATTTAAAAGTGTGTTTGGTATGATGATGGAATCCTGATATAATTTTAATAAAATATAAGTACTTAAAATAAGAAAAGACTAAAGTGTCCTTTTTAAAATTAAAAAAAAATTATATTGGAGGAGAGAGAAGGGGCAAATTGGAGAAAGGGAACCATGGAATTGAATTCCATGATGCATATGATGGAATTGGATTCTGTCAAATTTCCTTGAATACTGATTCCAAAGAATCATAATTATTGCATACCAAACACACATGTTAACAGATTCCATGTCCAATTCCATTTCTTTCTCCATGATTCCAAACTACCAAACGGGGCCTGAATATTTTTCCCTCTTCCTTGTTTTTAGCTTGGTGAATTCACAAACGCCTGAATAAAAAGTACAATTCACATTGCTCAGAAGGTGGAATTATTCATGCAAAATTTCTGGTGGGTCAGCCTAAACCTAACCGCCAATAAATGTTGTATAAGACAAGATTTTAAGTCAAGAGAGTTGGTTATCCACTAATTGTGTCCCACATCCTAAAATGTGAAAAGGAAACATGCTCAACCTACTTTTCTCTTCTCAGTTTCAGTTACAGTACTATTCATTTCATCGGTGAACAAATTGCAGTGACTTGGAAAACAGATAAAGACGTAAAATTTTTAACACTCACCTTCAGATAAATGTCAATGGCTCTGTAGAGATCATCATGGTCATGCCTTGCAAAGTCTGGTATTGTTTCAGCAAGCGCAGTGAACTTTGACAAAGGCAAATTCACATCTCTTGCCACCTCCTGAAGATACCTGTCCACAAGCTTTGCTACCTTAAGTTTTGAGCTATGAGATGCTGAAGACGACCTCCTACTCTCCTGAAATTCTAAGCCAATATTTTCTGCTGAACGAGACCTTCTTCTGTCAAAGTCAAGCCTGGATCTCGGAGGGCTAGTTGGGGGGCTCTGCCCTTGTAACATAAACTGTTCCAATATGGTTATCACCATCTCAACATCATACAAGGTATCAGTATCGTAGGATACTGAAGGTATTAAAAGATCATTTACTGAGGCATCTTCCAACTGAAGCCCTACCCGTCTAGCTAATTCCATCTTTGAAGAGGAAGAAGCATTGAGAATATTGGCCGCCTTCAAGAGTTTGAAAAGGAAGCTACAAGAAACAGCACCTTTCTCTGCCGGAAGCAAACTTACTAGTGATTCCAAAAGCAGACGATGCTTTGAAGTTATTTCATTAGCCAAGTCTGGGTCAGAATTAGAAGTTGCTTGTTTTTTCTTGATATGTCCATTCTTTGAGATAGTAGGTAGCCATCGAGATGCATAAATTTTAAGTACATCACCTATGAGATTTGAGGACACCTTCCCACCTGATTTAATTGCTATCACGGTTCTCCAAAAGAGGTCTATGCTCAATTCTGCTACATCTTCGGCCCACCATCCTTTGCTTGCAGATTTATGTCTCTGAATTTCGGTTCCATTGCAAGACACATCGTCCCTGACCCTTCGGGAATGACTCTGCGACAAACTCACCTTGGAGGGGTTACTTAAGACTTTTGAGGCAATTGCTTCAATGCATCTGCTTGTGATTGCCAAGTCCTCTGACCACAATGGCAATGCTTTGGTGCTCTGTAGAGCTGCAATTGAGTCCTTCCAACCATGAAGAATGCAAGAATTGAAGAAAACCTCAAGCTTGTAAATCAAGTTCCCCTTCTCCACATCCTCAGTCATCTGCAAGTATTCTGCAGCACATCTTACAGCTACAACATTGTAGGCACTTAGAGTGATGGTAATACCATAGCAGAACTTGGCACACAATTCAAATGCCTCCACCCCACCAGGAAAATCAGGAAGTTGGACTATTTGGGGTGGAGAAGTGTCAGGAGATTCTAAGCATAATCTTTGCAGCCGCAAGCACTTGGACAGTAGGGGAAACTGAATAGCACCAGCAAGAACTTGAAAGATACATTAAAGTAGCAGGAAAAGTGAAAAACAACTGAGATTATTATCAACTGTATCCTAATTTCAAAAATTTAAGGAGACACACCTTATGAAGAAGATACCTACTTCCCTTCACTTGGATTATTAGGTCGCTGGATACTTCAGAAGAGACTGACCTGCATACAAAGAGAAAGAATTTCTTATTTCTTCACATCTTCTAAGAAGAGACTCCCAAACTAGCTGACAAGGTCTCACCTTACTGCTTCTGCATTGTAGAAAGTATCAGGACGAGATCCCAGTTTCATAAACTTCATGGCTGTCTCAGTTTGTTTCACTCGAATCTGAATTATGTACTTCTTAGCATAATTCAGTTAACTAAACTCCAGCTGACAAACACTCCCCTTCAGTGTTGCAGAATCCAACAGCTAGTGAAACAAGGTGCGCACAAAATACCAAGTGGATACCACTTATAGCGAGCAATAATCTTCCCACTAAGCAAACCCAAAAGGAAACTAAACCGACAGGCCTCAGGGAGTCAGTTCACGAACTCAGAGTAAAAAGAAAGGAAAATATAGAAGATAGAATTTTCTTGGAGGAGAGGAGATGTAGAAGTTCCAAGAAGGAGGGAAAACCAAAAGCTTGGTTTGCGGGAGGAATAATACTATACTAGTAGTTTACTAGGTGGGATTTTATAGCCAAAAAAAAATTAGTCAGTTGACAGCAAACGCAGAAGATTAAATGATCCAAAGTCATGTCGTATCAGTCAAATAGTCCTGCCCCATGTGATTTGGACATTTAAACGAATGGAAAGAATCAGAGGGCGTTGCAAATCCCATCAAATCCAGACATTAACGCACCCCAAGAGACTACAAAGGCTCGCAGTAAAATAAACTCTAAAGCATGTGTACATGCGCGCGTCTATGGACAAATACTAAAGTAGAAAGCATGCTAGAACTAGAAATAGTCAACAAATTTTATAAAGGATTGGGAATTAGGATCACAACCTGAGGTGAGAACATCAGGATACGCTGCGAATACGGAAAGTGACAATCATTCATCGGAAAATTCGACCTGAAAAAATAAAAACAAAGAAAAGAAAAGCCGGAACTTGTTTTTGTACCATACTGGCTATTACTGTTTGGAAGAATAGAGATAGGAATAGGATAGGATTTTTGAGGGTTTTGTTTTCTGCAATGGAATAATACCATTCCATTCTCAGCGTGCAATTGTAAAAGCAGCTTCCACCCACTTGTGCCCCTCTACTCATCATTGCAGCTTAAAATTTCCCTTCTTTAATATACTAGCATATATTTAAATTTATTTTTTAGCTTTTAACTTTGAGCCCTTTTTTATAGTCAAAGATTTTTTTTTTAAGGTATCTTTATAATTGACAGCTGTGAAACTAATCCATTAAAAAATTTGAGAATTATTTAAAAAATTATTCTCTCTTAAAACATGTTTTTCAATACACACCTCTCAAAAACAAATTTTAAAATAATGTTTAAGGAATTAGATTGTTATTATTTGCGTCACATCCACTTGATAAAGCTTAATTATTCTATATCCAACATCGTACTCCTTTCTTTTTGTTTACCTTGTTAATTCTCCAAAGTGATTTTAAAATAGAAGACCATGATTGACCTTGTTTATCTCTTTCATATTCTTTCAACTTTTAAATATAAGAAAAATTATTATATGTCTTTTTATTTTTATTTATCAACAAAATTATAAATTTCAAAAACCAATCATCGTCTTTTTTAAAATTGTTTCTCATAAAGTCAATGTTTATTCTTAATAAGTAAATTTGTTTCATTAATTACAAGAATAATGTAGTCCAAATTTTTTTAATTTTAGACATAATTATTACATTTAATAAGTTTTTTAAATTGTGTGAATTTGTTATTTTATCCCATATTTATAAATGGAGGGAGCATAATACATGTTACAAGCTTCTTTTTGGGTTTGTGGAGTGTAAGTTTTTCCTCCCTCTCTTATGGGCGAGGATTGTAGTTAGGCAGAATTACAATCACATTCCTTCTTTTTTTTTTAAGTCTATTTACAAATCAAATTTTTGTAAGAGAAAATGATGATAACATACATCTGAAATAGGCAAATGATAAATAAGTACCGCCAAGTGTGATAATTATTTGTTAGTCTCGAGAAACTTGTCTGTCATTTTTTGAGAAATGACTTATTTTTCCTTGCCACAAGCAACCTCAATCAAAGAATTTTCTTTGATCCCAATTACCAAAATCTCCAAAAATCCTTCGAATACTTTCACACTTTTTCTCATGTTCCTCTTTCCTTGTACCTCCTCATCAACAAGGGCACCGCCTCTATCTTTGTCATCGGCATAATCCCTGTCGTGAATGCTTGACACACCACTGACACACCGATCCACGTACCCCGAGTTTCGCATAACATCAGCAACCTGTAAGAACTCACTAACGGCGTGAACACACCTTAAACTGGAGATTTGTCACCATTATCTCATACAATGCTGTCAAGTTCACCGTTATAGTGGACTTTCTAATGAAATCCCTTTCGTGTTCGGGTGGTTTGAGATTCAAGTACTTAGTTTAGGATTTGAACTGTAATGCAGAAAGAGGGGGGACTAAGATTTTGTTCACTCCATTGTTTGAACTTTGATTGTTTCAAGGATTTATGGAGATTTTGATGGTTGAGATCAAATGAAATTCTAACTTTCCTGGCTGAGTTTGTTTCTTGCAAGAAAATATGCCGTTTCTAAAATGACAAACAAATCTCTTAAAAAATAATTATCACATTCTATTTATCATTTGTCTATTTTAAAAATATTTTATTGTCATTTTTTTCTTTTTAGAATTGCATGTTAAACTTCAATATTTACAAATAGATTGGATTTATAAGTAATTAATTTTTTTGCTTGGGATTTGTACGTAACTCTAGCTTATGCTAATTGTGTGTACTTATTTTTTGCCAACAAAAACTGACTTCATTCTATCCCATATCATCCATTCACTTCCGGCTAATATAAAATGACAAATCAATATACCAATGAAAATTGCCCTTGTGTTTTCCTATAATAACCAGAGTGCCATTCCTTCTCTCTTAACTCTCCTTTACTGAGGAACATTTAATTTCATTTATTGCAGATGGTCCATGGGACTGAAATTTTGCCTGTAATTGCCTAATAGGTATGAAACCAAGAAATCTAAAGTCAACTGTTCATGAGATGCAGTATGTACGAACGAGTTTGTTCATGTGGTAGATTTTAGCTTTCAGTGTTGAGCCTATTTAGCAACCTATTTTAAAAATAATTTTTTATTTTCAAAATAAAAAAAATAAAAAAATTATTTAGTAATATATTTTCAGAAAGTATTTTAAAAAATAAAAAAACTAAATATTATTTTTGAAGAATAAAAAAACAGAAACATCTTTTAAATATCTTAGAATTATTATTTTAAAGAATAAAAAATTGAGAAAAACATTTATTTTTATCATTTTTTTGTTCTTAGAACATGTTCCACAAACCATTAATTTTTAAAACAATAAAATAGAAACAATTTCAAATAGGCTAATATAATTTTTAGTCCTTAATTTTTTAATTATTAATTTAATTCTTTAATTTTGACTTATTATATCCAATTCTTGTATGCTATTGAGTTAAAGAATTATAGGAAATGATAGGTATTGAATCAAAAAATTACAAGACCTGAGTTATTTAAAATGTGTATGGATTGAATTATTCCGTGTCAAAGTTTAGAGACGGGATTAATAATTGAGAATAAGTTCAGTGAGCAAACTTTATATTTTTCTAAAAAATATAAATAAATATTTTTGGATCCTATAAAGCTGGCAAAAATAAAAAGAAGAATGGCAAACAAATCTCACCCAAATATTCAAATCACAAAAAAAGTGCCACAAAATAAAGTCATTACTCTGAAGTTGTCTGACATAATTTTTTTAAAAAATTACATTCTTGAACCTCTATAAAATAATAGAAATTATAGTTTTAAAATCCAAACTAAAACTGTAACATTTTAATTTTTTTTAGATAAAAAAATTGTTGTGAAATTTAAGTTTTTATTTAAAAAAATAAATAAATAATAATAATAAGAATTTATATTATTTGAGATTATTCAGAAATAATAATATCGTTAAAAATTTATTTATGAATTAAAAATTTAGGTTTAAAATTTTATAAGAAATATTTTATTAAAATATAATTTTAAGATTTAAAAAAAATTGTGTGTGTGTGAGTTAAAAAAAAAAGAAAAGAAAGTAAAAAAAATGAAAGAGGGGTGTAGAAGTCCCACATCGGTTAGATGTGGGACGAGAAAAGGATTCTTCATGTATAAAAAAATGTGAGAGCATGTAGAGGAAGGTAAAAAGAAAGCTAATGCAATTTGTAAAAATTGCAACTAAGGACCCAAGATGCTATTTAGAAAAAATTGTAAGTAATGGCCCAAAGTTTTGAATAATTAAATTCAAACTTATAGTTTTTTTTAATATAATTTTGGGACCCACAATCCCATTTTTATATTATTTTTCTCTCTTCCTCTCACGTTGCTCGGCGTCTTCTTGCAAGGGGGATTATTTTCTTTTTCTTCAGGTATGTTCTAACTTTCCTGTTTAGATTAGCATTTAAAAAATTATTTAATTACAAAATTAATTTTATAGTTATTTTCTAATAGTATCAGCTTTCTAGTGATATGATTATTTTGTAGGATAGAGAAAATATTCTGATTAAAATTTTTTTATAGGATAGTTAATCTGATGAATAGATTAAAAATATAGGTTAAAGCTCTTAAGGATATAATAAATATTATAGAATATTTTTTTGAGGTTGAAACTCATATTTAAGAATTTTTGAGTTAAACTCTAGATCTATATGGTTGAATTTATATCGAATCTAAGATGTAGGGATGAACCTCTGATTATTAAATATTTATTTAAGTATGAATAGGTATTTTTGAGGATATAGAAAGATGATTTGAGGCTTGAGGATAATTCTAAAATTTTTAATTTATTTTTAAATGAATTTTTAAAATATAGAAGAATGAAACTGTGATACTAGAAGTGATTTGAGGATAAAAAAATAATTTATTAGGGTACGAGAATTTTAGAAAAAGAATTTGAGAAGTTAAATGAGGCATAAATCTTAAATTAGTGTTAATATAGATTATAGATCTAAGACTTTCTAACTCTTTAAATTAGAGTTATTTATTTTAATGTAAAATTAATATATAGTATTGTGAAATAATTATGTAGATTATATTGACAAAGATAATGGTGAAAAAGGAGTTGTGAACGGGAATTTGTTATTCAAGACACAAGGTAACCATTATTAATGTGTTGTGATGGGTGTGTTTGTGAATGGTTATGTGTTGTTTTATTGTTTGAAAAAAATATGAATTAATGAAAATAAATACTGTATACATATACTTGTTTGAAATTATTGCCAAGTGGGTCAAAAATTTATTTTTGTTTATCATGATGAGATATTATTGTTCGGATATATTCCTGTTTGGATATTTGAATGATGCATGACTTATCAGGGTATTTTAATATATGGTGTTAATGGGAATTTCTGTTCAGTTAATTATAACCACGTGGTAAGCCCTCATTAGACCCCATGAGTGGCGTGTCGCTTGGTCCAACTCACCTTTAGCCGGGTGATTTGGCGTCCGAGCATGACGAAAGGAGGATATAAGGTGTAGTCATGCAAATTAAATACTTGTTCGGTTTGTTTGAAAGTATTGTTTGGTTAAATGTTTTGTGTACCTACTTAGCAGTCGCATGATTAGTTATCCGCATGCATAATAATATATTAATTTTTGGTTATTGGGACTTTTAAGTCTCATTTCCCGTGATTAATATTTTTACAGGAGTGAGTCTGGTCGAGAAAGCATCAAAGGTGTAACTATGGTGTATGAGACACCATCTTTTACGTTGCCTCTTATTTTAGATTATACAATGTATCTTGTGCCAACTTAGGACATATCTTCTTTGTGAAGCATGTAAACTCTAATCTTTTTTATTAAAAGTATTTATATAATCAAGAGGATTATATCTGTCTCTCTTGATTTATGATCTGATTTGAATATCATGACATGAGGATTATGTCTGTCTCTCATGGTTTTAATTATCTTTTTGGATATTTTAAGACTTGTGTTATGTCTTGGATGTATCATGGTAAGAAAATTTTCTACCATGATAATAGTTTTAATAATTTGTAAAAAATTATTTTGCATTTTTGAGGGTGTTACAAAAACAATAGGTAATAATAAATGTAAAGCTGTTAGTATAAAAAATGTCGTCATTGTTGCATAACTTAACAGAAGTTATGAGATAACAAATACACTTCCTATTTTAATAAATTCAGTTTAGGTATTAATAACATAACTAACAATAACTGCAGTTTAGTTAAGCCAAAAAAAATTATGTAAAACAAGTCTTTGAAAACTTAAAATAATTATTTCATTTCGTGGTACTCTTTTATCCTTTCTTAATTTGAACGAGATTTAACTTTTTTGGCATTCAATACAAGAGACGAAAAACCGATGTGGTGTTGCTAAGCCTAAGTTGACAGTTGAAGGTCAGCTTCAGCTTTCTTTTACATAATATGAGGCCATGGGAATTTAAGATATGTCTTAAATTCTTTCTTGTTTGAGTCTGAGATATGATCGAATCAACAATATATAGGAGCAATGAGAGACTCACGCGTGGAGACATTGATTATTGAAAGGAAGATATTTAAGGGTTATAAGCTTATGATATGCATGAATCGTTTTCATATGCTATCATGAACAAGCAGGTTTGATGGGATAATTTACACAATTTTTTATATTATATAATATTATATATATACAAATGTGTGTGTGTGTGTGTGTGTGTGTGTGTGTGTGTGTGTGTGTATTAAATGTGGACAATTAACTTTTCTCGTAGGCTCCACTTTGCAGCTTTGGTAGCTGAAACGATGATGATAATGATCAATTAAAATTTAAAAGGAGACCAATTCATATCGATGATGCTACAATTTGGTCATTAATGGATCATGCCAGGGAATTAAAAAACCGTTATGATTATAATTATTTTATTAGTTGGCCATAGAAAGGTGTTTCATTAAAAAAAGCACAATTGTCATAGCATCAATTTAATGTCTTTTTTCCTTTTGCCTGCGGCATCAATTTAATGTTCATAAATTAATTTATATTCACATCTATTCATTTTATTACTCATATTTAAAGTGATACTAATGTCTTTATTTTTTATATGACTATATGATTGGTCATATTTAAGTATCATTATGTGAAATTGAAAGTAACTCTCATAACAATATTTTATACATTCACACATGCTCAAACCCAATACTTTATATTTAAACAATTATAAGTATTATTATCAAATTCTCAAGATGACTTTTTGAGTTTATTATTTTTATACTTTTAATTTATAAAATTGTGTTAACTTATTTATAAATTTGAATTAAATTAAACTTGTAAGTTAACTCTTCAGTTTATTATTTTTACATTTCTAACTTACAAAAAATATGTTAACTCACTCATAAACTCAAATTAAATATAAAGTTAGTTAAACTTGTTAAACTCATCAATTTTTTATTGGGTCAAGTAAGTTTGGTATCTGTTGTATAGAACATTGTTCATAAAAGCAGTAAGATTCAATTAAAAAAAACTCAAAAAGAAAAAAATAATATTAATTAAAAAAACAAGAAATACAAAAAATAAGTTGTCTAATTTTGAAATTTAATGATAATCTATCAGTATAGATGTATTTAATTTTAATAATTTATATATAAAATATATTTAAATTAATTTATAATCTTATTTTATATTTTAATCATTTAATTATATACCTTTAATGATTAAATAAAAATAAATTCTTACAAGTTCGCTTCATGAGTTTGACATCCTTGATCATATGATCCCTTCCGCTAACAACAACTACGTAAGTGAATTGCTTAAAGTGATAACCTTATTGACTTGCTGTTGGTGATGAATTATTATTTTTTTAATACGGACGAATGACATTTAGGTAAAAGTATTAATATTAATAGTAATACTATACAAAGTATGATTTGTTTCCTTTCCCTTCTCCTCCCATCATTTTTCCATCCCCCAGGCACTTTGTTATCATTGAGTAAACTGGATATTTTTTTTTTCTTGTACAGTGCATGAAATTAAAATATGGGGGAATAATAATTAGGTTTTATATTATTAAAATAAGAGTAAAAAGACAAAACAGCTCTTAAAAATTCAACCATTACAAGTTTTGGGATTTTGCTGAGTTTTCAAAACTCACTCAAATTATAGCTAGCCAACCCAAGATAACCATTAGAATAAGTTAAATAGTTGAATTAGCAAATTACATTTTTTATCAATTGACGATTTGACTAATCCAACAGTTTGGATCAGTTCAAGTCTTAAAACATTGATATTGAGTTTTAATCAAATTAAAACCACACGAATCACCAAAATATTAATTTTCTCATGAAAATGAATATTTTTAAAAATTGAAAAAAATACAAAAAATTATAAAATGCATAAAAGGCCTTAAAACAAGAAACAGCTGGGTATGACTTGTGTTGTGAATAGTATAATTTTGTATAAAATATATATTTTATATAAGAAAAACATAATTATTGGTCCTTATAATTTTATCAGATTTTGTTTTAAGTTCTTATAGTTTTTTCAGCATTTTCAATTCCTATAATTTTAGAAAGAGTGGGTGATATTTGTTTTTCAGGTCCCTATAATTTTTATTTTTTAGTGTTTTTAGTCTAAATGAAACAAGGGACTAAATGTTATGTTTTTCTTTTTATATATTCACATAGATGATAGGAGAAGTTAGCTGGTTGCTTATACCAAATCGTATATAATCAATCATTCAAATGTCCAATTTTAGTTGGTAAGAACTTGACTTATAATGTATAAAGTTACATGGGTTCAAAAATTCTATTGCCTGTTTAAGGAACTTAATGGTGAGTAATTTGTAAATAGAATTAGAAATAAGGGCCGAGCTTAAATGCTCTATTTAGATAAGGGTTTGTGCTTAAAAAATTAGTGATTTTTTGAAAAATCAAGCTTCTAGGCCTAACTCTGATATGCTCTGAAAAAAGGACTCGAGCTTGAGCAACCTTTCAAACCCTGTTCCCCAAAAGATTGATGATTTTTTAAGTATTGTGTTATCAAAATAATTGATGTTGGTTTTTTTTTTGCCATTTATTTCAACACAATATTGACATATTTCTTATTAGTTTCTTAAACACAATTACTTTGTAATGTCTTTTCTTGATCTTGATTAATGTTGTACTCTATGATACACAAGTTTTTGTATTTGTCAAATTTGATAAGATTGATTTGGATTGAAAATTTTGATCTTCATTTTAAAACTTGATTAAGATTATATATCCTTATTTATATTTATTTATTTGTTTTTAATTTTTTAATTTTTGTAAAAAATAAAATGGGCTTACAAGCTTACCCCTGAGTCCTTCAAATAAGGGTTGGACTTAAAAATTAATTATTTTTTAAGAAATGGGCTCAAGGGCTTGAGCCCTTAAAGGCCGGGCCCGCCCATTTTTTCACCTCTATTTGTAAATACTTCTATAAATGTTTTTCTGAGCTTGTAAGTATGCCCTAAATTTGATAAGTCTTTAGGAACTCAACTCACTTAAAATTTTTTCTTAAAAAAAAAAAGTTACATTTGGAGTGAGCCGATGGCTACATGTCCTATATCAACAAGCGCCATATGTATAATTTTTATATCCATAAAATTATTTAACTAAATCATTATCAAGTCTAATTGAAAGTAATTCTCTTAAAATTATTTTTTGTATTCACAAAAACACAAACTCATTACCTTGTATTTTAAGCAATCATTATTTTCTACTCGGGTTAACACCTGTTAATAATACGATACATGTTACTTCTAAGCACATAACTTGTTTGCTTTGGTTGCTCTCTACACAAGTGTGATGCAGCCCCACAAGGGATTGATGGGGCTACATGAATGAATCATAAAATGGGGCATTGGCAGGACCACTAAACGAAAACGCTCGCACATCATCGCAACCATTTGCGTGTTACCCGAAAAAGAGGAATGGGGGCGACAAAACGACACTCCGTTTTCGTGCTGGCACTATCTGTGTCGTCCAGATTGCCATTAGTAGTCCCGTGTTGGCGAAATCATCACTAAGTGGCAGTTACGTAATTATGTGAGACGGACCAGGGTCAATGGGACAATTCGAATGGGAGAACGGAGAGAACCACATAACGCTGCGAGTCTGTGACAGTGCCACCCTACGGACTCCTTTTCAGTGTTATTTTTTTTTAAACCATATAATTATTATTATAATAATAAATAAATATTATAAAATTATTATTTTAATATTTAATGAATAATTAATTTAACCAAAATAGTTTGTTTATAAATTTTGGCCTGAATGGCTTAGAACCATATTTAAAAAAAAACTAATCAATTTAAAATAGAAATTGAGTTAATTTTACACAACATAATAAATCAATGTTTGAATTTCTATTAAGAAAAGTATTTATATTTAATACTCAACTGTACCTTGAATGAGATTATCTATAATAGATGAACAATTGTGCAAAATCAATAAAGTAAAAAAATATTTTTTAGTTAGATTTCTAATTTTTTCAATACAGTTTTAAACTATTTAGACGAAAATTTATATATAAATTATTCATGTCAAATGTTAACAAGTTAAATGTATTTATTTATTTATTAAATATTAAAATAATAATTTTATAATATCTATTTATTATTATGATAATAACTTTGTGCTTAAAAAAACAAGAAACAAGTTAATAATAAAACGATAATGTTTTGGTGCTGAGCACTAAGGGTGTGCATGTAATTTGATTGCCCGATATGCCCGCTCAAATCCAATAAAATTTTGCCCAACCGGGCCTTAAAAAAAGCTGCCCGACATGACTTGGACATGTTTGGGCAAGGCATTGTTCGAGCAGGGTCGGGCCACAGGCAGGATAGCATGCCTTGCCCATTTGACCCAGCCCGAGTACATTAATATATTTTTTAAATTTTTTAAAGGGTCAATTATATTAACTATTAAGACTTAAGGAAAGACGAAAAGAGGAATTGGGAAGAAGTTTTTTGTAAATTGAAGTCTACTTTGTGAAATTTTTTTTTTCATGATGCTCTAAACTTTTGTAAAATTTATTATTTTTAATGGATTATTGTAGCCATTATTTTGGATTGCATTATGGATAATTTCACTATGTGTCAAGACTTATGGTAGTTTTATATTTTTAGTTAGATGTTGAATTATAAATAATTAGATATCATAGCTGTTATTTTGTATTTATGGTTTACATCTTTATGAATGTTATTTTGAGTTGATGGGTTGTGTCATTATTATTGATTTATAGTAATTTCATTTGAAGTTGATGGAAAGGGAGATCACAGGACGACCTAAAGGTGCCCAGCTTGCCCTACCCAGCCCAAGCTAATAGGGCATTTTACAAGCAGGGCTAGGTAGCTGGCTACATTTTCCAGCCCATGCATCCTTTGGGCAAGGCATCGGGCAAGGCCTTGCCCAACCCAGCCCAGCCCATGTGCATCCCTATTGAGCACCACGATGCTTATTAAGATGAACATCAAAGGGGCAGCCACCTGACATGTGGGCCCATATATTCTCCTCCCTTCTCTCTCTCTGTGGGACCCATATTTAGATTCTCTTGTTTGTGTTTTTGAAAATCCATATATGTATATGTGTGTATGTGTGTGTAAAGTATTTTTTGATCCTCTTTATAAATTATTTTAATTAATTTTATCAATATCATTATAAAAAATTATAAAGAATAAAAATATGTAGAATTTTAAATATGCCCTTATATAATAAATTTAAAAATTAAGGTTATGTTATTTTTTCTCTCTCATAAAGAATAATTTTAAAAATATTTTTTAAATATTATCTAAAAAATCATACTGTGATTTATAAATAAAACTGGAAGGAGTATAGCATTGCTATAGTGAACAGTAAATAAAAATACAAGATAAGAATGATAAGTATGAGATAGATTATTTATTGTTTATATATTGTTTAGGTATATAAAATGATAAATTGTACAATAAATGCAAATTTAAGAAACAAATTATAAGATAGAAATAATAATTTTTTTTACATTTTAATATACACAGGTAACAAATTTTATATATAATTTTTTAGGATTAAATCCTTTGATATTGATATTTGTAAATTTATGAAAAATTTATCTTTTTAAGAAAGAAAGAAAAATTTTATATTTTATAAAAAATAATAAAATAAAAAATATTAAAAAAATAATTTAAATCTAATTTTTTAATATATAGGGGATGTTATTTATATTTTCACTATATATGTAGGAAAAAAATTAAAATATAACCAGTTATTTAATTTTACTTTATATACAATAATACATAAATTTCAAAATTTAACCTTCAAATATAATTTTATTTCAAACTAAAAAAATATAAATTAAAATATATTGTTATTTAAATTTTAATTTATGTGAGAATAATACGTCATAGGATATGCTCCTATAACAAATTTTTTATTATATTCTTGACATACATAAGAGTAACGAATTATAAAATAGTACATATGAAAATAAAATAAGTTATTGTCGATATTCTTAATATGAATGGGATAATAATTTTTTTATTAATATATTTAAGTACTACTTGAAAATCTGTGAAAATATTGTAGTCATGTATTCTGTTAAAAAATGTAAGATATAATTTTTAATCAAATCTCACCCCTAATAAAGTAGTTATCTATTTTTAAATTAACTCTATCTTTCTATATTTATTCCTATTAAACACCCTACAATAAATATAAAGTCATTCATTAATACAGACACTTTTGAAAAAAAAGAGTAATAATTACATTTTGAAAGAATAAAAATATTTTATATTTTTTAACATCTAATTTCTCAAAAAATATTTTATATTTTTTAACGAAGGGAGTACTTCAAATTTAATCCTATGATGTTGATTAATTTATTTTTCATCGCACACCTCTTAATCCTAGACTTTCCTTAAGCATATGTATGATTAATAAATAGTACTATAATGTTCGTTATTCTACTTGCTTAATTTAAAATTATTTTTCATATTTATCTTTATTTTTTACTATACTTATGATTTATGAATATTATTATGACAAATTATAATGTATGGTTCATTATAATACATGTTTTATTGTTCTCATGATTCATGGACCAACAGATTCTTAAAGAAAACCAGTTAATTTTATTTTGCATTATATGATAAATTTAAAAAATATTTATAATTTTTAGTATGCATGAGAGAAAAACATTGTAAAAAAGAAATTTTTACTTAGAAATTTGGACGGCGAAAATAGTGAAAAATTTAATAATATTTGTTGGAGAATAAATTTTATTTTTCAATTAATTGTGAGATAGAATATGACAGAAAATTTGTTCTTCAACACAATTTTAAAGTTTCCCCTGACATCAATTGAAGAAAGAGCACAAATGTAAGTATTGTCTTCTTAAATCAATTATGGGAGCAACATATTTTAAAATAAAAATAATTTTTTTGGCCAAATTTTAATATATTTGGGTAAAAAATTTTTAAAATAGAATAAATTTTTGTTTAAATTTAAATTTACATACAGTAATATATTACGAGTACATAAAAATAAAATATTTTAAAATTTTTATTTTTTTTATTGTATGCTTACCTTTCAAATGTTAAAAGATTCTTCCAAATACTCGAAAATATCTCAAGTAAATTTTTACAGTATCTATGCACAATTGAAAATATATTCCCATAAATTGCATGTGTCAATATCTAATTAATAAAGTAATTTGAGAAATGCATAATTTTTTTAATAAAAAAATATGAATCTATAATATAACTTTCCGTTGGATTTTACAAATTGGAAAATGGCATGCTTGGAATTCATCGTTACAGGGTAAAAAGAATTCTAGAAATTCAACTTGTGGAAAATTGGCTCCAAGAACCAATCAAAAGGCTCAAATATTTGGGCATATATTTGAGTATAAGTCTCAAGTATATAAATAAAGCTGCAAGAGACGATGATTTTGTCTTTGGACTTGCAATATATTTTTTTATAGAAAAAGTTATAAAATATCTTCTTCTTCTTTTTGCACTGATATGTTAAAGACTTAAAGTCATCCATGAACCACTTTTAGTAATAGGTTTATCCTGGAGACGAGTACAGAAAAATGAAGGATATTTTGACATTTTCATTAAAAAGCATATTATCCCTCTAGGTCAAGGATCATGGTCTCTTGCAAGTTTTATTTCTGAATTTAGGACTTATGAGCAAATATTTAGGTTTTGGTCCTTATGGCCGATTTTCCGTTCATCTTCAGATTGATGTTACATATATAACTGGAAATGCACATAATGAAAAAGCAAAATCAGCTGGTTTTGTTAGCGCAAATCATCAGAATAACATTTTTTTTTTTTGGGGGTAAACTTACACCAAATTTCAGGAATTAGGGTTCCATGTATGGACACGCTCATGCTTTCTGTCAACTAACCTAATGCGGTTATTTTCATTTCTCATTCGTGACATATATAACATGGACTTTTTGCAATAACTTCGTCAATTGAGCAAGATCCTTTTTACATGCTCGTGTGGTTCTTAACATATAAGGTGTTTTAAAAAATGGTTTAAATCATTAACTTTTTCACTCAAAATCCCATATCTCCTCAATGCTACGAAGATCATCATTTTGTCTCTAAATACCCATACCCAGTTGCCAAAATCATAAAATCTAAGGAATTGTTGGGTTATATCTAAATGTTTTTTTTCCTTTTCAAATCTATCCCTAATTATATGTTTTTCTTTCTTTTATAATGATGAAATCATTCTTACGGATTGGAGAAAAAAATCATTAAATAGGGGATATATATATATATATATATCAAAATATTTTTTAAACCATTCTATAATTTTGAACAAGGTATGAAGGTGTAATAAAAATGAATAATGATATAAAAAAAATAGGTAGATGGAAGGATTATACAGTAGCATATCGTGATCAGCATCTATTATGCAGTTTTGATTGGTCAAAGGAGGGCCAGAAATAAGATTTCGATTTTTAATAGAGAACAATTTTCCTTTAATTTCTCGATTTCTTTGATGTTTGAACATTGAACCAAAATATTTGAATATTGCACACGGTAAATATCAAATTATCAAATACTGCACTGGTTTTAGAAAGAGTAAATAAATTAAAAGCTCATCAAATGATTATATTTTTGTTTCTTGTTTTTACCAAGAGAAAAGAGTAAATAAATCAATAAAGGTGACACTAGTGCTCTGCTGATCTGCTAATCAAATACCGGGGATAAAGAAACAAAACAATTCTTTTTTATTAAAAAAAAATATAAATCAATAGGGATAAAACCAATAAAACTGCAAAAGGCAAGTCCAATTCATGGTGAGTTTCTATAATCCAACTCATCTAAATTTTTTTAATATAAAAAAAAGGTAAAATTAAGATACGCAGTCTTTATTGGCTTTGAGGGATGAAAAAAGATCCAAAGAAGAAAAGAAACGAAAGTTTACAAAAGACAGAGAAGGTGAAGCATGAAAAGACAGGAGGAGTATATTGGAAAGAGACAGTGCGATACCTGCAACATGTCACAATTAAGAAATTGCTGCAATATGCATTGCATTAACAAATCATTACAGAAACTAGCCAGATAGAAAGGTATTGGATCCGTATGTATGTTCAATTATTGGCCGAGCTGGTAAACCTTATATTTTATCATACAACTTTTTTAGGTGTTGAAAATGTGGTTCAGGATCTTTGAATTTTATGAAAACTCTTCATTAATGATCTCTTTGAAAACCTCAACGACTCGCTTGCCTCTTCTGAACAAACCGTCTCATAACAAAAAATGACTGGCAGATTATGGCTGGTCGGGTCATCAACGTTGTTGAAGCCGACAAAACCCTCGTTTAGTCGTCGTTGCACACACGAACCCTAATTGTAATGTGGACCTTGAAAACCCTAGCACGTTCGCACATGAAAACCCTTATTGAAACCTGTTGGCTTTTTTCTCGTTGTGGTGGAGCTCGTGAGAGGTATATATAAATGATGTGTAACGATCAAGAGCCACAAAGGACCAGCGAGTCTGAGGTCAAGCAAACGTTTGGGCAACGATATGTGAAGTGAAAGTATTATATATAAATCGTCTGTTTCTCACTACAAGAAGGTGACAGCGTCTCGATCTCTAACCATCTTTCACCATGTGGGGTCTCTGTGTTCCTTGTGTACGTACACGTCGAACAAGACGTTGAAAATAGAAAACTTATTAGCCGCACATCCAACTTCCACCATTTATAACATTCATTACGTAGCTGGTTTATATAGAATAATAATCTTTCGGTCCTACCTTCTCGATCTATCTCACCATGTGGGGTCTCTCTGTTTCTTTTTTTCTTTTGTTTCTCGCTGGCATAGAACATTCAGATGTGTGTGTGTGTCTGCGTATTCTTTTTCTTGTTTGTTTATATATCATCAAGGCGTCTACATGCATGATAGGGCGACTTTTTACTTTCCTTCTGGAAGGAGGGGGTGCCTTGTTATATTCTTATAATGTCATTGTCTGCATTTTCACACAATTGGTTCTTATGTGCTAAAGTTCAGAACATGTATGTGCGTATATATACTTTCTCTGGTTCCATTTTATGAGTTACTTTGACTAAGTTTTATGGAAATCAATAAAAATTTTAAAATTCATTAAATTTGTCTAAAAATTTAATTTTCAAATTTTGCCATATATTAAATATGCATACTTTTTAACAAACTTTCTCTTACCAACATTTAATGGGGGGTAAAATGAAAAATTTATAACAAAAATTTAATGAAATGACTTACAAATAGAAGTAAAAAGTTTTTACATTTTTACCTTATAAATAGGATTGGGGAGAATATACATACTCATTTTTTCAATATTATAAGACACTTTTAACTAAGTTATACCCTCAATAATAAGTTATTTAATGATATTTAAAATTATACACTCTTTTCATGCATGTTTACCACCCTTATTTAATAGGTTGACTCAATTAAAAAAAATATTAATTACATGATTAAGTAAAAGTATTTTTGAAAAAAAAAATGTATTAATTACAACTTAAAAGGCATAAAGTACCTTTTTTTTGGTTAAATGACATTTTTACCTTTTAACTATTAGCTCAAAAATATTTGATACTCTAAACTTTTATGCAGTGTAGTTTCTCCTTATAATATTTAAAAACGGTGTATTGAGCACCATTCCGTTAAAAGATAGTTAGCTTTAACCTTTTATTTATTTCAAATGGCAGAAAAATACTTTAAAAAATTATAGAAAAGACCCATAAAATTACACATAAATACCTTATAAAAAAATTACCAATCAAGCCCCCTAAATTACATATAAATAACATAGAAGGCCAACATACGATTTTGACCAATCATTATTTTAGGAACTTAATTAATATTAATTTTCTTATATGGTATTTATTTTCAATTTTATGGGTCATTTTATGTAATTTTTAGGTTTTTTTTGTAAATTTTTTGCCAACTAATAGTTAAAGTTAATTTTTTTAACAATAAAATGCCTAATACATCATTTTCAAATATTAAAGAAGAAAATTACATCATTTATAGGTTTAGGGTACCGGACATTTTGAAACGAATAGTCGAGGGTGAAGGTGCACTTTAATCTTATATTTTTTAACATACTATTTTATAAAAAGTACTTTATAATATTAAATGAAGAGAATATATCAATAGTTCATAGTTAATTTATCGGGGTCATTTACCCTAGCTTTGCCGTTATAAAATAATTTAATTAAATGGTAAGAAAAAGGTGGGTGCTTGTTTGTCTCTTTACCTAAAAGTTTGCTCCCCACTTTTATATTTGGTTAGTCCGCCCCATAACCACCCCCGTTTAATTAGAGTTTGGTGAAATGATGAGGAGCTAGGAACCATCATACGCCTAGATCAGCTGGTTAGGGGCTTGATTTATAATTTAACTAGTGGTGTCAAGTTCTAAGTTTTGAGCGAGTATGTAGTAGTGATTAACTTTTTTGTGGGAGGTATGCCCCTTGAGGTGCCTACTGACTATATTAGTCTTGGTTAAAGACTTGAAACACCGGAACGAAAGGAAGAAGTGATTAGAAGGGGGAAAAATGATAAGTGTCAAGTTTGCTTGAGGTTGTGGCTGACTGGCTACATTAATAGGGCTTAGTGGGATTGTTCCAGGCAAAATAACTTGAATGGGTCCATGCAAAGCACAAATTATAGTATTATTAGCACTAAACTATATATATATATATATATATATAGAGTTGATGGGACTAGTACAACGTACACCGCCCACAAAATCATAGCCTCACCTTCATGGGATTTAATTATTGAGTTGTCTAGGTTCAAAGGGATATTCTTTTTCTGCTTTTCATAATTTCTTGTTCTTTTTATAATTTTAAACCTAGTGATTGTACTTGCACATAATCATCGGTCCATTTAAAATATTAAAAATTTAAAATTTCAAAAGCCATAAATTCATAAGTTAGCATAACTCGTATTAGGCTCTGCTCTTTTTTTTTGGGGTAAACTAGGCTCTGTGCTTTTAATACAAGGTTGCAATTGAATTCACAATCAATCAGTCCACAAAGTACGATGTGTATATGTGTGTGTATTTTTTCATCAAAGGCAAGCAATAAGGGTTGATAATAAAAGAAATAAATTTCAATGCGATAAAACTCGTTTGAACTATGGATATAGATACAATTATTGACGAGTAGCTAGGTTTACAAAGGGAGGAAGTTACACCAAAGGTGGTGTGTCGTTTTGGAAAAATTTCAACCTGATTGATTGAATAGAATATAATGATTGATATTGATTAGGTTAAAGTTAATGAATCAGTCGTACATGCAATGCAAATAGACATTGCTTGTTGTAGTTAATTTGACGTGAAGTGGTAATTATGCAAAGTGACTAGCTAGAGAGACAAACGGTCAAAATGGGAAGAGGGTAAAAGATTGGGAAAATAATTGAATGAGAATAACAAAGTAACAAACAGTTGAAGATTGGAAAAAGTAAAAACTGAATTTCCCACAAGTGACACCCACCTTTGATGTGCCATTTTGTCAAAGATTCGAGAGCAACGCAAGGAATGGGAATAGCATCAACAATGGCACACCAACCACCTGTGTGGGCTTCAGCTTTACTTTCACCCACAGTTGTTTGTTTTTTATCATGAAATTCACAGTACATCACAGGTCTTTAACTGTTCATTCTGGACACATTCACACTATTTGTTTTCTCAACATGAAAAGTGTGCGCTGTGTTTCTCTCTCTCTCTCTCTCTCTATATATATATATATTAAAAGAAAACAAAGCAGTGACATACTTATGAGCATAACAAAAGGTAATAGAGAATTCTCATGCTCGATCTGTTCTTGCATAAAAATCTTCAAAAATTCACTCTAAAGTTTCCTAAATTTGAGAATATTTTCAGATGTTAAATACATCAAGTGATGAATGATCTGTTTGATTTTGATTCATTGGTAACAATAAGAAGCTCGTAGGGCAATATAAATGCATAATCTATGCACAGATGGAGGGAAAAATTAGAAGCATTTGGTGCCAAATATTACAGGATTTTAATCCCTTTTTTGGCCAAAAACAAAACTTATGCATAGCTGACCTATTTCAGATATATATATATATATATATATATATTTGATTTTTTTTTTTTTGGGTTTGTTTCTTAGCAGTCGAATCCTTGATCACCTTATTTTTCAAGCTCCTGGTTATTGATTATATTCAATGAAAAAAAAAAAACCGAACCAATGAAATAGATATTATAGTAATTTTTGGCAGCCACTTTGAAGGAAACAAAATAAAGGAAGGTAAACTTGAGAGTCTAAGTATGAGTGAATATAAACTGATGTGAGAAGTCATATATTAGATAAAATTAAGCTTACTATATAACTAATATAAAATAAAAAGAAATGACTTAATTAATATCGAAATTTTAAATTAAGATGTTGTATTTTTTTATTACTCTTTCACGTTTATCTCCTTTCCTTATTTTCAGGACAGCCGCTCTCCATTCTCTCCATTCATAACAGAAAGACAATAACTAGCTGTTTGTATAAAAATATATTTAAAATAGACTTATTTCACTTTTATGTGTACTCTAAATAGGCCAAGACCATTTTAGAGAGTAAGGAATATCTAAATTCCAAAGAGAAAGTAACTATACACAAGGCTGGCTGGCTTGCAGCCTACTAGCTCTTTTTTATGAATATATGATTTCTATCATAATTTACACATACTTCCTCACTTATCATTAATTTTCCTTTTGAATATTTGAAATTGAATTTGCTGATGTGAGGATAGGTTTTGCTTTTGCCAATGGGTGGATTGGTGAAACACAATGTACCCACATAAGTCAAAAATAGTGATGATTAGCAAAGCGTTGTGAAGACTTGGAGCTCTTGTTCTGACCATTCTTTAATTCATTGATGATGTCTATTGTATATGATAACTTTACAAAAAGTAGACAGATGAGAATGATCTGCACAAAAGCAATCTCGTCCACAGTTCTCAATGTGTCTTGATGAGCCCAATAACCTTGACGAGGATTTACATCGGCATATCTATCTATTCGTGCGTTTGTTCAAATCTTGCTTTTTTAACCCCTTGTCCTCTCCTTTTGTTTTGTTTTATAATCATTTCAAGTAATCATTACATTCTTTAATTCCGCCATCCAATCTCATCTGCAAGTGTCACTCAATCTCATCAACAACGTTTAATCAAAATCATTCTTAGAGAATCATTCTCTACCCACTTAGGTCACGTTTGCCAGAATACAAAGGCTTTGTGAGAGAATGAAAATTGGAACGAGGAGTCAAGGAACCTTCCAAAAATAACTTATTTACATATACGCGGTAAAGAAAAAAAGAGAAAAGTATTTAAACCTTAAAAATTTGAACCAAAAAAAGTAAATGACACAAGTATAGTTCATAAAAAAACAAGAGATAATGAGTCTTACATTATAAAGAGTAGGATTATTTTCGTCCTTGACATTATGATTTTCACTGGAAGTGGCATTTCCTTAATTATATACTGTGAAAGGATTCATAAGGCTTATCAAACATGACGATTTTCTCTCTCATTTTGAGTTCGTTTCTTCAAGCTGCTTTCCATCCCACCAAACGCGGTCCTTTTTCAATCTTATCTCTTCACTTTTTCCCACTCTTCTTGTCCCCTATTAATGACATATTTTAGACAAATATATCAAGGGCATTTGCATCATTAACACATCCAAAATTCATTTGACTAGATATTATTTCCAGGCATTGTATGGAAAAGATAAATGATTCATACTATTTATAATCTATGAATAGTGTAACATACTATTGAGTTTTAGGTATTTATCATATTGAATTGAACAAGTACATCTGCAAACAGCAAAGTGGTCCAACTTGCAAACAAAAGGAAAATGAAGGAAAAATTTTCCTTTATTTTTTTCATTTTTTATATATTTTTTAATCTGATCCCATTATTTAGAAGATGGACTTGAGGCTGAAATCCCACAATGGGTAGCAATTAAGTGAGCAGGCACTGGACCACATTGTGGACAGGTACCTGGATTGATTGCTGCAGATGTAATACAATGCCACCCTGAAGCAAGCACTATGTACTACTTTGACATTTCCTGAATAACAATTCTCATTATTCAAATTATTGTCTCACACAGTCCAGCTAACCATGCTCAAAAATTGCTGTCAAGTACTCAGCATGCTTAAACTCATCGCCTTGCTTCATGGATTCTGATGTCTCCCAGAAAAACAAAGACAGCCCGATAGCATAGCAACTTTTACAGATAGAGTATAGTGTGCCTCATGAAGAAGAAAAAGAGACAAGAAGCAAACTTGGAGCATTTGGGCACCATGTGGTGACAGCAGAGAGTGTGCTTAGTGACCTGTAAAGTGGTTAACAACATATAGGGAGCCACATTGGCATTATATCAAACAGATGGTGTGCGTGTGTGTGGACAAGAATAATGAGGAGAAGCGAATTGGAAGTAATAGGCAATAACCACATGCATGCTCAAAACATGAATGGCTTTCTCATTCACAGTGCCCACAAACACAAGAGTATCACAACATGTGAAGGTTGTCTCTTAGCATTGTCAATGTAATTTTTAGCTTTTGCAATTCTGCGTTGCAAACCAAAGAGCCAGTTGGTAAGCAGGCAGGCAATGAAAAAACACCCTACAAGAGATTTGGATTGCACACGTGCATTGCCTGTTCATCAATCGTGGTCACGTAACAACCATTTGTCCTGGCCTTGAACAGTCTTTGGTTCAATTATATATTATTATTGGCAAGAAAACTTATCAGTGGTTTTGTGTTAATGAAGTGATGAACTCATCACTGGATAAGATTGATTTGTTATACGGTGACAAATAATAAGACAGGATCACCGAATTCAATTGAGAAAACAGAAACTAGTTCCAGACTCCAATTTTCCAGACCATATCAATGTTTTCTCCTCCGATTCTATAATTGGGCTTGAATCATTTGCTTCTTTTATGGGCCGTTTTATATTTTTGGGCTCGAGACAAGAGTCCCTAGATCTCAAGCCTATCATTATCATGACTTTGAAGTATGTATAAAAAGTAAAACTTCTTTGGACTTTTTAAGTACATGACATATATTGTTCCTTCTATGACAATCCAAAACAATAAGATGCCCATTACTGACTACTGAGCCCAAAGAAAATTTGGTTCAACTGAGCTGTGTTTTTCATGCATGGGTCTAAATTGTACTTGACCCACCTAAAGAAAAAAGCTCCCAAAAAAAAAAAATTCTTGTTTGACGATGGTGGAGGAAAAAGCTCTTCTTCTCACGAACGTTTCTCAGATCTGATCTTCCAAATCCTTGACGTGCCAGCTCGCTTTCTCAGCCTGCGATTGTTAACCCAACAAAGTGGAATTAACACACATACACAAGGCTTGCGTTATCAATGACACTATCTATAAAACAAAAGCAAGTGAAAATCTGATTGGACCTTGGAATGAATGATACAGAATAACAACTGCGTATTTACCTCTCTGTCCCAATTGCAGCGACTGGTGATGAGTGCCAATATTAAGGTTTGAGTTGCAGTCCCACCAAAAATCATCCCTGCCCAGATACCCTGACATAAAATATTGTTCATTTTCATGCAAACCAGATCAATTCAGCAAAATAGTAAAGCAGTTTTAGAACAGAGACACTGGAAAGATGGTACCTACCATGACCCCTAGATGGAAGACCCAGCCCATCAAAATTCCAAGAGGCAAACCAATGATATAGTAGCAACCCAAGTTTATGTATGCCACGTAGGACTGCCACCCTGACCCCACAGCCACTCCTATTCATGATAATTGAGTTTTATAAAAACCATGTCAGATCCACGTACGTATTGGAAGTGACAATGGCAATAAAAAGTGAAATATGCAAGAAGGTAGTGCCTGAGAGAACTGGTTGAACACTGTTGAGAAGTATGGTGAAAACTAAGAGAAGAGAGAGCTTGTTAACTTGATCAAGCACGGGTTTGCTTGGAGAGAATATATCACCGATTTGGTTGTGAAAGATCATAATGAAGACACATATCACCACGCCTATTATGGTTGACGTCACCACTGACACCGTTGTTGCAAACTTGGCTGCCTTTCCGTTCCCAGCACCCAGCTCATTTGCCACCCTGACTCTGCAAGTTCCACGAGCGAAACGAACAAAAACAAATATTCAAAAGCACACCAGAATTTGAACTTTGCACTACTCTCTTTCAATGCTATCAGTAAAGAGACAAGCGGACAAATAACACAAGCTTAATTTCCTGTGCCTACAGAGTCTTGCCAATAACAAGAAATAGCATCAATTTCAGTGAGTAAAAATTAAAGTCAATTTGCAGTGAGTTTGAACTTTGAAGCCAACACACTCATGTGCTCCTTACATTGCTAATTTTGCTCACAACAGTATTAACTTAAGAGTTAGAGGCTATGACTCTTGAGGATCCTCCTTAAGATTGTTGTAATTTACTTTATTTGGATCTGGTTGGTCCTCCTGAGAGCTTTCCTTTCCCTTGTTTCCAAAAATAATTTTTTGAAGCCATCCCATATGATGATTTAAGCAGAGGAATAATTCAAATTCAAGTGTAAGACTTGGACGATCAAATTAAATCTTGCTAGGACGAAACGGTCACAATCCCGACGCAGTCTGAGGCGACCGTCTCAATTATTAAGGAGTGCCGAAGAGATTTGGAGCCATAGAAAAAGGAAGAAAAATAAAAAAGGGATTAAGGACGACATAGAAATTTTGTTTGGTAGTATAATCATTGAGCACGCTCGACCAATCTAGAGCATTGCAATACTGTTAGATAACCATTGACATCATGGGACTGTGACAGCAAAAGTCACAGAATGTGCCCATCTACGGCTGCACTAGTTGCACTTACCTGGTTACCTTCGCTGATAAGATTTCGAGCCGTGATAATGACATGTCATGATTGTCATCTTAGATCGGTCAAAACAAAATCGATATTGATGATATAGGAATATATATATATATATATATATATATTTTAACTGAATACAGATCCGTGAACTTTAATTTATTTACTATGATTCATTTATAGTTCCTGCCGCCGCCTATTTTTGGACATGAGACCTCAAATTTTCAGTTTCTAGCCAGTTTTTCCTTTTAACGTGATGTTGTGTGCTTTGAATCATGGTATGAAAAGAGATTCTTAAAAAAAAAAAGTGCATATCTGAAAATATATTTATCAAATCAAAATCATAATTTTAACAGCGCTAAATTAAAAGTATCTTTTACTGAAACATAATTGTGGCTTTGACAAGTGTGAATTCCAGGTTAATTTACTACTTGATGGATTTATGTGTAATCCTTCAATTTTAATTATTTAAAAATAACTTCTCGTACGTTTTACCAAATTAAAAAACTTTAAAAATCATTACTTTTATTTAAACATTTTAATTTTGTCCCCATGTATATATTTTAATAAACCCTTCGTCCAAGAAAAAATAACAACCCATTAATTTTACCTAAAAGTTTTATAACTTTCTAACATTTTAACATAAATTTTTAAAAATATTAGTATTAAATTTATAATAAAAATTTAATCACATGACATATGAATAATTAAAATAAAAAATATTTTTTTCTCTTTATTAGTGATTGTGACAGCCTATCAGCTTCGAATAATTAATAGCAGTAACGCTGGGTATTTTATTTTGTACTGTGGCAGAAGTTTATTTATTTGTTTAATTTTTTTTTTTAAGCGACAAGGAAGGGCCATGAATTACTTACCCAGTTGCAGCAAAGAATGAAAGAGGAATCATCATTTCCCATCCATTTATGGCCATGCTGCGAAATTTAAGAGGAAAAAAAAATATAATAATAACATGAACCAAAGAACGATATGCTATAAACCAAGTGGTAAATTTAATAATAAAACGTAAACCTTTAAAAAAAAAAAATTGGTAAACGAAACGCATAATCTCTTCTTGTGCTTACCATATAGACAACGCATCGACGGCAATCTCTGGATTTTCCAGATGCCCAGTCATCAATATCAGTATTCTGTAGTACCAGTTCTCCAAGCTGTAATTGAAATTATTGAAGGAGTAACGTATGAAAATAATACCAAACAATACAGAACAATACATAAATGTCTAGTAGAACTTAATTAAACGAGGGAGAAAAATTACCAGAGCATGACACCAGAAGCAGCAGATAGTTTCAGGAATTCCCATATACCAGAAAAAGCTTCCATGGAAAAACCAGACCACGTGAGAGGACAACCTCCACAAACACAGTAAAACATGAGACCTAGATCCAAAACCCACCAAGAGATATTCATCGTGGCGGCTGTGCCAATCACTCCGGCTTGAAACTTGTACACAAACAGCCAGCTCACAACTACGTGCGCTACAACTGCGATTAGAGACACCCAAGCAATCACTCCAGGCTTGAGCTGGCACTGCAAGAACCTCCAAAGAGGAAATTGAAATGCGAAGCTGAAGTGAAGCGGTATCATCCACAAAGCAACAGCCCCTGATAGCTCTGCTAAATCCTCAGGCTCACCAAGAAGTTTCAAGATTGGTGACGCAAACAGAAGCAAAGGCAAGAGCAGAACACAGCACATGGAAAGAACGATCCATGAACGTTGAAGGTAAATCCCCATCATGTAGTACTTCTTGGCCCCAAAAGCTTGCCCGCACAGTGTTTCTAAGGCACTAGCCATACCCAACTGATCAAACACATACCATATATCACACAGTGATTAAAGATTTGAACTTTGAAGTGAAAAAGGAATAGTATACATATACATACCATGAGGCCGATGTCGAATCCCAGAATGACATTGTTGACGATGGAGATGGCAGCAAGTTCAAGGTCACCGAGATGGCCGGCGAAGGCTTGGGTGATGACTAATATGGAATAGGAAGCTACACGGCTGAAGATTGCAGGGCCTACGATGTGCCAGAGCTTCTTTGATTCAACCCAAACCCTTCGTGCAAGGTCCAAATCATCATCTTGTCTATCTTCAAGCAATGGAACTTTTGCTTCGTTCCTCGCCATTTCTGCAAGTCGGTCTATGGGAGAGAATGGATCAGAACGTGGCAGGTATTGTATTGTTTGTTTAATGAGGTGTGACAATCCTTGAAGATCTGAGTTTATCAATTTATTGTGTTTGGGGTCATTCTTTTGAGCTGAATTTCTGATGCTGATTCAGTACCCAGGACCCAAGGCCTCGAATGAGGTGTGACAGACATGAAGAGACAGGATACAACAATAAATTTAGCACATGCAATTGTCTGTATCTGTCGTCGAATGACGTTAGTAACGATAGTCAACACTGAAAATAAAATTTTCTTAGCTCTTTTTACATATTATAAATGATTAACATCCTATTCATTTATTTAAAAATATAAAATATTTTTAATTAAATTTTATCTTTTGATAAAATAATTATTTATTTTTAAATTAATTTTATTTTTTATATTTATTTTTATTAAACACTCTATAATAAGTATAAATTTATTATGAGAAACTTTTAAAAAAGATAATAATTATATCTTAAAAAATTAAAAATGTCTCACATTTTTAAACATTTAACTCCTCAAAAAATATCTTACATTTTTAAATGGAGGAAGTATAATTTTTTTTATTTGCATTTTAATTGTTGATGGCGAATTTCATTTTTATGAAATTTAATACTATTTTTTCCAGCGATATTAGTTCTAATCGGGTTATTTTTTTAGTTGATTGGATTTGTTGGGGGGTTTTTTTTGTACATCATTATGTCTATTTTTATCAAATTATCAAAACAGATTGATTATACCTTATACTCCGTTAAAAAGTACAAGATATTTTTTGAGAGATTGTATGTCAAAAATGTAACTCATTTTTAATATTTTAAAGTATAATTATTGTATTTTTTTAAAAGTATTCTAATGAATAAATCACTTTATATTTATTTTACAGTGAAACACCATATTAAATATTGATAAATATGAAAAAATGATTTTAGTTTAAAGAAAAGTATCTATTTTATTGGGATTAAATTTGATTAAAAATATCTTATTTTTTTTAGTGGAGGGAGAACTAAATTTCATTTATATGTGATGGTAGGTTTTTAATTTTCTATGCATGATATATATAATATCACTATTTATAAACCTTAAATAACATAAAATTTGAGTTGATTCGTGTTCAATCTGTGAGTAAAAATTGGATGCAGTCAATTCTAAAATGATGTAATTAAATCATTTTTAATTCTTTTTATGGATTATAATTCTTTTTATGGATTATTAAAATTTTTGTTGGACGAAAATTGAGAAGGATATCTTTAATTTGCATTCACTTGAATTTGGATCATGTAAGTGGCTTAAATCTACTTACTTAACGAGTCTCTCACATAACACATTTAATTAACAATCATTTAATTTAATTAAATAGTTGTCAAATATTTTGTAATATAATATAAAAAAATATCAAATATCAAATTTTAAAAGGGACAGAGCGTGTGAAGAGTGTTTTTATTGTAAAAATTGTTTGGAACTTTTGAAGAGAAATACATTTTAATAATTTTTAAGTATTGATAAAATATTTTAATAACTATATTTGAGACATTTATTAAATGAATAGACTTAGAGAAGTTATGAAATCCACATGAGAAGATTTTTTATTGGTGTTTTAATTGTTGTTAGGCGTTCATTTTTATGAAATTTAGTATTTTATTTTAGCAATCTCAATCGTAATCCGATTGTTTTTTAAATTGATTGGATTCTTGGGTCTTGTGTATCATCCTTATTCCTTATAACTATTTTTGTTGCCAAGAGCTCAATTGGTATGATTTATACCTTTTCATGCAACGGGTCCTTCGATCAAATCCCCAAGTGATTTGAAAAAAAAAATTAAAATGTGTGGCGTATTACGTGTATGTGGATCTCCTTCCAGTCCTTTGAACTAAAACAAATTATCATGTCCGCTCTGCACTAAAATAATGTTTGGTTTTCGAAGAAAAAAAAACAAGAAGAAGAAGAAGGATAATGTTTGGTTTGTATTTCAAATATATTTTTTTAAAAGTTTTAATTCAAAGCGTCTCACAAAACTAGTATGAAAATTTCGTCAAACATAAACTCGAAATTCAAAAGTTAAAAACAAACCGGCACTAATTTTCGTCTGTATCTGACAGGTACATTCCTATGCATGATATATACTCCCTTGGCTAAAAATGTAAGAGATTTTTTAAGAAATTAAATATTAAAAAATATAATATATTTTTAATCTTTTAAGATGTAACTATTACTTTTTTTTTATAAAAGTATCTCTATTGATAATGACTTTATATTTATTGTAAGGTGTTTAATAGAGGTTAATATGAAAACATAGGATCAATTTGAAAGTAGATACCTACTTAATTAAGAGGTAAGATTCGATTAAAAATGCCTTAAAATTTTGAATGGAAGGAGTAATATAATTATTTATAAACCTTAAATAACATATGAGTTGATTCATATTGGGTTGTAAAAAAAGAGTTAATTTGAATATTTTAAAAGTTGGATCAGACATTGAACCATAAAAGTCAACAATAATCAATTGTTATGGTCTAATTAACCAATTAGACTGATAATGTAATAATTAAATAAAAATAATATTAAATATATATATATAATAAATATAAAAAAATCTATAGTATGTTAACATGAAATAACATGATCGTAAATTAATAATATTATAAATATAAATTATAATTTTATAACTTATTAAATATGGGTAGATTTTGCATTAAATTAGACATGAGTGGAGTCAAAAGTATGTATATTTACACCTATAATGTGAATTGCCCAAAAATAAAGTTAGCTTTTAGTAGGATCTAATTTTTAAATTTTTCTAATTTTTTAATTTTTAAGATTTTCTAATATTATGTTTAAAACCATCCGGTCTTTTGAAAATCATTTTGGTTCTCAAATCAACTTTGATTTCTGATTTAATAATGGCTCAACTCCTATTCAATTCAACTCAATCATGAAAATAATTTTTTAATCTAAACCGAGCTGTTAAAGACTTTAGTCGATGATCTAACTAGTTCGGTCCGATTTTTAAATCGTTAGTTAATTCATATTCACTTCATTTTTCTATCTTGTATACTACTTTTATGCAATGATGAAGCATATTTGTTCAATAATCATCAATCAACTTGTATAATAAAGTAAAAAAAAATAAAGAACTTATACAATAAAGTTTGTCTACTCATCACTCAACAATTACAGTGGTTTGCTAAGTAAATTGTTATAGTTCCATAATGGTCTAAATATTTTAAAAAAACTTTGAAATTTTATTTTAAAAAAATTGAAATTGTCTTCAGAGCATTTAAAAAGTTTGTTAACCTATTGTTTGCATCGAAATTATAAATTTGGAGGACCAAGCTCAATTCAATTTAAGTGACTTTAAAATAATTAAAAGAAAATATTTATGAAGCCTTAGCTATTAAGTGAAGACAATCTATACTTCACCCATGATGAGTGACCAATATAGAGGAAGCACTTTGTAAATTCAAGAAAACTGGTGATCATAAGGCTTGAGCACTAAGCCAGGATCATCTATAAATAGAGAAACCTTCTTTCAACAAGGAGGATCAACAAACTACTAGTCTCAAACTCTGCGTCTGCTATTTTATTTTATTTTTTTATCATGTAGTTTTAATCTTTATTTTTCTGTTGTATGGCCGGCATAGCCCGTTACCTCTTTTTTTAATTAATGTATCTATATTTCCTTACATCTGTATTAATTTTCTTCACTTCACAATTTCATATCCGGGTGAACTGTGGTAAGCGAGCTTGAGTTCCCTGTGTACGATTAGAAGTTAGGTTCTTCTATCCTTTTGAGAACTCGCACTCTGACACCCCTCACGATACCCCCCTTTTATTTTTGCCGAATGATTTTTGACACGCCTGGTGGGACACATGTGAACGAAATGCCTAGGACACATAAGGTTCAATATGTTGTTAAAAGGAATAGACATGAGTCTTACAGCTCAAAGAACACGGTTGCACGCGCAGAACGTGAAGTACGAGCTAACGAGAGGCAAAGAGCTATGTTGCAAACTTTGAAAGATGGGCTAAGGAACATCTCTGCTATGCTATCTAGACCATTGCAACAGTAAACTTTAATTGGCTTACACTTTTAGAGAATAGATGGACTCGGGGGACAATCTCTCAATATGCCCTTCAACTAAAAGATCAACAACAAGGACTGCTATAACATCTCTGAAAGGATAAATGGTAGATCTAATTCAATAGTGAGCCTGCTTAGCCATAAGGTTTGGAGCCACTAGGGCTAGCACTAGAGTAACTAGAGCTAATAGGGCTAATGCCAGAAGGGCTATAGCTATTAGGGCCAAGGGCCGGAGCCAAAAGGGCTAGCGAAGTTATAAGGGCCAGAGATATAGGGGCCAACACTAGAGGGGCCTGAGCCATAAGGGCTAGTACCAGAGGCTGAAAGGCCAATGGAATCACTGGAGCTAGCATCAGAGGAGCCAATACCATAAAGGCCAGAGCTACTAGGGTCGGAATCACAGGGGCCAACACTAGAAGGGCTAGTAGAGCTACTGGAATCAAAACCATAGGGGCTAGCACTAAAGGGGTTGAAGCCACAAGGGTCAAACCCATAAGGGCTAGCGGGACCATTGAGGTCGGAACCACAAGGGCCAGTACCAAAGGAGCCGAGGTCACAAGGGCCAAAGCCACAAGGCCAATAAAGCCACTGAAGTCGAAACCATATGAGCCAACACCAGAGGAGCTGAAACCATAGGGGCCAAAGCCACAAGAGCCAGTGAAGCCACTAGAGCCAGAACCATAAGGCTAGCATCAGAGGGGTCGAAGTCATAAGCACCGCAACTATAAGGGCCAGTGCCATAGAGGCAGAAGCCATAAAAGCCAGCAAAGTCATTAGAGCTAGCACCATAGAGGTCAGAGGTACTAGGGCTAAAGCCACAAAGGACAGTAAAGCCATTAGAGCCAGTATCATAGTAGCTAATACTAAAGGGGTTAGAGTCATAAGGGCTAACATCATAAGGGCCAATGCCACAGGGGCCGCAGCCATAAGGGCCGGTGCCGCAGGGGCCAAACTCAAAAAGGCAAGCTTTACAAGGGCCCTTTTCACAAGAGTTCTCTCCTAAAGGGCTCTCTCTATAGGGGCCTCGTAGCAGCTAGATTTTATAGAACCAGTCCTTAAAGTCCAGAAACTTGAAAGGCCAATTTCAAAACCAACTCTTGAGGTCCCAAACCTTGAGAACTTGATCTTAAGTTAGACCACATGGTCCCTAATCCTTAACCACATGAATTTCCTTCAAGTAAAGTACCAAATCAACTATTAATTAGAATGGGAACGAGCCGATCCTCCAAGACATACTACTCATGCAACGCTTAGAAGTGGGATCAATGAAAATATCTATACAAAATTGGCCTACAAAGGCTCCAGCCAATTTGTATGCAGGAGGTATTGTTTGCACCTAAATTGTAAATTTGGAAGCCCAGAATTAACTCAATTTAATTGACTTTAAAATAATTAAAAAAAATATTTATGAAACCTTAACCATTAAGTCAATGACATCCACACTCTACTCATGATGAGTGACCAAGATAGAGGAAATGCTTCCTAAATTCAAGGAAACCGTAGATCATGGGGCTTGGGCACCAAGTCAGGATCATTTATAAATAAAGAAGCCTCCTCTTAATAATGAGGATCATCAGCATCAACAAACTACTAGTCTTAGACTCCGCGTCTGATACTTTATTTTATTTTTTCCTTTATCATGTAGTTTTAATCTTTATTTTTTTGTTGTACGCTTGGCATAGCCCGCCATCTCTTTCTTTAATTAATGTATCTATATTTCCTTATATCTACATTAATTTTTTTTACTTCACATTTTTACATTCGGATGAACTATGATAAAGAAGCTTGAGTTCTTGTGTTTTATTAGAAATCATGTTCTTTCATCCTTTTGAGACCCTACATCTCTGGCACGTCTCACAACACACCTTTTTATTTTTGCCAAACACTTGTCATTATAGAATTATAGCAATTTGCTAATTAGATTATGGGCTAAAGTATAAATATATCCCAGACGTTTTTCAAGAGGCGCAATTGATATCTTGAAGCATTTAAAAGCGTAATGTTGACCCAACATTTTTTGAAACGAAACAATTTTGCCCTACCGTTACATAAAGCTTATGTTGACTGTTAAGTTGTATTGTTTGACCATTATACTGAAATTTGGCATGCCACATCATTTAACACATCATATGCAAGTACTTAAAAAAATAATAAAAAATTAAAAGAGGAAAAATCAAATCACCTGCGTTCATTCCAATTACCAGAACTCAAACTCAATCTTTATTTTCCACCTTCATCAACCATCATCAAAACAAATCACCCAGAATAGGAAGATCAAAACAAATTTCCAAAATGAACAGACCACGCTATTTGCTAGAAGCAGCCAACAAAACAAAATAAAATAAACAAGATCTAATTAATCAATAACTACAACAAATCATGCTATGAATTTCGAAAATCATCAAACAACTAATTGCTAGAAAGAAGCATCAAGGTCCAGGCCTAGAATCTTGAAATCAAAGGCACACAGATGCAAGGGATGGATCTGGGGTTTTACTTCGCATGCAGGGGATGTCTTTTTCAAAGCAATTCAGAGGTTTACTTCACACGCACCTAGTTCGTCGAATTCCAATATTACGGTGACTTGGGCGCGAACCCTTTTAAGCCCTGGCACATTGGAGATAGCGAGTAGAATCTGTTTTGTTCAACAACTATCTTGTTAATATAAAACCATTTCAAAGGTTGAATAGGGTAGTAGTGCTTGTCCTCATCATCTGGTTTACTCGCGTCCACCTACTAAATCTCCTGAGCTTGCCATCACCGTCGCCCTTGCTTGCCGTCACCGTCGCCATCGATCACATTCTTCTTCAGAGAACCTACTGTCTCAGAGTCAGTAAGACTGTAAGAGAAAGAAGAAGAGAGAAGATGAGGAGGCCAGGCTGGGTGATTCAGATCTGTGGGAAAACATGAAGCTATGGGTGGGAAGAGGAAGATCAGGCAAATGGGAAGATGGGAAGCGGAAGAGGAAGCGATCGAAGATGGGAAGAGGAAGCACATGACTGAAGAGCCAAAAGCCACGTGTTATTTTCTTTATTTTTTAAAATTCTATAATAAATGCTATGTGGCAGATGACAGTCAACTTAACAGTCAAAATTTAATTCTGTTAGTCTGGGGTGGAATTGTTCGATTTTAAAAAACCTTGGGTTGATATTACGCCTTTAAATATTTTAGAATATCAGTTGCGTCTCTTCAAAAACGTTTGGGGTAAATTTATATTTTACCTCTTAAATTATTGTACTCCTACAATGATCCAATTATTTTGAAAAACTTTTTAAATTTTATGTTAAAATATTAAAGTTATCTACAGCATTTAATGTTGGAGGCAATTTCAGTTGGTTGATCGAAGACCGGCAATCACTAACTAGTCGAAAATAATATGCATAATTAAAACGTTTCCGCAGACCAAAAAGAAATGTTTTTATATTTTTTTTTGTTATACTGATTTGTTTATTATTGTATTATTACTTAATAAAATATGTACTCTATCCGTTTAAAAATATAAAATATTTTTAATTAAATTTTATCTCTCAATAAAGTAGTTATCTACTTTCAAATTAACACTATCTTTTTATACTTATTTTTATTAAACATTTTATAATAAATACAAAGTCACTATCAATATAAATATTTTTGAAAAAAGATAATGATTATATTTTAAAAAATTAAAAATATTTTACATTTTTAACATTCAATTCTTTAAAAAAATTATATTTTTAAATGTAGGGAGTTTTTTTTTTTGTTGAGCTAAAATATAAATTTGCTCGGAATGTTTTTAAAACAAAACATAATCGATATCCTAATATCTCAATTAAAAAGTATAACATTGCTCCAACATTTTTAAAACCGGTAGATTGTCGCCCTAAGCTGACAACAGAGTCAAACGGGACCCCACACGTTAACGCCAAGTAAACGAGGAAATTTTCAAGCATTTGCCACGTGTGCATTCTTAATTCCTCAGTGCGAGCACTTCCTCTTCATTTTTCTGCCCAGACATTCATTTCCAAGCAAACTAGAGGCTATGGGTGTCTGAATCAAAGCAGAGATCGGTTACCGACTAAACGTGACCCCCTAAAATTTACTGATTTTTCTCCAACAAACGAATATTTAGTCAAAAAACTCAACTTATAAATACTGTCATAATAATAAAAAAATTCGATTTGCTTTTCAAAACTTTACCCTGTTAATTAAAGATTTATCATGATAAAAAGAATAAAAAATAGTATTTTAAAACTTTATCACAGTAGAAAAATGTTTATCATAATAATTAAGAATCAAAATAATTTTATGAAAGTTTATTATGATAGAAAAATATTTTCCTTACAACTAAAATATTTATCAAAATTGACTACTATAACATCTTAAATTTTAACTCCCTAATTAATCAAACTAATCTAGGGAGTAATTGGGTAAAATCTAAGTGAATTTAGCTTAGAGAATTGTTAGAGAGGGCTATTTGGTCTATTAGGCTTTGATTTTAACTTTTAGGATTGAGTCTAGAATAGAGTTAGGCATCTGGATAAAAAAAAAAAAGAAGAAGAAACTTAGGGAAGGAAAGAGGTGACTTTGTGCCTTGTGTCACAACATATGTAACATCCACCATGGCACAAGATGCTAAATGTGAGGGGAAGAACTTTCTGTGCCATATGCTACGACACGTGAAGTGTCCACTGTAGCACATGGATCAAATAGGTGTAAAGGGTGCTCTCTGTGCTATATGCTGAGGATGCATGCAGTGTCATTGCGACGCATGCATAGCCAATTTTCTGACTTAATTGAAACACTTAGACATTTGAAAAGCAAAAGAGAAAAAGAGGGTTGAGCGAGAGGAAGATGAAGAGGTTGCGAGCTTTGTTAAGACTTAAAGATTTGAAGCTTTCAGAACATTTTGAAGCTTCTAATCACTTGAAGTAAGTTTCCTTAACTCTAATCTCCCTTCCCCTCTTCCTCTTTTGACAATTTTAGGTTAGAATCCATTGATTTAAATGAAATTAAGAGAATTTTTTGAGTTATTTAAACTTAAGAGTTATGGTTGTACACACAATGGCAAAACAACGTTGTACATGAAGGGGGCCAAATTCCGCCACTTCATAACATAGAACACAGGGAATTGCAGCAAGGTGAATAGCTTGCAGGTCCCCTATCCACACATGCACATGCATAATATTATACAATTATAGAGACTTGCATGTAATTGTTGAGGTGGCATTGCAAGATAATAAGATATTGTTGAGGTGGCAGTGGCACTGTAAAGGTAATAAGGTACGCACTTAACTTTGGAATAAGGATTAAAAACAACAAATTTTTAATAAGAGTATTGCCTATCATATTTTTTTTTATGATTAATACACACACGCGCATTCCCTTCGGCCTTGGTTATGAGGTAAAAAGAGAAGAATTTTTTTAATTCATCTGGTGCTGTTTATATGTGGAGAGAGTGTTTATTCTGGTCATATACTTATTAGACACTTCAAAAATTATTATATCCATCTTTACTCTTTCATCCCAATTAAATGTTGGGAATATTATTAAATATTAAAGTATTTTATTTTTAAAATTATGTATATTTAATAGGGATAAAGTTGATAAATTTATTGACTTTTAGACATAGTTAATGAAGTTTAAGGTTTTATTTAGTTTTGATGAAAATATTGAAAGTAACTTATAAATAAAATGAAATAGAATATATTTATAAGTATGCCATTGGCTGTTTATCATAAGTTTATCCTTTTATCTCTATCAAATGTTGGTGAAAAAATTATGTTATTAAAACATGTATATTTAATGATGTTAAAATTAAAAACTTATTAAATTTTTATACAAGATTGATTAATTTAAAATTTTTATGGGTTTTAGTGAAACATGTTAAAAATAATTTATAAATGATTATATAATTTTACATTGCTAATTCTTAATTTTTTCATATATTATATCCTTATTTATTTTCTATTAAAACTTTTTAGCCCCCTTAACATTGACCCTAGATTTGCCCCCTATGTACACATTTTTGGTGTTAGAAGAGCATTTATGTCCGAAATTTGGCATTAAATATTAGAGTTGGTGGTTGTTAAGGGCCATTAACAGTGAACTAAGAGTTTAATGGAGTTAATATAAATTAAAAAAAGTTAATAAACTCAATAGGTAAGCAGGCTAGAGATAGAAGCATAAAGCGTTTTAAGTGTTATATTAGAAAGTTAAATTTTTTATTAATGGTTATGGACATGAATAATTGTAGACTAATCATTCCGTACACCAAATTGGACCCATAATGCCTTGGAAGTAATTGTGTTGAGGGATAAACCTTTGATCATTTAAATGTTTGGGGTTATCAACAAAAATCCATTTTGTGTAATTGTGTGTTAATTGATTTAAGTTTTCATAAATATATTTTTTAACGTGTATTGAATTTCACAATTTTTATTATGTTTCACATGTTTTGGAAAAGAGAAATGAGATAAATATGATAATGTATTTACTATGTTAATGTGAAGTCCTTAAATATAATGTGATGTTAGGGAAAATCTATGTGCATGCTTATATGCATATATGAGATGAATTTGATGAGTGAGATATGTGCAATTGAAAATAAGCATGATGTGATGATAGATGATTAGATATGATGGGTTGATGTTTGAGATGAATGAGATGATGCTAATATGATTTTAGCCTAGCATATACTAGTTATCAATTGAGCATCTTGATGTGCATTATAACGTGCTATATGTGTAAGTATGAGTTATTGTACGATCATATTAGCGAGAGCTTGCTTAAGGAGAAGAGTAGGTAAGTTTATATGGTATAGCCACTTTTCAGCAACTAAAAGCTAGCCTTTGTCCCATATTTTGGGTTGTGTGAATAGAACGATCACCATCATGAGTTCTCATCACTTTTAGAGTTGACACATAACTTGATCTCTTTTTTCTTATGTTTGATTTCATCTACCACCATGCTGGAAGTATTGGAATTTCATCTAATAAATGACACATCGTTGAAGTCTTAGCCTTTTAGACTGCTTGACTTATGTCGAAGCTCCTCCACCTCTCTCACTATCTCTTTGATTCTAATATAATTCATCTCCGAAATGACATCATCTTAAATTATGGGTTGATTCAAGGGTAATTTAATTCTAGCATAATCAACCACCTTGTGAAGTTCTTCGCGACTATAGGCTCCCCATAGGCCTGCTTTAAAAGGGCATGAAGGAATTTGACATTGACAAGGAAGGTCGCTCCTAGGTGCATCTGGAACAAGCTTGTATTGCCAAATTCGAGAGTGAAATGCATTTCAAGCAAAAATGTTTTAAGGACTTTGAGTCCAAGGTTTGATTAATCTGTTTCTTTCATTTTTCTTTAGTTATTGTTTGAGTTTTGATTGATTTGGTGTGCATGTTGATGTTGGGTTCTTTGGAGAAAAAAGTTTGAAACACAACTTGTTGTGAGTGGGCGAGTTAGGGGAGGAATGGTCATGGGACTTGGAGCAAGAAGAGTGAAATAGAATCCACTTATTTTTTTTATTAAAATATGTTAGGTGGGTATGACATATGGCAAAATAAGGTCAACTAATGGTCAAACCTTTGGTCCCGTTATTTCATTATAAAATTATATCTTTTTTTAAACATTGGGACGACATTGCATTTTTTAAAATGTTAAAATATCAATTGCATCTTTTTAAAAATGTTTGGGACATATTTGATGTTTAGCCTTTTTTTTTTTTTGCCTCCCAATCTCATAGTGCATCAATATTTGTATTTTGTACCTTTCACGTTTATTTTCCTGAGAGGATAAAAATCACACTATTATAGTCAGCGTCAGGAAGTGTACTATTTTAATGAATTTTAGTCTTGGAAGGTATTTTTGAACGTTAATAAATTATAAATAGCATTTTTAGAAAAAATTCGGAGAAAAAATACGCCCCCAGCCTCAAATGTAAGTTCTAGATAAGTAATTTATAAGCATTACGAAATAAATTAGTTAAATTAATTATTTGTAAATAAAAAATGTGCATTGGTTTCTTTAAAAAACCCTCAATCGGTTGAAAACTACCCTCCTTAATAAAAATCATCGTTTAATACAAGCACTTAATAGGGATATAGCTTGGAGAGAAAAAATATGAGACAAAATGAATTGAATTTTTAAATTTAATATCAAAACAAACTCTTCAACTAAGTGTTTGTTTGGTTTTTTATTAATCAAAGTCAGTTTGTTACAAGTTTATTTAACAAGAGTCAGTTAAGTGAAAATTAATTATTATAATAAAATTTATTTTTGAATATATTTTTTTAAAAGTTAATTTAATAAATTAAAAATTATTTAAATTATAATAGGAAAATGTACTTTTAAATGTACAATTATAAAAAAACATTAATTTATAATAATTTATAATTTTTATTATATCAATATAATATATTTAAAATTTTTAAAATGTGATAAAAATTTTAAATGACATAAAATTTAATATGTTAAAGAATAAAAATAAAAAATATAAAGTTTGATATATTAAAAAAATTATAAAATAAATAGTTCAACGCATATTAATATTAAAAATTAACATAGTTCGAACAAAATATATGATAAATTTTTTATTCAAAAAATGTTAAATCAACTAGATAAACGTTTTTTGTTAATAAAAATTATAAATAACATAAAAATTGATAAATTAAATAATAAAAGTATAAAATATAAAATTTGATTTATTGGACAAAAAATATATAAATAATAGAACAAATATCAATTCTAAACATGATTAATTATTTAATTTATAATACTAAAAATTTGATATATAATTATTATTATTTAAATGCTGATTATATTTTTAATAAATTAAAAATATTTTTTAAATAAAAGACTAATAGATTAAAATGATAGCATGATCAAATAATATCACACTTTTCAAATCCTTCCTTAGTTTATTTTTGCAAATCTACATCCAAATTACTTTAGGAAGTACTTTTTAGAAGGACATTTCCTCACCTATTTGTTATCCAAACAATTTTTACCATATAAGATGTTAGTAAGTACATCACACAAGCAAAATGTAATTTACCCAAACACACACTAAATTTTATACCAGATGGAATAAACTATAAGAATATGCATTGATTTGAGATCAAGCTTGGTATAGTGGAATGATGGGTAATGGAATACATGGGTTTTTTTTACCAATATATCGTAAAAAATATTTACTCAAATACTACACCAAAAATTATTTAGTATAAAAATGAGTTTGTGGCTATGAAAAAAATCATTCAGGTCAAGAATGATTTTGTAGTCAAAAATTATTTTTTTATTTAATGAAAGTGAAAAGCTTTTTTATTGACATAACATTTTATTCATTATCAATTGTGAGAATATCTGCTTTCCCTTCTTGCTTTACTTTTCCTGTATGATTCATTCAAGTATGGGATAGATGACCACTTACTATTGTTAGTACTCCTTCGGCACTTGAAGAGTTTGATAGAATATCTGAGTTCATGCAATAATATTGAAGACATACCCAATAATAGATCTAATGTATTAGTAGTGATACTGGGTATACGGTAAGTCTTTCACATTCTTTCACTAATACCATCTTTTTTCTTTATAAAAAATTATTATAATCTAATGTCTTATTGTTTATTTAGGCTGACATAACAAATGAGCTATATTGGCTAACAATTAATTCTTATTCAAAATGCTCTTATTGCATTAATTATTGAAATAGGGTTGCTCAAGACCAATGCGACATCTTACTTGTAATTAGAAAATAACAATTTAACAGGGCCTTCAGTTTGCTCTACTAGGAGTTGAGTTGTCCCATTGACAAATTCCTTGTGATAAACTAGCAAGCAATATGGTAGTTATTTGTTTACCCAACCACTAATTAAAAATAAAAATGTAGAGAAATAAGAGCCTCAAAATTTTAGTCAATCTCATTACATGCCAGCCTATCATTATCATCACCTCCTTTCACCTCTTCCAATCCTATTCAATTCAAGCCTCATTACTTGCCATCTTATCATTATTTGTTTTCAACTTACCCACTCCTACTCAATAATAGTAGTAGAAGGTAAAAAATTTATTACATGCCTAGTATCATCACTAATACATTGGATTGTTATATATGTCTTTAATGTCATTGCATATACTCAAATGTTCTATCAAACTCTTCGAGTACTATATGAGTATTAATAATAGTAAGTGGCCATCTATCCCAGACTTAAATGAATCATGCAGAAAAACCAAAGCAAGAAAGGAAAGCAGGGATTCCCTCACTTTATAGTGAATAAAATGTTATGCCAATAATAAAAAGTGAAATTGTCCACAAACTCATTTTCGGTGTAACATTTAAGTAAATATTTTCATTTTGATAATTTTTTTACTGCTTATAACATATTGGAAAAAAAGCTGAATAGATAAGAATAGAAAATACTCATTATCTTATTTGATACATGGGAATGGAATGATCTCTTATTTCACGGACCTGATTTCGGTACTCATTATAGTGATGAGATTTAAACCATTCAAATTTTGATCTAGATGGTCCAAATTTAAAATATTATTATATATTTTATCTTATATTTTTAAAATAAAAATATATAACAATTATTTTATAATTTTAATAATTTTTTATTTTTAATATGGTTTAGATTTAATTGATGGACCATATTACATCTAGAGCTTCCAAATTAAATTTAGATCATATAAAAAATAAAAAATTTATTAAAATATTTAATAATTTTTATAAAACTTTATTTAATAAATATAATATGATAATATTTTAAATTAAAAAGTCAAATGATTTAAATTTCCAACATTATTATGATAAGCACCTAAGCGAGGTCCATTACTCCATCCTCCTTTCATTACCAAACTATAGTTATAGGTCCGTTCTTTCGGAATGGATTTTTTGGTGACCAAATTGTTCATATGATTTTTTTAAATTCCTATTTTGCCTAAAGCCCCAATTCCTCTCCCTCACCTTTCGCCACTTGCCCCCCGTCTCTCCATCTGTCTCGCCGGCGTCGTCTGCCATTGCACTCATCTCTCAAGTCACCGCTCAAGAAATGGAACGCATTCAGCGAAAAACAGAGATACTCTAGCAGCAATAACGCCGTTGCAGCCACGACGAGTCCTCCTCGATCTGCAGGTCGGACCACCACCCCGTCTACATCAGCAAGTCCCGACGGCGATACCTCGTCGGCCCTGACGTTGTTGACCACCCTATCTTCTTGGAGCTGGTGGAGAGGTCTAGCCGTCTAGTTACCGACCCGCTAATTGAATCTCTAGATGAGCTTGTCAAGTTCTACGATTGCTAGCTCAGTAATGCTCATCAATCAATCAAATAGATGCACACATACTCCCATAGTTGTCCCTGTAATATTGACTAGTAATAATCAAGGTCTTGTTCGATTTGAATGAAGAGGAAGAAGAAAAAGAATGAAGAATGCACTGAATTGTTAAAACTGGAAATGGGTAGCAATTGTAATCTCAGTGCCTTGTTTGATTACTTTTATATATTAATTTTGGAGATGTTGTATTTGGTTTGTCATGCTGTGATTTGCTTAAAAAAAATTTGCTTTTGGTTACTGGAATCTGGAAAATTTCACCGCACGAGGAAGAAGACGAGGGCTTGGTGGTGGCGGTCTTGACAAGGGTAATTTCGTATTGTACCAATATAATTACATATAAAAAATAAAATAATATCATCATTCCAATTATTTGCTAAACGTACCTTCTATCTTGTTTCTATTCTCATTTCTCTTTCTCTTCCTATTCCATCATAAATCATTCTATTACGTTAAAACAGGGCCTCTGATCTTTTGCTCTGGAATCGTGTGATGATGTTACTTGCACGGCTCGTTCCGTGCCAAGTGGCTAATCAGAAGGTTCAAGGTTAATCATGGAGACATGTATAAGCAATGGCCAAAAGATAAAAAGAAAGATAGAAGATGGGGACATGTTACTATTTAATTAAGGGTTGAAGAGAAAATACTCAGCAATTTTTTTCCCTTGAATCACTTAATATCTTTAAATAAACAAATATGTAAGAATATCCATGAATTTATTATAATAATTGCAACAATTCATTTTTTGTTAAATTTGACTAATGTCCCGTAACATTGACCATTAAAAAAATAAAAATAAAGTATAAAAATACTCATAATTTTTTTTTTCCTACGAGTTTATAGTACCTTAAAATCAACAATGATACGTGAGTACCATTAATTTTATAAAATAAACCCACCTTCACCAATTTATTAAGTTTTACTCTTTAAAATTTTATGATTAACATCAAGTTATTTTAATAAATTGAGAAATATGAGATCTAGTAATTTAAGTCAAGCCCGACGACTAACATGAAAAATCTTAAGACTGGACTTGAGAGTGTTTAACAATTTTTTTTTTTATTTCAAGTTTATTCACCCAATACTACTACAAAAATGAGATTTAGTAACATGCATTTTGTAGCAACAACAAATAAAACACTACTAAAATTAAATTTGAAGTAGAGAGGTGGTGTTTTTTATTTCAAATGTCACCGTTTATCAATTATTTTTTATTTACAATTTTAATAATAATAATAAGGTGGCGTTTCAAAAAGAGAAAACAACTTCTTTTTCATTAAATTAATATTTTTTGCAATGAAAACACCACCTCTCTACTCTATTATTAATTTTAACATTTTATTTCTAATATTAAATAATTATTTTATTATAATTTATTTAATTAATAATTTTAATTAATATATCTATTATTTAATAAGAAAATAAAGAGAAGTAGTATTTCCAAACTTAAAAATGCCACCTCTCTTCCTTTTTAACATTTTTTATAAGATAAAATATTATTTTATTATAATTTATTTAATTAATATTTAATTATTAATATATATTATTATCTAATAATTAGAAAATAGAGATGGTGTTTCTTTAGCTTGGAAACACCCCTCTCTGCCTTGTTATTAATTTAATATTTTATTTTATCAAATTAAATAATTATTTACTATAATTTGTTAAAGAAATAATTTTAAATAGTATATAACATCATTTGATAAATAAAGTAAGAGAGGCCAAGTTTTTGTACTTGAAAATATCATCTCTCTGTACTCTTTTACTGATTTAAAATTTTATTTTATCATATTAAAAATTATTACATTATAAATTACTTATTAATATTTATAAACTAATATATAAAAAAATTTAAAAAATAATAAAGAGAGGTGGCGTTTCCAAACTTGGAAATGCCGCCTCTCTTCCTTTTTCTATATTTTACTATAAAAAATATTATTTTATTATAATTTTATTTAATTAACATTATTTATTAATATGTATTATCATCTAAAATTTAAAAGTAGAGAGATGGCATTTCTTCAGCTTGAAAATGCCACCTCTCTACCCTGTTGTTAATTTATTATTTTATTATATTAGATTAAATAATTATTTATCATAATTTATTAAATAAATAATTTTAAATAATATATCATATCATTTAATAAATAAAATAAGAGAGGCCATGTGCTTAAAAATCTCAATCCAATATTCTCTTACTAATTAAAAATTTCTTTTGTCATATTAAAAAATTATTTTATCATAATTTAATTATTAAGTATTTATAACAAATATAACAATATTAAAAAATAATTGAAGAGAGGTGGTGTTTCTAACTTGAAAATGCCATCTCTCTTCCTTTTTTAACATTTTATTATAAGATAAAATTTATTTTATTATAATTTATTTAATTAATATTATTATTAAATATATATATTATCTAATAATTAGAAAGTAGAGAGGTGGCGTTTCTTCAACTTGAAAATGCCACCTCTCTACCCTATTATTATTTAATATTTTATTCTATCAGATTAAATAATTATTTATTATAATTTGATCAATAAATTATTTAAATAATAGATCATATCATTTAATAAATAAAATAAGAGAGATCACGTGCTTGAAAATTTTCATTCTGGATGCTTTCTTACTTATTTAAAAATTTGCTTTATCATATCAAAAAATTATTTTATTATAATTTAGTTATTAAGTATTATAATAAATATATAAAAATATTTAAAAAATAATCAAAGAGAGGTGGCATTTTCAAACTTGAAATACCACCTCTCTTTCTTTTTCAACATTTTATTAGACGTAAATATTAGTTATTATAATTATTTAATGATATTAATTATTAATATATATTATTATCTAATAATTTAAAAGTAAAGAAGTGGTGTTTCTTCAACTTGAAAATGCCATCTTTTTGCCTTGTTATTGATTTAATATTTATTCTTTAAACTAAATAATTATTTATTATAATTTGGTCAAAAATAATTAAATAGTATATTACATTATTTAATAAACAATAAGAAAAGGTCATGTGGCTGTACTTCAAAATAGCATTCTCTATACTCTTTTATTAATTTAAAAATTTGTTTTATCATATTAAAAAATATTACATTATAAGTTACTTATAAATATTTATAACTAATATATAAAAAATTTGTAAAATAATTGAAGAGAGGTGGCGTTTTTAAACTTGAAATGCCACTCGCTTCCTTTTTTAACATTTATTATAAGATAAAATATTATTTATTATAATTTATTTAATTGATATTAATTAATTAATATATATTATCATCTAATAATTTAAAAGTAGAGAGGTGGCATTTTTTTAACTTGGAAACGCCACGTCTCTATTATATGATTTAATATTTTATTCTATTAAATTAAATAATTATTTAATATAATTTATTAAAAAACTAATTTTAAATAGTATATCACATTATTTAATAAATAAAACAAAAAAGATCATGTTTGTTGTGCTCTAAAATATTATTCTCTATACTCTCTTAGTAATTTAAAATTTTTTATTATATTAAAAATTTACATTATAATTTATTTTTAAATATTTATAACTAATATATAAAAAAAAAATTTAAAAAAATTGAAAGAGCGGCGGCATTTCAAACTTGAAAATGTATCACCCTTTCTTTTTCAACATTTTTATTAGAAAATAAAATTATTATTATAATTCATTTAATTGATATTACTTATTAATATATATTTATCTAACATTTAAAAGTAGAGAGGTGGCATCTCTTTAGCTTGGAAATGCCACCTCCTGCACTGTTATTAATTTTAATATTTTATTCTATTAAATTCAATAATTATTTATTATAGTTTGTTAAAAACAATTTTACCGTATATCACATTATTTAATAAATAAAATAAGAGGGTCATGTTTGTTGTACTTCAAAATACCATTCTCTATGCTCTCTTATTAATTTAAAATTTTTTATCATATTAAAAATTATTACACTATAATTTACTTATTAAATTTTTATAACTAATATTAAAAAAAAATTTTAAAAAATAATTGAAGAGATGTGGTGTTTTCCAAACTTGGAAATGCCCACTTCTCTTCTTTTTTAAACATTTTATTATAAGATACAATATTATTTTATTTTAATTATTTAATTAATATTAATTATTACTATGTATTATTACCCTAATAATTAGAAAGTAGAGATGTAGTATTTCTTCAGCTTGGAAACATCACCTCTCTGTTCTATTATTAATTTAATATTTTATTCTATCAGATTTATACTATTATTTATTATAATTTGTTAAAGGAATAATTTTAAATACTATATCACATCATTTAATAAATAAAATAAGAGAGGCTAAGTTTTTTGTGCTTGAAAATATCATTCTCTATACTCTCTTACTAATTTAAAGATTTATTTTATCATATTAAAAATTATTATATTATAATTTACTTATTAAGTATTTATAACTAATATATAAAAATTTAAAAATAATTGAAGAGAGTGAAATTTCCAAGCTTGAAAAATGCCACCTCTCTTCCTTTTTTAACATTTTATTATAAGATAAAATATTATTTATTATAATTTATTTAATTAATATTAATTATTAATATGTATTATTATCTAATAATTAGAAAGTAGAGAGTGGCATTTTTTTGGTTGGAAACGTCACCTCTCTACCCTGTTATTGATTTAATATTTTATTCTATTATATTAAATAATTATTTTATATAATTGGTTAAAGAATAAGCTTAAATAGTATATCACATCATTTAATAAATAAAATAAGAGAGGCCATATTTTTGTGCTTGAAAATATCATTCTCTATACTCCCTTATTGATTTAAAAATTTATTTTATCATATTAAAAAATTATTATTATTATAATTTACTTATTAAGTATTTAAACTAATATATAACAATATTTAAAAAATAATTAAAGAGAGGGTGGTTTCCAAACTTGAAAATGCCACCTCTCTTCCTTTCTCATTATTTTATTTTAAAATATATAAGCATTAAATAATATTTATTTATTTTAAATATTAAAAAATTATTTAATGCGGAAGAGGTGTGTTTCTATTGATGGAAACGCCACCACTGTGAGTTTTAATTATGTGTTAAAAATTCTAATTTTTAACTCTTATTTAATTTTGGAAACCCTAAGTTTTTTAATACAAGTCGTTCTCTTCATCCAGCTGCTCACTCTTCTCTCTTATAATCCACGAGTTATTTATCCACTAATTGCTGAAGGTGCTCTTGTCGTCTTCTCTAGATTTATCCACTAATTGCTGAAGGTGCTCTTGTCGTCTTCTCTAGGTTGCTTGTATGTATATACTAATAATAAGTTTTTTTTATTTTTATTACCTCTTATCTACCTATCTATATATATACATAGATCTTTATGGTTTTTGCTGTTGTTTATCTTCAGTTCACAATTTTTCTTTCCATTATTGAAGGGTTTGTTTTTTCAATTTGCTACCAACACATTTGTTGGTAAAATAATTCTCTGAGTATAAATCTTTATTCAAATCTGGGGGATAGATAGTGAGATCTTAATCTTTGGGCTTTCAATGATAAATGATTTGGTTTTGTCAAGTTTTGAAATTTCAAGAAGATAATATGATAATCTTTATTAATTATTGAGGAAGAAATTGTTACACATTAATCATCATTTTTTTCAATTTATTGTTTTATTTATTTTTGTTGTAAGTATTATTTTTTACAACTATATTATAAAAAAATTGCTGATAAACCTTATTATATCTCTTAACAAATATTTAATTTATTTTTTATCTTTAATTTTTTATGACCTTGCTAAATTTATTGTAGTTTTATATAGTATGAAATTGATTATTTATTTTTGTTAATTATATAATTAAAGTTTATTGTATAAATTAACTGTGTGTATTTACTAAGAAAATTATGTATATGACTGAATTGATAGATATAAAAAATATATAGATATAACATATATTTTAAAAAAGAGATATTTTTTAATTTTTTAAAAAAATAAAAGGAGATAGGTGACGTTTCTTATGCAGGAAACATCACCTATTCCTTTTATTTTTTTAAAAATTAAGTAAAGAGGTGGCATTTCCTAAAAAAAACTCCACCTCTCTTCCTTTTTATTTTTCAAAAGTAAGTAAAAAAGTTATGTTTTTTTTTGAGAACGCTACCACTGTTGCTAGTTCTTGTGGCATTTCATTAATTAATGAAACGCCACCTAAGATTTAAAATAGTATTAAATTTTATAGCGTTTTATAAATGTCACAAAATTAAAATTTTAAACACCATTAAAGCCTATTTTTGTAGTAATGCAAGCAAAGTCAAAGAAATCCAAACTAAGCCCAAATTCGAAGAGGCTTCTCCCAAATATCCAAAATTATATTAATTAAATTAAAATTAAATTAGGTAAAAATTGAAAATCTTAATTTTTTAAAAATTAAAATTAAAATTGACTAAAAAATAAAATAAAATGATATTTAAAAAATTGACTATTTGGGCCAATTCAAATAAGCTCGAAAGATTGAGTGGTTAGAGTTAAATTTGGCTATATAGCTTCTTTTATAAATTAGTAGGTACTCGTGCACAATTATTAACTTATAGATATACTAGAAAACTTCTAAAGAAAAAGTTTCTGGTATTTTTTTGCATCTTATCTTTACTTTTGTTTTTTAATTTAATGGTCAATGTTATTGGAGATTAGTTAATTTATCTTTTTTTGGTAGCATGAAAGAATTTTTTGTGAAAGTAGAGGTGGAAGATGAAGTGGAAGTGAGGAAAAATGAGTTTTAAAACATGTTTTAAATGCACCTGAAACTAGGGTATAATTTTTAATTGAAATATGTATTAATAATATAAAAAATATCAAATTGCCCTCTATACAGAAAAAAAAAAAAAAACTCTTCCACCGTGAACAAGAAGAACAAAAAAACCATCATCGAAGAAATAAAAAAGTGTCTTCACAGTTTCTAAAAAAAAAAGAAGAAGAAGAAGTCTCTTCGCAGCCGCCGGGAATCATCATCCTAGAACAAAAGAGACCACTACAAACCCAGAAGTTTAAGGCAAATAAAAGCCAATTAGCCAAGCATTTAATAACATCTAAGGCCGAAATTAAAAAAAAAAAAGAAAAAAAACACTTGTCGGTTGCTGCTCTGAAATCCACCGTTGACCCAAATCTGAAATAATCGAAAACAGTTAAGGGAGAGGGGGCAATGGTAAGTAGGCGTTTGATCTATATATGAGAGAGTCAGAGAGATGAGAGAAAGAAGCCGATTGGGTGAAAGGTGGAGAGGGGTAGTGGCGCCGACAATTGAGTGAGAGAAAGGGAGAGGGGCAACGGCGCCGGCGCCAGTGATGGACTTTCTTGATCTATTTCTCGACCTGATCTGATAATCTCAACCCGCCTGATAAAAGAAGCAGATCCACTTTTCTTGGTTGACGAACAAGCATTCAACACTTGGTTGAGCTTGCTCTTCACGTCCTCCACTACTATCAGCTTTGAGTGTTTGTTCTTCAGTGAGTATTGTTCAAGTTTGGTGAGTTCTAAAGTCCGAATCGAGAAGAGAGGTGAAATATGTTTACAAATCTAGAGGGGCAAAATATGTAAATTGATAAAATAGCTTAGGGCATGATGGTCATAAAATCTAACTTATAGAGAACTTAAACCAATTCCTTAGTGTATCCTCCCTCTTGTGTCATTTATAAGGCAAAGAGAGAATAATTTTTTTAATTCTATTTATAAGTCATCTTATTAAATTTTATTGTAAATTTTTTCACTCAACTTTCATTAAATGTTGGAGAGAGAAAATATGTTATTAAAATATGTATATTTAATAGAGATAAAATTGAGAAATTATTAAATTTTTAGACAAATTTAATGAGTTTTAAGATTTTTTTAATTTTGATGAAACATGTTGAAAGTACTTTATAATTAGGATCAAAGAAGTAGCATGGAAGTTAATTCTATCATTTTTTATGGAAGTAAGTTCCACCTAGAACTGAGTTACAATGCACCAAACATTTATTTTTTCAATTTCACTCTCACTTCCACTTCTCTAATTTTAATTTCAATATACCAAACGAGTCATTAATAAAATGAAAACTGTTCACTCTTTATAACAAGTTTTTAGATATTGTTACACCTTCATTCACTTGAGGATACTCAAGTATTCTTAGAGAAAAAGTTGTTATTTTTGTCCTTCAACCTTAATAAAATTTTAAGTCGGTTTTCAATGATTTATAATAATTTTGTAAATTATTTTTCAATTCTGCACACAGATATATCGATCATATAATAAATATAATGCAGGCTGTATCAAATCAAATAAAAAGCATTGAAGACAGACAGTTGGGTTGGAGTTGGACCATTCACAAACAACAAACTGAAGATCGAGGAAACATTCATCTACGAGAGCGACTCAAATATTCTTTTGTTTTTTTTTTCCATCAGGGTAACGAAGAAGGAGAAGACCTGCTTCTCTCGTTGTTCTGATCCATTGTCATATTCTTTTCTGGCTTCTGATCTTCCATCTTCCTTATCTGCAAGCTTGCTTCCTCTGCCTGCATTTTTTCAAACACCCCCCACCCCCAATTTATATATAATTAAGCCTCGTGTTATTTGAAACCAGAAACTATGAGTATGTTTATTCAGGTTCTTTGATCTTTAATTTAAGTGAAGTATATATTTGTAGGTATTTATTAATAACCTGTGTGTCCCAGTTGCAGCGAACAGTGATGAAGGCCAATATTAGTGTCTGAGTTCCTGTACCACCAAATATCATCCCTGCCCAGATACCCTGCAACAAATATATATATATATATATATATCAAAGTGCTGTAATGTTATAATTAGGAAATGCTAATTAAATTCAGATTCAACACAAGAAGACAGATCGAGTTAAAGACCAAGACATACCATGACCCCCAGATGGAAGACCCAGCCGGTCAGAAATCCTAAAGGCAAGCCGATGAGATAGTAGCAGATGACGTTTATGTATGCCACGTAGGACTGCCAACCTGACCCCACAGCCACTCCTGAGAGTACAGGTTGAACGCAGTTGAGCAGAATTGTGAAGACTAGCAGAAGAGAGAGCTTCTTGACTTCCTCAAGAACAGGCTTGCTTGAAGAGAAGAGAAGGCTGATTTGGTTGTGAAAGATCATAATTAAGACACATATCACTACGCCTATTATCGTCGATGACGCCACTGAAACTATCGTTGCAAACTTGGCTCCTTCTCCATTCCCAGCTCCAAGCTCATTCGAAACCCTCACTCTGCCAATTAGAACAATAGTCTTCCACAATCAATGTTACCATGAGAGTCTTTTAAGACATGTTATTAGGATTGTGGCTAGAGGCGGCATCCCTTTTTTGTTGCTTTATTTACTTGTCCAATTTATCGTGTTTTGATTTTGAAAGTAAGCGCCATACGTGTAATTAAGACGAGTTTGTATTAGTTTGTTCTTTCAAACCGAGTATTTTAAGAAGCGTGGAAGCATATATAAGTGAGGATGAGAACGAAATCTTATACAAGTGAGGGTGAGTATTGGCTAGAAAAGAATTTATACAGTTAATCTTATAAATTTAAGTAACTTATTTCTAATTAAATCAATACATGCATGTGTATCTTTTATGAATTATTTATTTTATAATAAATTCTTATTAATAATTTTATTAATATATTAAAATTCACTTGCTTTGATTTAATTAGATAAAAATATATTAAGTACATATAAATAATATTAAGTACCTAAGTATTTCCCTAGACTATACATATACTTAAAAAACTTGACATGCTCTTTTCATAACTCATGAAATTAAATATAGTTTTTTGTTCTATATTTATATTTCATATAAATTCAACGAGTAGATTAGAGGCCTCTAATGTATTTTTATATAATACTCTTTGTAATATCTCACATTCCCAACTTTGATTTTCCTCTTGCTTTCAATAATTGACTTTTACATAAAATAATACACATTTTAATATTTTGAAGTTTCAAAACGGTATAATTTTATATTTTTTTACTATTTTTCTAAGATAAGTGTATAAATTTAACATTTTTAAAAAAATCATAAAAAGTATAAAATTATACCATTTAAAAACTTTAAGATATCAGAATATATGTCTTTTATTTTATATAGAAGTCAATAATAAAAGAAAAAAATAGAATTGAGAAAATTAAATATCATAAAGAACATTAAAAAAAGGCACACTAGAAGTTTCTAACCCAAAATTAACATGAAATAGAGACTCTAGTTTGGATATACCATTTGTCATATATACTTTCTCCGTTTAAAAATGTAAAATATTTTTAACTAAATTTTATTCTCAATAAAGTAGTAACCTACTTTCAAACTAATTCTATCTTTTTATATTTACTCTTATTAAACATTCTATAATAAATATAAAGTCACTATCAATAGGGACACTCTTGAAAAAAAAAGGTAATGATTATATCTTAAAAGACTAAAAATATCTTACATTTTTTAATATTTAAATCCTCAAAAAATATTTTATATTTTTTAACCCATGGAGTACTTATCTAATTGATGCATGTATTAGAGAAGCTAAAATACTTCAAATTAAACTTTACTTAAATACAATATATTTCGTTTTATATATATCACATGCCTTGTAGGTGGGTGTGTGCATTAGCATGCCACAACTACATTTATGTTTTTTTGTTGGGAAAGTTTTGGTACGACTCACATTGACAGTAGAAAGATCATGGAAAGGAGGTTGAAGAGTAACTGATCAAGATTTGGGGATGGAGTTGTCACCCAAGTTGAAAAGACCACACATGAATGGCATTCATGCAATTCTTTTCAAAATTTCACCCCAAAAAACATATTTTCGGGGAAAAAAAAATGTTGGCCCCTCATTTTTGGCCAAATCTCAACATATAAAATTGAACTTGACTTCTCTTCATTTTTTTCTCTTTTCATTTTCTCTTCACTTTCCATCTCAACTGTTGGATTCATTTTTGAATGGTTGAGATTTAATATTTCATAAAATTATTATTAAAATGTAAAACTTTATAAAAAATGAATATAATTATAATTTAATAAAATATCAAATTTTAACTGTTTAAAAATGAATCCAATGATTGAGATGGAAAATAGAGAGGAAGTGGAGAGGGGAGAAAATGAAAAGAAGCTGAGTCCTATAAAACTAGGAGAACTAGTTGCTTGCCACATGAAAAGAGAAATAAACAAGAAAAAAGAGGACACCCGTATTTTAGATCTGCTGGGGATTTTTTGTCTGGTAGCACAGTGGAAGGCATCGAAATTAAATTCACACTGGACCAATCCAAAAACTACCCAACAAGAAAAACCTTCCAAAATTGATAGATCACTATTCATATGTTTATTATTTATATACATGTATGCATGTGCACAAATGCTGAGCCATACGACAAAGAGCCAGAAACTGTGACAAACAAAATATATATACATATGTACACGGACATGCTTGTTACAGCCACTGTACATATATATAATTCGAGGCTTGATAGCCTCATGTATTAATCCGACGACGCCTCAGTCACGCTTGTTTCTTATAATTACGTTGAATTGATTTAAACAAGAATTGTTGATGCCACCACTACTAATTTGAATGTTTCAAGAGTAAAATGTTAAGAGATAGTATCAATTACCCAGTCGCAGCCAAAAACGCCATAGGAATCATCATCTCCCAAGCATTTATACCCATGCTTTTGCCACATATTAAATACAAAAAATCATTCCATGAAGTGTTGGGATGCAAATAAAAAAAATAGAGAAGAAAATTAAAGTTAACATTGTAATAGTTAAAAAGGAAATATATATTAATATATGCAACAAGGAAGAAAAGGTGTTTACCATATTGACAAAGCATCGATAGCAACCTGGGCGTTGTCAAGATTTCCTGTCATCAATACCAGTATTCTATAATACCAATTCTCCAAGCTGCAAGTGAGGGGGGGAAAAAAAAACATACATACCATCATTTCCAACAATAATAGAACAATCATAAAAAAGCATCTATTTCATATCGTGCATGTTTACCACTTTACCTGACAGTTCTGAATCACATGTCATACATATTTATATTATTAACAAAATATAGTATATTATAAGCGGTACCAGAGCATGATCCCAGAAGCAACAGAGAGTTTGAGGAATTCCCATAAGCCAGAAAAAGCATCAATGGAGAAACCAGTCCATGAAAGAGGGCAACATCCACAACAAGCGTAAACCAGAAGCCCTAAATTCATAATCCACCATGATATATTTATAGTTGCAGCTGATCCAATAACTCCAAGCTCAAGTTTGTACACAAATAACCAAGTCACGACAATATGAAAAGCCAGTGTCAATAAGCACACCCAAGCAATCACACCTGCCTTCAACTGGCACTGCAGAAACCTCCACAGAGGGAACTGGATCGCCATGCTGAAGTGAAGAGGGATCATCCACACAGACAAAACACCACACATCTCTGCTATCTCAGGTGGCTGGCCCAGAAGCTTCAACACTGGCGAAGCATACAGAAACACAGGCAAAAGCACAACACAACACGTCAAGAGAACGATCCATGAACGTTGTAGGTAAACCCCCAGCATGCTGTACTTCTTGGCCCCGTAAGCTTGCCCACATAGTGTTTCTAAGGCGCTTGCCATACCCAGCTGATCAAACACAAACCCATTGTATATCGATCTCATGTTGGCTCAAAGAAAAGATTACGACTTTGAAGTAAGAAATGTTATATACATACCATGAGTCCGACGTCGAGTCCCACAATGACATTTATGACAATGGACATGGCAGCGAGCTCGAGGTCACCGAGATGGCCGGCGGATGCTTGGGTGATGACGAGTATGGAATAGGAAAGTAGACGGCTGAAAATTGAGGGTCCAGCTACGTGCCAGAGCTTCTTTGATTCAATCCAAACCCTTTGAGCGAGGCCTTGGTGGCCTTTCAATGGAATAGACGTTGATGAAGGTGGGCGATTTTGCAGCAGCAAAGTGGTGTTCGCTTCCCCTAGTAAGGGTGAAGCTGATTCGTTGCTCGCCATTTCTGCCATGTCTATACCAGAAGAGATTCAAGAGAAGTTGCAGACTATAAGTAGAGCACGAAGATCTGTCTTGGCGGACATGAAAAATACCAAAGCCATTGTTCTCTTCGAAAACGACAGGGAAAGTAAAAAACGTGCGTTGTAAGACGCCTGACAACTGATAAAAATTTAAGGGTTTGAAGGCTGATGAAGAGTTTGTCCAAAATCGAGAAGACTAATGAAGAGTGTAGCGTGTTCCGGCCAAGAAAAATAAAACAAAGAAAGAAAGCGTGGTGTGCCCTAATTTTTTGTTTTTTTTGTAAGAAGATCAAATATATTAATAACAAAAAAAGAAAAAGAAAGTCATAATGTTAAAGGCAAATTGAGAAGATTAAAAGAAACTAAATGGTAGCTTAACTGACCAGAGCCACACTTAAAATGCGATAACCCAAAAAAACTTATTTAAGAAATGTTTAATATTCTGGACTATTGGGCATTGACTTTTGGCAGAGAAGAAATTACCATTGTTCAATTTTAGATTGTTAAAAAATGGCCATTAAAAAAATTCCCATTTAGGTTTGGATTTATTTTTTTTAAAAAAAATGGTCTTCTATAATAGGCACCAAAATTCTGGCAAAAGTTATATTATATCTTTGATCAATACAAATATATGGGTGGATCTTTTATTAATCTTATATCAAGTTTAACTCCAATACAAAGTCAATAAGCTCAAGCACAAGTGAAAGAATGACAGAAATTAAAGAAGAGGGAATCGGCCATATTTTAGACTCAACTTTATGGTGTAAGTTTTAGTTGTCTAATGCACATTATCTCATTGCTTTTGGCTTATAATTCCTTGTTTGATACTTTTTATTTTATTTTTTAAATGTAGAATTTTCTTGATTTCAAGAGTAAAGATGTTTCTTCCATTTTGAAATTTGAATTATATTATTATTTGGAAGAAGCTTTCTTTGATGGTCACCGGTTTCTAAATTTTAAATGTGTTGCATTGGTGGAAGACTAATCAACAATAATTTTTAAATCTTTCAAGGATAGCATATGATATTTTGATTAAGTATTGCAATCATTATAATAACTAGTGAATTAGCTTTTAGCATAGGCTCTCATGTCCTAACAAAGTATTGTTATAGTCTCCTTTGAGATAATATGCAAGCTTCAATTTATACCCGCAATTAGTTGCATGGTTTTGTGCCACCATTATATGGTAATTTTATATTTTTTCTTGTGATATATATATATATATATATATATATTTAATAATGACACAATTTAGTTAATATTTATTGTAGTTGATGAAAAAGTGGTTGAGGAATATATTGACACTGAACCTCCTTTACCTTTAACAAGTAGACCTACCTTTGAGAGTTTGTGTAACATATCAAAATTTAACTCAAGATTAATTAAGTTAACTAAGAGCAAATGAGTAATTTTGAAGGAATATTTAAAAATAAATAATTTTGGTTAGGAGGTTATTATTTGGATCTAATTTAGATAAAATTCTAAGTTATGATTTTTTTAAAATAAAAATAATAATAATAGTATTAAAAGAAAAGAAGAAAAGAGATAAAAATAATAAAAACGAAAAAAAAAAGGGGGGTAGGGGACGGATGAAATCCGCTGGTGTGTGTTTGGTGTAAATACATATAAAGAGAAAAAGAAAGAAAGAAATGAAAGAAAGTGAGTGTGCGACCCACACCTTTAAAAAAAAAAAACAACAACAACACACACCATCATTCTCTTTTCATTTTTTTTTCTTCCCTTCCTCATCTCTCTTCTCGCGCTTGACAGAGAAGACCAAGAGAAAAGAAAACAGAGCGTGCGCTAGTCACTGGTCAAAGCTAACTTAGAAGGTAAGTTTCATCATAGAATATCTTGAGAGAGGTTTCAAACTTTTTAAGATTATATAAATATTTAAAAAAAATTTAACCATTTATTCTCTTTAGTTTTTGATTTTTAAATTATAAAAAATTTAAATTTAAAAGAGGGATTAATTTTTATGAATAAATGATTGTTAAAGTTATTGATAATATAATAAATATTATAGAGTATTATTTTATTAATGAAATTTAAATTTAAAAATTGAGTTAAACTCTAGACCTCTATGATAAATTTTTGGTTAAATATAAAAATATAAATTAATTTGTTGATATTTAGATAATTATTTAGAATAAAAAATGGATTATTATGGCTATAAAATAATTATTTAAAGCTTGAAACTAAGTTTGCAATTTTTGGATGTTTTGAGGTGTAGATTTATGAGATGAAAAGTGAAATTTTGATATTAGAAAATTGTTTGGAGGATGATTTTAGCCAAAACTTTAATGAAACTATTGTGAAGGAAGCTATTGGACTAAGTGAATAGGTTTGAATATATGAAATTGAATTTTAAAATTTAAGAGGCTAAGACTAAGGTCTTAAAAAATAATAAAATAAATATTCAAGTGTTGGAATATGAGTAGAAATTATGTTAATAACATTATTGATGCATTGGGATATGGTTAATTGTAGATTAATTTTCATTTGGCATCATTCAAGTTTTGAAAAGCTTTGAAAGTAATGATTTGAGGAGTAATATTTGACCTCTCAAAGGTTGAAGGAACTAGAGAAAATTTATTATATGCATTTGTGTGTTAATAAATTGTTTATGTTTGTGAAAGAAATGAACATACATACATACATACATACATACATACATACATATATATATATATATATATGTATATCTCCAAATCTTGAAATTGTTTTTGTGAAGCATATGTGGCCTTGTTGCTATCCTATAATTTGCGACAAAGTTAATTGTGGCACATGTAAAGAATTTGAACATCATAGCCGTATGTAGAGAAAAAGAAATGAATGGGAAAGCTTGCTTGTAATGTTGAATGGTAATACTAATTAATGCTTTTATGGGATAATGTGACATAATTTGAGCAATGAAATTGAGGGTTGATGATGAGGTATACACTCTTGATTATAAATTGTGGATTATACATGAAAATTGATGTATGAGGCATCATTGAAATATGATGATTCTTGATGCTTTTGAGCATGAAAATTGAGAAGCATGTGGGATAATTATGAATTACATGCATGAAAGTTATTGAAATGTATTTTCTCATAAGCATAATCATATGGCGAGAGTTCGCCTTAGTAAAGTAGCTAGCAGTTGTGCAAAACTCATATGGTACTTGGCTATTAATTGTTAATGATTAAGGTTATAGCCGCTACTTACGTTGTAAGGTACTGCAGCATCGTTCCCACTAAGAGACTTGACCCTATTAGTTTACCTGGAGTTTTGAGTAAAGCTAGTCTTAGATATAACACCCTATAGTGTGTGATTTGGATGAAGCTAGGTTCATAAGTGAGCAAGGTAACTTTAGCCTAGTAGCCCTTCATGATATGATTAAATCCTTGGATAATCCCACCATATGGACGATCCCTTTTGGTTGTTGGCCTATGAATTTCATGTTAGAGAAAATAAAGGGGATATAAGAAAGAAATTAATCATGTATTTCATTATGTTATGCCATTTGAGCAATTGATGGCTATGTTTAAGGCTATGATTGTAGTTATGAAATTATACATGTAGGCATTTGTGCCAATTTTGTGCTAACATTAAATACTTATAGGCAATCTTGCCAATTTTGTACTTGACGTTCTTCTAGACATTATTCACACGAGTTAGATGTTAATATGATTAATATGACCTTTATATGATTGTTTACATGGTTATCTTGATAAATTTATTAGTTACTTGCATTCATGATTAATTATTATGCATTTATATAACTTGGATGTACCTTAGTTATTAAGTGATTGTATTCATACCTCTCTTTTAATATGTTATAGGAGCTAGCTCATTTGTAAAGAATAGAGGAAAGGAGCATCAGGCCAAGTGATAACAATCACTTCTGTAGGCCTTCCTTTTTTTTATTTTGATATGTGTATTCAGTTTATGATATTGTCAATTAAGGTAATATATTTTTAATCCACTTGCATTATGGGTTTTGTGTTGGTTGGAAGCATATTTTGTGTTGAGTAAAGAGCCATCAACTAGCTTTACATCTTCTAACATGAAAGTAGTTTGGAGGACCTGTAGCTTTATTGTGCATGTCATTAATAAGAAAAGTATCTCTAGCCGGTCAATCTACTTCTCTCCAGCCCTATTCTCCATGGAACCATCAAAGTGGGAAGGACTCAACCTCATAAATCTTTCAAGTGTATAGTTGATGGAGCTCTCATGCTCCCTCTCCTTAGGCCTCATTATATGTGTTGGCCTCTTTGGTGCACTCTCCTTATATTACTCCTCATCTTTGTGCCTATGCACTTCTTCAGCTATTTCTATACTCTTCTTCTTCTCATGATTTTCTCTGATCTTCTTAAGCATTTTACTACACCCTTTATCAGGCTTCTTGATGAGAATTTTATCATGTCCATCTAATCTTCTCTTAATTATCTTCATCATTGGTCTCAACTTGAGCAGTACATTATCACTGCCTGTAGAGGGCATTGGTTGCTCTTAACCTTGTTCCAACTCTACTTGTTCTTCTTCATTTGGGATCATCTCATCCTCCACCTCTATTAAGACTTCTCTCTTATATCTCGATACATTTGTCGGGATATTGCTGGTCATATTTCTCATTTGCACCATTCTCCCCTCCTAAGGATGGAAGTAATCCCACAAAAAGGAAAGGATTAGTACTAGCTCAAGAGAGGAAAACAATATGTATATAATGATAGTTTCCAACTCTATATGCAAATGTACAAACACAATCACAACTCAACACAATCTCCACAAACCATTTCTTAAAACAAGAGAAACTAATATTAAGTTCTAAAATCTTTAGGTTAGATTAGTAAGGTTACCCTTACTAATCCACCCTAATCTTCAAACAATAAGTTAATTACCAAATTTGTAGAAATTACACAAATGAGATCTCAAGTTTTTAAGTTTTCCAAACTAATAGAATCATCTTTACAAGTATAAATCAGAGTTTAAATTAGAATGCGAAAGTAAAGGATCTTAGAAAGAATTAAAACATTTACATAAAGATTGAAAATGGTAAATCAGTGTAGTAGAGAGGCGTGCGCCGTGGCTTGTCACCCCTACACCTTAGTTTGTATGCCTTTGTACCATACGCTGTTGCTCAAGCACCGTGCGCCATGGCATATTGCACGATTTTGACAATAAATCTTGCTGTCATTTGATAATAACTGGGGCAAAATTTTGATAGTCTCCATTCCTCCATCTAATATCTGATTGAGGCAATTTAGGTGTCTATAGAGGGCTTTCTCCTAGATCTAGTAATGGCTTTAGTTTCATAATCAGATTATTTCTCAAGCAATAGTTGGACACTCATTTCAAAATTCACTCCTTTACATAATTTACATATAACTTAAGTGCCCAAAACTCATAACAAAAGCCAAAGCTGTGGGACTTGCCACAAAGAGGCTCATCTTGGTTATTTAACATACATGCACTGTGGCCGATGATCTACAAGTTGCGGAGGATGGCACAGAGCTATTTCTTTTATATTTTCTCCTTTTTTCACATTTAGGTGACCCGACTTCATTTCAAACCCGCATTTAGGGATAAAATCATAACCAAACATACCTGTTAGACCTTTCTGGCCACATATCTCACTAAATTTATTTAATTATCTTAATTAAGCTTAATTAATTAGGTTTAAATTTTTAGGATGTTACAAGAGTCCTCTAAGGGTTTTGAATAGAGTAATTAGAGCAACTTCTTTAGGTAGAAAAAAATGAAGAATAAGGGCAAAGAGAAAGTGGAAGAGATCACTATTGACCGCCATGTCTTCAAGAGGTTCGTAAGGTTGAACCCACCATCCTTTGAGGGGTCTATGGTGGACCAAGTTAAGGAGAAATAAATTGATAAATTAGAGTTCATTTTCTCTGTGATGATTTGTATTACTGAACAACATGTTTGATTGGCTACTTTCAAGCTTAAAGATAAGGCTAAATAATGATAGAAAAGCATTAATCCTATTGGTTGCTCCAAATTGACCTGGAAGCAATTTAATAAGAGATTCTTTACCTATTACTTCTTGCCAACTGTAAGGGCGACAAAAGAAGTTGAGTTCCATAATTTGAGACCAGACAATATGGATGTTGAAGAGTTCATAGCAAAATTCAATAAGCTCTCTGAATATTCCTTGTATTTGAAGAATAATGCTGATGAAGAACAAAAGTGTGAGCAATTCCTAGACAAGATGAGGCTTGAGTATAGTAGGCAACTAACGGCTCATGATATCGACTCATTTAAAGTCATGTGTAACAAGTTTAAGGATGTTTTTAGAAGAATCCAGATGAATGATGGTAATCAACAAGGCTGGTATTTCTCTTTTATAGACCCTACTGGGGGTGTGAGCAAGAAGTCAAGTTACAGCTCTGGATTCTCTAAGGGTTACAGTGGAGGCAGAGGAAGCAACAAGAAGAATTTTTCCAAGGGATCAAAATATAAAGGATCCCAATTTAAGAGCTTCCATTCTAAGAGCTTCAAAGGTCGAAGCCAAGCTTCAAGACAAGACTCAGCTCCATCTATCATTAAACCATTAATGGTATGATTACATTAGGATAAGTGTGGAAGATTCCACATCTGTGACTGTTGGGCATGCTATTAATATAATAAGGTGAGTCATATTGCCTGTAAATGCCTAGAGTTTATGACTAATGGGACATATGCTATTCCTGCTCGTGTGTTTGTGATATCTAAGGAGGAGATAGAAGCTTCTCCAAAATGGATCAAAGGTACAATTATTTTTAATGACTAATAAGTAGAAGCAATGTTTGATTCATATGCTACACATTCTTTATTGCAATAGATTGCATAACTAGACTTAAATGTTTGCATGTGAAATAGATGTTGTTATGAATGTTTCTATGCCAACTGGGGCCTCTGCTTGGACTAGTCTCATATGCTCTAATGTTAATTTGAAGTTTAATGATAGGGCTACAGTTATTAACTTAATTTGTTTAACTTTGTTGGGCATTGATGTGATTGTGGCAATGGACTAGCTATCAGCTTATAGAGTGACCTTAACTGTAACAAGAAGACAATCCTATTACCAGTGAATACTACTACCTTTATAGTCCCCGAAAAGACTGTACATACGATTATGGTGGACATAGAAAGACCTAAGTTCCTGTCTGCTATGGAAGTCATAGAGTTAGATCTACAAGGATGGTAAATGTTCATGATGTTTTGTCTAGTACAAGGAGACAAAGAATAAAAGATTGATTAGATAAAAGTGCTAAAAGAATTTCTAGAGGTTTTTATAGAAGATGTGAATGGTTTGCTACCAGAGAGAGAAGTTAAATTCCTAATTGATTTAGCTCCAAGTACTAAGCCAATCTAAAAGGCTCCGTATCGAATGTCCCTTGCAAAATTAGAAGAGTTGAAGAAGCAACTAGAAGAATTGTTAGCTAAAGGCTTTATAAGACCAAGTGTATCACCACGGGGTTTACCGATTCTCTTTATGACAAAGAAAGAAGGGATTATATGACTATGTATTGACCACCCCCAACTCAACAAGGTGACAATCAAAAACAAATATCTGTTGTCATGGATTGATGATCTCTTAGATCAGTTAGCTAGAGTTGTGGTATTCTTAAAAATTGACTTGAGGTTTGGGTATCATCAATTGAGTATAAAGGCAAAGGAGGTACCCATGATGACTTTCAAAACAAGGTATGGGCACTATAAATTCTTTTAATTATGCTATTTAGGCTAACAAATGCATCGGCAATATTCATAAACTATATGAATAGGATCTTTAAACCTTCCCTAGATAAGTTTGTTATTGTCTTTATTGATGACATTCTTATTTACTCCAAGAGTAAAATAAAGCATGAAAAGCATTTGAGCTTAATGCTACAGATTCTAAAAGGGAGGAAACATTATGCCAAGTTAAGTAAATGTGAGTTTTGGATTAATGAAGTAAAGTTTTTAGGGCTTGTTTCTGAGGAAGGTATTACAGTAGATCCTCACAAGGTCGATACAGTGTTGAAATGGGAATGATTGACTTTAATATCAAAAATTAGAAGTTTCTTAGGGTAGGCCAACTATTACAGGAGGTTTATTGAAGGATTTTTTCAAATAGCATCAGCATTGACTAACAAAGACAAACCTTTTATGTGGACTAATGAGTGTGAAGAGGCTTTTATTACCTTAAGAAATAAGTTGACAACTACACCAGTCTTAACCATCCCTGATCCTAAGCAATCATTCAATGTTTATATGGATGTATCGCTTAAGGATCTTATACAAGATGGTAGAGTTGTAGCCTACGTATCAAGACAATTAAGGCCTCACAAGATGAACTATCCTACTCACGATTTATAACTAGCAACTGTTGTCTTTGCTCTTAAGATTTAGAGACACTACCTCTATAGTGCACGATTTGAAGTGTTTAGCAACCATAAAAGTCTCAAATATCATGTAAACTAAAAGAAGCTGAATATAAGGCAAAGAAGAGGGATGAAATTCCTAAAAGAATATGAGTTTGAACTAAAGTACCATCCGAGGAAGGCTAACATAGTGGCTGATACCTTGAGCAGGAAGATTGTACGTGTGGATTGTATGATGATTTAGAAATAGAAGTTGTTGGAAGATTTCTCTAGTTTTCCACAGAATATCCCATATTATGCTATGTTCAATTTGAATACTACAATGCTTACAACCAAATTATGAGATAAGTTGTGAGTAGCTTAGTTTAAAGATTCGTACTTCTTAGAGGTTGAAAGAACTTAAATGAGAAGATTACTGATATGGATTTCATTATTGATGATAATGGTCTTATAGTCTATAACAAGAGGGTTTATGTTCTTAATGTGAAAGAGTTGAAGGATATAATTCTCGTCAAAGCTCATAGAAGCAAATTTACTATCCACCCTAAAGTAACCAAAATGTATCAAGACATGAAGCGGTACTAGTAGTGGCATAGTCTAAAGCGTGATGTGAAGGAGTGTGTTAGCAGGTGCCTGACTTTTCAGAAGGTGAAAATAAAGCATCAAAGGCTTGGAGGTTTATTGTAGCCGTTAAAAATTCTAACTTGGACGTAGGAACGCATTTCCATAGATTTTATCATAGGTTTGCCTATAACATAGGTAGGGTACGATACGATATGATTAATTGTTAATAGATTGATGAAGTCAGCCCATTTTATACCTATCAAAGAAGGTTATACCATAGATAAGTCTGTAGAATTATATATCCAAGAGATTATGTGATTACATAGAGTTCCCAAGGATATGATTTTAGATCGTGATCTAAGGTTTACATTGAACTTTTGGTAGGTGATGAATGATGTTATGGGTACTCAACTGAAGTCCAGTACAACATATCATTCATTCAGAAACTTGAAGATACATTGCTTGCATGTGCACTTGAGTAAACGGGTAGTTGGGACAAGCACCTACCATTGGTAGAATTTTTCTATAACAATAGTTATCATTCAAGCATTCAAATGTCTCTATTTGAGACGTTGTATGGTGAAAAGTGTAGATCTCTACTTTGTTGGACCGAGTTGAGTGAAAGAAGTACTATGGGTCTAAACATTATTGACTAAACTACCTAAAAGATTGACACAATCTGGCAGAAGTTACTAACTACCTAGAGTCGACAGAAGAGTTATGCAGATAGGTAATGAAGACCTTTGTCTTTTGAGCTAAGCAACCATATGTTTCTAAAAGTATCACCGATGATAGGCATTGGGAGGTCAATAGAAGCCAGGAAATTAACTCTTAATTTAATAGGTCCTTTTCAAATCCTATAAAAAATTGTGACTTTGGCCTATCAAATTGCCTTTGCAGCTCATTTGTCAGGAGATCATAATGTATTTCATGTCTTTCAGTTGAAGAAATACTAGCTCAATTCGTCTTATATTATAGAACCTGAAGAGGTTGAATTGAGGGAAAAATGACTTATCGAGTGGAACCAAAGAAAATTATTGATGTGAAGGTGAAAAAGTTGAGGAATAAGACCATTCACCTTATGAAGGTGTTTTAGATAGGAGTGGCTCCTAGTAATGCAACTTGAAAAATTAAGGAGAAGATGAAAAGGTTTTATCCCTATTTGTTTCAACAAGATATGTTTCCTATGATTATTCAAATTTTAGGGATAAAATTCTTATTAGGAGGGAAGCGTTGTAACATTCCAAAATTTAATGCAAGATTAATTAAGCTAATTAAGGACAAATGAGTAATTTTGAAAGAATATTTAGAGATAAATAATTTTGGTTAGGAGGTTATTATTTAGATCTAATTTAGATAAAATCCTAAGTTATAATTTTTTTAAATAATAATAATAATAATATTAAAAGAAAAGAAGAAAAGAAATATAAATTGATACAAAAAGGAAAAAAAAAGGATGGGGGACGAATGAAATCTGTTAGTGTGTGTTTGGGGGGTGTGTGTATAAAGAAAAAGAAAGAAATAAAAGAAAGTGATTGTGGGACCCACACCTTTTTTTTAAAAAGCAACACACACCCTCATTCTCTTTTCATCTTTTCTCTCCTCTTGCTCATCTCTTTGTGCGCGAGAGCTAGGAAAATAGGTTGAGTCTGCGAGTTAGCTTGTTTAACTCATAAAATTTGATGGGTTAGGTTGAATAAATTGGCCCATTTTCAAAACGGGTGGGCTAGCCCAATCCACAAAACTAACATGCTAAAATGAGCTAGTCCACGAGTTAGCATATTTTTTAAAAAATAATTTTTTTTAATCACGTTATATCTTTTTATAAAAATGTAATAATAACAATATTTTTTAAATATATAATTTATAACTCCCAAATATTTTCTTTACATTTAAAAATAATGTAAATTTTTTTTACAATTTGCAAATAAATTTTTTATTATAGTTTGTAAATTAGTGAATTATTAGTTTTTATAGAAATATTTTGAAAATATATTATTTGTTAATCTCATAAAATCTATTGATTAAAATTATAAATATAAATTCATTGAGAAAAATAATATGGGTTTGTATTCAAATTTTATTTCTCAATAAGAAAGATAACATACTTAAGCGAGAAGATGATTAATAGTAAAAATATAGCAAAATGAATTTGTTTGGTTGAATTCTAGGTTTATTTTATTTATTTATAATTCTTTAATTGTTAATTTTCCTTAAAATGTAAAATATATATACATATATATTTATAATTTTATATTATATAAATTTTAAATGTTAAAAAAAATTTGGTAAAATTTTATGGGCCAACCCGCTAGAAAATGGGTTGAGCTGGGTTTTTCAGCCTATTTTATCTGGTTGGCTAGCCCAACCCAACTCATAAAAATGCCAGCCTATGCAGGCTAGCCTGCAAGCCGGCCCGTAACCCATTTGTCCAATGCTATGCGTGACAGTGAAGGCCAAAAGAAAAGAAAATAGAGCATGTGTGAGTCACTGGTGACATCTAACTTAGAAGGTAAGGCTTCATAATAAAATATTTTGAATGAGGTTTCAAGCTTTTTAAGACTATATAAGTATTCTAAAAAAAAATTAGCCATTTATCCTCTTTAATTTTTGAATTTCAGATTATGAAAAAGTTAGGGTTTGAAAGAGGGATGAATTTTTTATGAATAAATATGGTTGTTAAGGTTGTTGGTAGTATAATAAATATTCTAGAATATTATTTTGTTGTTGAAATTTGAATTTAAGGCTTTGAAATTAAACTTTAGACCTCTATGGATAAATTTTTAGTTAAATATAAAAATATAAATTGATTTGTTTGTAATGAGAAATAGATTATTATGGCTATAGAATGATTATTCTAAACTTATGACTAAGTTTGTAATTTTTGAATATTCTTAGGTGCGGATGTATGAAATAAAAAGTGAAATTTTGATATTAGAAAATTGTTTAAAGGATGATTTTAGCCAAAATTTCAATAAAACTATTATGAAGGAAGATATTGGACTTAGTGGATATTTTCAAATATATGAAATTGGATTTTAAAATTCAAGAAGGTAAGATTAAGGTCTTGAAAAAAATAATAAAATAAAATAAATACTTAAGTGTTAGAATATGAATGAAAATTGTGTTAATAATATTATTGATGCAATAAGATATGATTAATTATAAATTAATTTTTATTTGGAGCCATTCAAGTTTTGAAAAGCTTTGAAAGTATTGATTTGAGGAGTAACATTTGACTTCTTAAAGGTTGAGGGAACGAGAAAAAATTTATTTTATCCATTTATTTGTTAATAAATTGTTTATGTTTGTGAAACAAATGAATATATATATATATATATATCCAAATCTTGAAATTGTTGTTTGTAATGCATATATGGCCTTGTTGAGGTCCTATAATTTATGACAAAGTTAATTGTAACGCATGTAAAGAATTTGAATGTGATGGCCGTATATGGAAAAAAAGAAATGAATGGGAAAGCTTGCTTGTAATGTGGAATGATAATATTAATTTATGCTTTCATAAGATAATGTGACATGATTTAAGTAATAAAATTGAGGGTTGATGATGATACACACACTCTTAATTATAAATTGTGGATTATACATGAAAATTGATGCATGAGACATAATTAAGATATGATAATTCCTGATTCTTGTTAAGCATAAAAATTGAGGAACATATGGGATAACTATGAATTACATGTGTAATAGTTATTGAAATGTATTTTCTTATGAGCATGATCACATGGCGAGAGTTTGCCTTGGTGAAGGAGCTAGCAGTATGAAAAATTCATATGGTATTTGGTTATTAACCATTAATCCTAGGGGTTATAGCTGCCACTTACTTTGTAGGGTCCTATAGTATTATTCCTACTAAGGGACTTAACCCTATTAGCTTACCTGAAGTTTTGTGTAGAGCTGGTTTTGGGTATGATACCCTATAGTGTGTGATTTAGGAAAAATCGTGTTTATAATTGAGTAAGGTAACCCTAGCCTAGTAGCCCCTCATAATATGATTAAAGCCTTAGGTAGTCTCACCATATAGATAATTCCTTTCGATTGTTGGCCTACAGATTTCATGTCAGAGAAAATAAGAAGGTGTCACACCCAATGCCCTAACTTGATTGCTTGTGCATTGTAAGGAAAATGAGGAAGGGAGCTAGCCTCCATGCGAGAGCTGGTCCCAAAGAAAGAAGTCGCCATCAAGATTTTAAGATACAAACATTGGGAAATCAATTAAAGGTAATAAGGGTGGTCTTTATAACCAAAGATAGGTTCGGGAGTCGATTGTGAGTGAAAAAAGTTTTACACAACCCACAACACCCGTTCTATAGAATAGTTTCTTTAGTTAATTTTTTGAATAATATAGTCTTTTAAAATTATTTTAACTATTCTTTTATTGGTCACCTACTAAAATAAAATAAATCTAAAAAGGGAAATTAAAAATTAAATTTAAATCTAAAAGGAAAAAATATTATTTATTTATAAGGGGCTCCACTCCCCTTGTTTGGATAGGACAAGGGAAGGGGAGGGGGGCCCTCCCCTCACCTCCCCCCAACTAAATAATACTCTAATGAATTCTATTTGCTATGGTTAATCCATGGAACATTAAGGGATCAAAAAGACACTCAACCATTTAAAACCAATCATAAGAAGGTAAGAGATTTAATTCAAATCAAAGACTCCCATCAAGTTTTCTTACTCTATCTCCCTCCCTCCTTCTCTCTTTTATTTCATATGGTGTTTTCAAGTAACATTCCATTATTAAAGATACAACATCATACAGCCACATGAATCAAGCTTCTTGAAAGACCTCCAAGATACCCAAATCATGAAATAAGCATAATAGCAATTTTCAAGGCCTAGGTCCATAAAGTAGAATTAGATTTTACCAACTTATATTCCAAAATTCAAGATGGTGCCTTATGCCATTTTTTTTAAAATACATATAGTTCATCAAGAGTGTAACATCCTTAATTTTAAATTAGGTTAATTAAACTCAAATAGACTAATTAAGTGTATTAGTGAGGTATGTGGCTAGAGAGGCCTAACGAGCATGTTTAGTCTCAATTTCAGTTCTAAACGCAGGTTTGAAGGAAATCGGGTCACCTAGGAATGAAAGAGGAAGAATTTTTAATGAAAGTGATTCTATGCCACATGATGCAACTTGTGGATGAGCTGTGGCAGCGCATGTGTAATAACACGCTTTGGAGAGGCTCTCTGTGCCATGTGTCACGACACATTGTGTGTCCGCCGCGGCAAATGGTTAAATTTCTGCTATATTAAATTGCGAAATTGAAGAAAAAGAGAAGAGAAAACAAAGAGAATCGAGAGAGAGAGATGAAAGATCTAAGCTAGGGTTTGAAGAAATCAACTTATAGGAGTAATTTTGAGCTCCTAAACACCAAAGGTAAGCTTCCTTACTTAAATTTTTCTCTCTTTTTCCATTTTCTTGATAGTATAAGCTAGGGTTTAATGGATAATGGTGATTTTCGATCCATAAAGGCTATGGGTCTAAACTCATTAATTTAAATAGAGTTAATGGGAGTAAATTAAGCTAAGTAAGCTCAGTATTTATGGTTGTGTGATGATTAATAATTGGAGGACATCAAATGTCCAAAATTCTCATAAATATAGTGGTTGGAAACAATGTGGTTTCATTAATGACCATTTAAGAGCTCAATGTTATTAATGAGGGTTAAAGGAAGCTAAGAAGCCTTATAGGTACTTTTACATGAGTCAAGAATAAATTTTGAGTATTGAGAAATGTTGAAGTATCAGTGAAAATAGCTCAAATATTGATATTAATGTTTTGTATGGTAAATGCTTGTAGAATAACTACCTTCGACACCATTCAAGCTTCTTGTAAGCTTTGGGAGTAAGGAATTAAGGGGTGAAACCTTTAACCTTTCAAAAGTTTAAAGTAATTAGGAAAATTCTATTTGATGCTTTTGTGTGTTTATTAGTTTATGAATTTATGATTGATCATAGAAATATGTAAATTAAAATGAAATGTAAGTGTAGCTTGATTTGTTAGAAAATTCACTAGATTGATTTTATGAGTTTTATGCCTTGTAATGTGAAATTCCTTAAGAACAATATCGGTGGATTTTCGTATCATATTTATTGGGAGTTCAATGACTTTGTGATTTCAAAAGTAACATGAATCTTTATTTATGAGAAGTTCAATGATGCTTAAAGTAGTAGAGTTCAATGATTTTGAAGTATGAAGTACAATAATTGTAAAAGTAGAGTTTAATTACTTATTTAGTTTGAAATTTTATGAAAATGTGTTTAAGAAGTCTAATGATTTGTGTAATGATGAAGTTTAATGGAACTAAAAATGTGAAGTTCTATAAATCGTATAAAGTGTGAATTATTGCATGAATATATATTGCATGATCTTGAGAGGCGAGAGTTCGCCTAGGAAGAGGAGTAAATAATAAAATTCATGTGATAGGGCCCCATCCGTGAGATAGTTTGCCCAAACTGATTATATCTATATTGTCTCACTTAGTTAACGAGAGATTGTCCTACTGGTTCAATAAGGGGCTTGAACCTAGCTAGTTATCTACTAGTTTAACGAGGAAGCTAGTTCAGGGTGTATGATACCCCATATGTGAGAAATGGGAGAAATCGTGTTCCATAAGAGAGTTAGATGTGCCTTGGTCGGGTGATCCCCTCACAAGTATTTAGGTTAGGGAAGTCATAGAATATAAAATATCCCATTATGTTATAGCCCACAGTTTCATGTCAGAGAAAAAAAGAGGATATAAGGGAGGTGTGATCATGTATATAGTGAGTAAGGGCACATGATTGTTTGTATTGTTACCCTAATAAGAATATTCATAAATTGAGTGATAATTACTCCTGATTATGCATGATTGTATTATGTGACAAATATCCTGGGATGTGAAAATTGCTGAAAAGTTTTATTTCCTAAATATGTACTATTATGCCTGCAAGTGAAAACATAGATTCTCAAATGTTTTACATGGTTTAAAGTATTGATATTATTTTCCATTTATATTTTAAACTGATTGACATGCATTAGTATGGGTTAGTCAAACCTTGATTACTGAGTGTTTATACTCACCCTACTACCTTCAATATTACAAGGAATAGCTCAAGAGGTGTAGACAGAGGAAAACACAGAGGCTTAGGACCATGATCCTATTGTAGTAGGCCTCTTTATTTTGAGTATTTATATTTGCATGACAATTTCAATTGCCAAATTAGGAATTCTCATTTAATCCTTACTAGCATTATGTGAATTGTAAATTGTAAGTATATTTTGGATCCTAAGGAGTAAGTTGATGATATGTGTTATTTGTGATAGGGCTAAAATACTAATGCAAGTAAGAGTAGAGCATATTATGAGATAATTATGGAGTACTTGATGGAAATTGTAGTAAACTCTTCCTGGTATGTTTTTGAGATTAAGGGGTTGAGTAGTGAAAATTTAATTTGTAAGTATTCCATGTGATATAGTGCATTGCACGAGTTAGTCTTGATAATTTTCATGTAGTCAAGTTGGTGTCAATGGCTATTGGCTTTTAGTAAATGGTTTAGACACTTGGTTTTGTAAAAAAATTATTAAAAAAGTGTAAGTTTTCAAAAGTGTATCCAATTTTTGATTTAGAAAGAATTTGAGTCTGAAACTAATGCCATTAGTTAGAACTCAGAAAGAGCTTTCTGTAGATACATAGTTCACATCAATCGGACGTCGAACAGAGATTTGGGGTGCGTCAGAAGTTACCCCTAATGCTATCAAATTGATAGTAGAATTTACGGTCAAAATTCATGTAATTATGCCATGGCGCATGGTAACAAGCTGCAAAGCATGTCACAGAGGTGAATACGCCGTGATGCTTATTTAATAAGCTGCGGTGCATGCCTTAAAATTTTTTTAAAATTTTCTTGTTTCAAATTATTAAATAAATGCACTCTTATATAATGATCCTATGCTTCCACACATTTGTGAACTTTAATTTGTCTAATTTGCAAAACTTTAAAAATGATTTTAGTTTTGTAAAATTAGAATTCCTATTTTTCTAACCATTAGAAAATTGGTATTTTGTTAATTATTATAATCACATTTCCTAATTACTTGAGATTTAATTTTAATTATGGGATTAAAAGGAGGAGGATATTACAAAGAGCATTGTGAACCCAATATGGCAATATCCTTATTAAAGTAAACATTAACTTATATCAAGTAATTTCGATAAACATCAAAAGAAGTGTTTTTAGCCTTTCAATCCATACTTGCATTCAAACATAAGTAAGACACATGCACATAACATAACACAATTCTTGGACCACAAAGAGACTATTTTTCAGGCGGGCAACATCTCTACAATTTTGTGCATCCCAAAACCAATTTGAACTTTATGAAATTGAATATAAAAACAATCTAGAAATCGACATCTTTACTAAATCAAACCTAAGATTGGCTTCAAACATTTTTGCCGAGATGGGTATCTCCAATTGATCCTTCTTCCCTATTAAACGCTCAGTTTCTCCCTCTCTACATCGTGCTCTGCTTCTCTTCTCTGGCTCTCAATCATCCTCTTGCCTTCAACTCTCTTTGCCTCAAATTGTACCATACTCCCCCTTACATCGATCACAAATCTCTCTCAGTCTCTTAAAAAACCAACTATCTTCCTCCTTTTTTCTTTTCTCAATGCTTTATCACTCTTATATAGGAAGAAGACGGGTAGATTTTTGAAAATCATGATAACTCACTATCCTTTGTTGGTTTAATCCCATATGCTTCAATCTCAAATCTACTTTTCTTCATCTTTCTCTACATCGTCGATTTCAAACTTGTTTTTCCATCTTTCCTCCCGAACTTTCAACTACTAAGGACTGCTCTGCTTCTCTACTTGCCTAATTTAGTTAGTGCTCATCAATTTTCACTTGCTTGCCACCCCTACTCTTCTCTTCTACATGCTCATCTCTTCTGCGTTCATGCGACTCTCCCTCTGTTGCTTGCCGCCTCTGCCATCTTTCCATTGCATGCATGTATTAGAAATTGAGGAAGGCTAGGGTTAAGTGAAATGCTATATGGGTTAGAATTTCACTCTCCCATTATTTTATTTTATTTTCATTATCTTTTTAATCTTATATTCATTTTTTGATTTTTTTTGAATATTAATTTCAAAGATTTAGGAAAGGAAATATACTTTTAAATCAAGAATATATATATATATATATATATATATTAAAGGGAAACAACCAAATTTAAAATAATTTAAAAATATTTAATTTTAAAAAAGTTGATTCCCTTGATTTTCTAATTATTGAGATAATTTGGTAGGGAAATTTTAAAAGATTTAAGCATGATTTTTTCCTCCATTTTCAAAATTGATTTTTAAGAGATATTAATTTATTTATCTCCTTTATTTTTTTTTGAAATATAATTCTTAAAAAGCATCAATATTTCATTTTTATATTTCTCCTTTTTTTGAAAATTAATTCTTAAAAAAGAATTAAATTTCTTTTTATATTTTAATTTATTTTTGTTTTTTGTATTAAAAAAGATGAAAACAAAAATATTTAAAAATAAAGGCTATTAAAAGACCAAACAAATTTTTTTATATTTTTATTTATCTTTGTTAAATGTACGAATAAAATACAGTGTTCATAAAGGGATATAAAGAAAAGATTGATCATACATTTCATTATGTTATGCTATTTCAATGATTGATGGCTATGTTTGAGATTATAATTGTAGCTGTAAAAATAAAAACATGTGATAAATATGTGAAAAATATACATTTGGACACTTGTGCCAATTTTGTACGAACATTCAATACTTGTAGGCAATCATGCCAATTTTATAGTTGACTTTATTTTTGAGATTATTCACACAAGTTACATGTCGATGTGATTAACATGATCTTTATATGATTGTTTACATGGTTATCTTGATGAATTTATTAGCCACTTGTATTCATAATTAATTATCATACATTTATATAACTTAAATGTACCTTAGTTGTTGAGTGACTGTATTCACCCTTATTTTTTAACATATTAGAGCTAGCTCATCTGGAAAGAATAGAGGAAAGAAGCATCAGACCAAGTGATAATAATTACTTCTATAGGCCTTCCTTTTTTTATTTTAATATGTGTATTCATTTTATAATATTGTCAATTAGGAATATATATTCTTAATCTACTTTTATTATGGGTTTTGTGTTAGGTGAAAATGTATTTTAAACCCTTGGGAATGCAGTTTGGTACTTATGTTTATATTAACAAGCCAAAATACTTGTGTAAATGAAAATAGTTATTATATGCATGATTTGAAAACTTAAATATTATTATGGTCTCCCGTTGTGTTTTTGATGTCCAAAGGGTGAATACTTGATATTAACTATATATGTATGTAAAGAGAAACTCATGCATGTGATGAGCTATTGATGAATAGATGATATATAAAGTATGATGACTAGGTGATAATAATTATGATAAATGTTCCTGCTGCCAATTATGAAAGAGTTTGAGTAGGTAAGTGTTATATTAGTGAACACACACACACACACACACACACACACACACACACACACACACACACACACACACACACACACACACACACACACACACACACACACACACACACACGCACACACACACACACACACACTATATAAAGTAGGGCACAAAGAGAAAATAACAGAGAAAGTTTTTCTCCTATCTTGAGATGTGTTTCTTAATACTTAATCAATCTCATGCTTTTCCACAGGTTTAATTGAATTATGTGGGCTCTTAAAATATTTTAAAGATTTGAGATCCCTTTGTTTTAAATAATTTGTGAAATACATGTTAATGACTTGTTTTAGTTAATCTCTTTTAGGATAATTCTTTTAAGTTAGTCCTTGATTATCTAGGGTTAGTTGATGATTGAAGTCCTAATTTAAGGTACCCAATACAATATTAATATTTTATTTAATGAGAATGAGGAAGATTTAGATTTAGTTTGATGAATATTCTAGAAAAAATTAATCTTTTGGTTCTTGTAGTTTTGACTTAGTTGTAATCCTGCACTTTGACTCGTTATAACTCAATCCTTGAAGTTTTGACTTAGTTGTAAATTAATCCCTGAACTTTGCCTCTTACAATTTAATCCCTGAAATTTTAACCTTTTAAATATGAGTCCTTATATTTTGAAAAATAAAATTATAAAGATTAAAAATATTTTAAAATTTATTACTAATATTTTAAATTATTAAATCCTTTTAATATTTATAAATATTAAAATTCTAAAATATTTTTAATTTTTATAATTTTATTTTTTAAAATATCCAGACCAATATTTAATAGGTTAAAATTTTATAGACTAAATTGTAAAAGAAAAAGTTCAAAAACTGATTTATAATAGAGTCAAAACTTCAAGAATTGAGTTATAACGAATCAAAATTGAGAGATTGAGTTACAATTGGATCAAAATAATAAGAACTAAGTAATTAATTTTTCCAATATTTTAATTCATTTAGTCTTCTAAATATATGGTGCTTAATTTCTAAAAGATTACGGGAATCTTGATTTGTTTTATTTTGAATTTTAGAATATTTTAATTAATTTATAATGTTTAATTTTTTTAATTTTTTAATTTTTTTTCAAAACATGACTTTCAGGCCTAACCTTAAGCCCTTCTAATAAGTGTCGAGTCTCAAAAAATGATAAATCAGGAGCCCACCCATTTTTCAACTCTAGAACATTGGTCTAACTAGCCAACTTGAGTTGAATTTTAATTTTTTTTCATACAATTGAATAAACTAATGGAGCTCCAACCCTCCATTTGATAGAATTAGAGGTAAATGGTATCTAACATCCTAAAAATTTAATCTAAAAATTATAAACTAATTTAAGTATATATTAGTAGAATTTGAGAATTTATCAATTTAATTGTGTTCCAAATCACTAATGAACCTATTGGATTATTTGAACAACTTTAAGATGAACCAAGATGATTATTAGGCTGACCAGGCCCAAGTGAAAGGTCAAAAATTATAATCTTTGAATCTACACCATCCACCGTGGCAAATGAAAGGGTGTGATCCAAACACAAAACTAAAAGGAAAGAAAAGGAGTTTTTCAGGTAGAACAAGGGAAAAGGAAGAAGGGTCTGTTAGGGCTTCAATCCTAGAGAATTTTGGAGCTAGTTTAGACCTCTAATCACCCAAGTAAGCCTTCCACTCCTTCCATCTACCTCTCAACTCATTTTATTAAATTTTTAATGTGAGGAGATGTTGATTTCTGGATTCAAAGGTTTGGATCCAAATCCAATGACTAAAATAAAGTTATTATGAGTTGACCTAAGTTTATACATCTAGGAATGAGGATTTTATAGAGTTGTATGACAGGGTGTATAGGGTTAGACTAACCTTAGCTTTGAAATGGGAATTTTAAAGTAATTGAGCTATGTAATTATGTTACTTAGCTTAATAGAAGTCAAATAAAGCTAATGAAAGGTTGTTAGGATTTTACTTAGGTCAAATAAGGGAGTTGTGAACGTGGGTTGTTTAATTAGAGTAAAAAGTGCCTAGGTTAGTGTTGGAATTATCAATTTGTGTTCCAATGTGTAGTTATCATTGCTCGAACCTCTTTTAATAGAGGAGGCAAGAGGAGCTTTAAATTTCACAAGTAATCCTTTTTGGTAACAAAAGAGTTAAGGTGACAGAATAATCTAACCCATGTATTTTTTTTAATTGTATGGTATATGAGTTGTTGTGAAAATAAACTTTGTTAATTTGATATGTGTGTGTGTGTGTTATATGTTCATTTTAGAAATTATGTGAAGTAGGAATCAAATTTTGATAAAATTAAGTACACGTTTGCAAAAGTGATTTCAAGAAAATTTATGAATGTTGATCATAAATATGCTATGTTATGAGTTAAATTCTTGTTAGAAATGAATATGTGATGTATTAATGTTATTGAGCATGATCATATAAGAGGGTCGAAGTTCTCCCTAGAGGGAATTAGATTAAATTCATATGGTACTCATTGACACCATAGGTAGCCCCAGTGATCAGTTATTCTTGGCAGCTCCATTATCACCCATAAGGGTATGGGTCAGAGCATGCGACACCTCAAGTATTCATAAAGAGGGAATTTGTGGTTCGAGAGTATGCAAAGGTACCTTGCACCTTTGGCTGAAATACCTCCCATAATGAGTGAGCTTAGGCCAGTCCAGTCTCATAAACTTAGTCCTTTTTATATTACTAATTCAGTCAAAGGTAATAACGTGAAAGTTAGGACGGATTAAAGATCATGCATGGCTTATTGTGAATTGTAACATTCTTGATTGTATCATGATTGCATATTTCTATTGTCACACTTTGCCTGCTTATATAATGCATGGCTCATCATGATTGCATATCTAGTTTGCTAGTTAATAGGTTAGATTATTTAGTTATTGAAACTTTGTCTCACTCTCATGATTACTATTTTACAGGTTAAGGCACTAATAAGGATATAGGGAAGGAGCTCAGATCAAATAGCATCAAACATTGCTACTTTTGTAATAACCCTTATGATTTTTTGATTAATTTGTATTTGAACACACACACACACACACATTATTATTGCCAACTAGGACCACATGCATATTTAATATTTTGTTGCAATTGCGTGATTATGTTTGATTATATGTGTTGTATTTTGGCATAAGATGTATGTTTTGTCATACATCAGTTGTATAGAGCCAAAATACTAGTGTAAATGTATGATAGATAATATTAAGCTTGTTTGCATGGTTAAGTGGCCAATTATGGTATTGTGAATTCAAATGGTTAATTATTACCCCTTTATGCCAAGAATGGGGTTTTATATAGCCAAATTATGTAACATCTTAAATTTTTATCTTAAAACTTTAAGTGTTTAAGAAAGGATAAATTGATCAAAAATATGTGATTTATAAATTAATGATATTTTTAGGACACAAATAAAATTATTGGACCATTGAATAGCCTTAGAAATGAGCTAAGGTAATATACGGATCAACCAAGCTCGAATGGGAGGTCAAAGTGGCACAAGGCACTTGCTGTGCTATATGCCATGGCGCATGGCCAATTTCTAGGTTAAATCAAATGCAAAATATGTCTAATTTCAAATAAGGAAAAAGAAGGAAACGGGAGAGACAAAGGAAGAGGACTTGAGGTTTGCCAGGGCTTTATCTTAAAAGCATATTGAGCAAGAATCACCATTAGGTAAGCTTCTTACTCCTCTCCTTCCTCTTTTATATGAAATTTTTTAGTTTTGAGTGTAATGGAGTGAATTTTTGTGTTTTTCTTGGATTTTGACCAAACTCATTAGCGTGGTTAAGAACTTGAAGAGTTAAATCAAGTTTTTAAACCTAGGTTTATGAATTGTGTAGTGATTTAAAATTTTTTGTTAGAGTTGGACGAATCGTAAGTGAAAATTAAGAGTTTTGAAACAATGTGGGTATATGATTGGTGATATTAGTGTGTTTGGGTGTTAAAGGGAATTAATGAAATGTGTTGGAAGATATGTTGATAAAATGAAATCTTTAGGTATAATGGGTATTCGAAAATTAGTGATTTAGGGGTTTAATTAGAGTGATAATTAATTATTATTGTTAAATTGTGTAGATTATATATTGTTCAAGTATTATTACACATGTGGACCTTATGGAGCACATATTTAAACCACGATAACCCTTTTTGTGACAAAAAAGTTGGGGTAACGAAATAATTTACTCTATTTGATTAAGTACTTAACTATTTATAAGTAAATATGTAATTTTGCATATCTATGTTTGGAAGTATTGCATATCACGAAATGAGGATTTTGTGCATAGAAAATAACTTCTAAAAACAATAAATTGATGAAAGTAATGTTATATATGTAAATTATGGTTTAGGTGTAAATATATGAATTTTATAAAAGAGTGAACGTGATCATGATAGGGATGGGAGTTCACCCGTAGGAAAGAGTAGTGGAAGTCTATATGGCATTTATTTTCTTAGTACCTAGTAAGGTATAGCGTTGAAAATTATCTCCTTAGTGCCTATACGGGGTACGGTATTAGAAATTTACACTCCTTAGCATAGTGTGATGCAGTGTTAGAGTAACAACACCCTAAATCGTGTGTAACAGAGGGAAACTATACTCTAAAAGTGGGATAGAATATCTTTGGCCTACTAATTCTACCACTAAAGGTAAGCTCAGGCTATTGTGTATGTGCGCTTGGTCTAATAGAGCCTTTGGTTTCTGTTAAGTAATAAATGATCATGCTAGATAGTCCAAAGAGCGACGTGTGGACACTTAAATTGCTTGAATCAGATGCCGAATGATGAAATGACATACTTCAAAAATTGGTTCTAAAGTGCTATCATAACAATTGTTTACTGTCATGACAGCAAGGGTGCACCACAGTGCAAGACAGGTGCACTACGATGCACTACACAAAGGGGAACGAGGTTCCTTTGTACTATCTGTTGCAGCAAGTGACACTTACACTGCAACAGATGAGGCCTTTTTTGGAAATTTTCCAAATTGTCCCTTGTTTCAATTCAGTGATGATTTTGGTTTCTATACTTTCACTACCTTATTTAATTTATTTTAAACTATAATTTAAATTCAAACAATCTTTCAAAAAGCATTTTTCATAGGATCCCAATTTTAAACTACTTTTGTTAAACCCTTGTATTGTGATAACATTACTTTGGGATTTTAATTAATCCTGGTTATCACAACAATGTCATTAGAGTATTGTTCTGATAATATCAAGGCGGACATTACTAATTATATGTAGAATGTGTAGTTACCTATATGCTTGATTTATTAGGTGAATGTTAGTTTATTAGACATGGTTCAAGTTTCAATTGAGATTAATGGCACTTGGTGGGTGTTTAGAGCACTTAGATGCACAAATGTTTGAGGCAAGTGGTTATTTGGCATTTGGATGTCTAACTTTTAAATGGGTTATCTTATTGAGATAAGATCAATGCCATTAATTAGACAAGTGATTAAGTTTTGTATGAACACTTGAATCACCTTGATCGAATATCGAACGAAAAAAAATCCATGTCAAAAGTTTGTCTCTAAATATTATCATAAACTATGTTATGCACTGCAAAGCATGGTGCCTTACGTGGTGAGAGGGGAAATAACAATTATGCCTCTCTTTTAATGTTTTGTCTCATGTATTTCAATTGCCATGCTTCCTATTGTTTTTAAACTTTAGTTTTTCAATTATTGTTTGGACTCAAACAAATTTTAATAAGAGTTTATTATGAGCTCAACTTTTTAATGATTTAAGTTTAATCTTTAGTTAAATCCTTTCTATCATCATAAACTAATAATGATTAATTAACTTTTAATTATCATGATAATATCATGTGTGATTTGTTATCAATACGGATATTAGACTAATCGTCATCTATTCCTCACAGCCTGTAAGTACCTTCCATGATTACAAGTGGAACGCATGGCTGCTTGGTGTGTGTGTGTGTGTGTTGTCAAAATCAAAAACTTTACAGAACCAATCTTTGTTGGTGATGAGTCATGACTCATGAGTTAACAGCTCAGAAGAAAATTACATACTTTACAGTAAGTGACAGCTGCTACGTTCAGTTTCTGACAGCTGCCACCCTCATTTGATGTTTCATTTTCTTTTCACTGTTTTGTTTTCAACCGTACATTTGAAATCTGATCAAACTTAAGTGCGGGTCCTCTCTACTGATTAGTGACCGTTCCTTGAAATGGCCTTAAGGAGCAATTTTAACATTGTTACATTCAATTTATTTAAATACTGCTTTTCATTCTAATATAAGATAAATTTTATACTCATTTTATTTAAAAATATAAAATATTTTTTAAAAATTAAATATTAAAAAATATAGATATTTTTAATTTTTTAAGATATAATCATTATTTTTTTTGACTTTATATTTATTATAGAATATTTAATAGGGATGATATAAAAAGATAGAATTAGTTAAAAAATAAGTAATTATTTTAATGAAGGTAAAATTCGATTAAAAATACCTTATATTTTTAAACGGAAGGAAGAAGTTTTTTTCTATCCTTAATAAAAAATAAAGTTAGAGCAATTAATTTTTTTTTCAATTTTATTTCTTATTTATTTATTATTTTTTGAATTCCTAAATAACAATATAATATAAAATAAATTAAACTTATGGAAGTGACGGTGAACTGGATAACACTGGATTAAAAAAAAAAAAAACACAGGCATGAGATATAATGAATCCAGTTGCTGGTTCTCTTACCCAAGTTGGGACCATTTTGATCGGTCGTTTGATGGTCCCCAGTAGTATATATCTTAGTGGTTGTGGTTATTACTATTAAACTTTCCTTTCACCTACTAATTGTGAGAGAGAGATAGAGAGGCAAGGGCAAATAACAAAATTTTTTACATTAAAAGAAATTGATAATTTTTTATAAAACACTTAATGATATATTAATTATATTTTTTTAAATATTACATATATGTAAACTCATTAATTATTAGAGAGAATGTAATATAAATTTAAATTTTTCATTTAAAATTGGATGTTTATTTTTTTAAATAAAATAATAATTTAAATATCTCTCCTTAATTTCAATAAAGTGATTAGAAGCGCTTCATAATAAAAATCAGAAGTAATACTCGTGGTTGCCAACTTGTTTTGAGTTCACAATAGTGACGTTAATATAGTAATTCTTCTAATAATTGGTCCCTAGGTTTGGTCCCCAAGAGCTTGTATGACTTTCATGAAAATTACACATGTTTTCATGTTAAATAAAAAGTTTAGGTGAACTAAATCTGGAATAAAATTAAAGCACGCCTCTATATTTAAATAGCATTCATATATAATAGTTTATAAATCATCTATTAATAAAGTTATCACTCGATAATAAAATTTGATTTTATAACTTTATAAGTTTAATGTTAAACTCATATTAACTGAATCAATTTTTTTCAATAAATTACATCTCTTTGGCACGTTTCGCTGCGACGGATTTATGTTGGCGAAAGTATGTGGCCTCAAAGAAACAGCCAAAATACATGAGATGGGTGGACCATTTCTATGGTTGCTTCCGTTTCATGGGGCCCTTACCCACTTTGCAACTCCATCTAACAATAACAAACCTCTCAGATTTAGCTCCACTAAAAAGCAAAAAGAAAAAAGTAAAGATGATTCATGACCCTTTGAAATTGAAACGTGGAAGCCTACACGCCACATAAAATAAAGCACTGTGGAATAACCCAGGTTAACCGATGCACGCAAAAATATTTCCCCCAAGTATACAGATCAATATATGATATATTGATATGTCAAGGTGGATTTGATAAAAAAATAAGTAAAATAATAATTAGGTAATGAATTTTTTATTTTCATTTAAGATAAGCAAAGCAAAATTTAGATTTGATAATGTAAATAAAAACTAAAGTTATAAAAATACATTAAAATTAAAATTCCAACAACTACAAATAGTCAAAGCAACCTATGGTAATTAATCTCTTCTTCAATTCATAGAGTATGTAATTATCCAAAAAAATTTACTTAATATTAATTTGTTAATCTAAAGTATTAATATAATTATCTTTTGATTAATTACACCCCTCTCTTAAATTAATATATCATTCCTAACACAATTACCCAACAGGAAAAATGATACAAACTCACTCTAATGTGATTATATGGGTCTAATAGGTATATTTCCATTCTATTAAAAAATTAGAATAAATTATAATCCCACATTACTCAATCTAATGATCTAATTCAGATTTTCCTTTTTCAAGGCAAAACCCAAACCCTCAAATTCACACTCAATGATGGCTAAGTACTAAGTAGATAAATAAGTACAAGATTAAGTAAACAAAATTAACATTAAGCTCAAATAAATGATTTAAACATGCTTTAATTCAAGAATCAGTTCATTGCTATCCTAGATTAAGAAAAAATTAACCACACATAGCTCTATGACAACAATATATATATATATATATATATATATATATATATCAAAGTATAGTGAAGAAGGAAAAAAAAGCTTAATCAGAGTAATATTGAATGAAACCCTTGATTTTTCACTAAACTCAAGCTTCTCCAATCCTCCTTTTGCTCTATCTAAATGTTCTACAGCTACTAGAAGTTAAAAATGCTCGAAAATGAGGTCTTCCAACCCTAAAAACTCACTGAAGACCAAAACTGTGCATTTTATTAAAATCACGCTTCTCTGTAATGAACATCACCTCAGTAAATTTCTTTTTCAAATTTACTTGCTTGGACTTAGGTTTCAAAATTTTCACTTTTGGGCCTATAAATTAGGCATCCTTATATTATAAAACCCATTAAAATTAGAATTAGTCTACTAATTTTAATTGTAAGGGATTTTCTAAATTAGGACTTAGATCATCACACTAATCATGATTAATCAAGGACTAACCTAAAAGGTTTATCCTATAGAGATTAACCTAAACAAATCTTTAACACGTGTTTTTTACAAACTATTTAAAATAAAGAGATCCCAAGTCTTTAAAATAATTCAAGAACTCATTCATTCAATTAAACTTGTGTGGAAACATGATTAGAAATACATCTCAATGAGAGAAAAACTTCTGCCTTGTTTTCTCTTTGTGCCCTACTTCACATAGTATGTTGGCACTAGTAGGTAAAAATACAATCTAAGTCATGCCTAAGAACACTGCCTTTAAGAGTTATTCTATCACACTGAATTAATCACGCATCAACTCTCCAAGATTAAATAGACTCTTCCTACTAAAAGTAAGGACACAAAATAATAAAAATTTATAAATATATTCAGTAATTACACAATAAATCAGTATGATAGAAGAGGAAAGAAAGCTCGATAGTACCAAGGCTCTCTTTGAACTTGTGGCAAGCATTGCCTTTTATAGGTAAACCTCATAATACTAGGTAATAAAACTACCTTAATCACAATTAAAAAACAGTTTCAAATAATAATGTTGTTTAAATATATGTTACAAAATAATAATTAGAATTAATAAATTAATATTATTAATTTATAACAATTCCTTTTAAAATAATAAAAAATATTTTTTATAATATTCAACAATCCCTTACATATTTCAAAAGGAAGGAAAATTTTTTTAGAAAACATATTATATGAATAATTTTGTGTCTCCACAAAATAGTTTTCAAAATTTTAGAATCAATCTAACTTGTGTGCAATTGTATACAAGAGCTCATTTCTTCTTTAAGCCCATTTATTAGCCCATGTTCATATCTTAATATCTATAAACCAATGCCTTCATTCATTTGAGTAATATGGGACTTTCCTTTTTGACACAATTGCAACAATCCCCACATGTGTCAAAAAAATCACTATCATCTGATTTATTCACACGAAAGATAATCACTTCAAATTTGGTATCTTTCGACTTGAACCAAACCTAAATCAATAAATTTAGCACATAAAAAGTTAGTGTAACTTTGCTATTGAACCAACAGATCTTAGTCATGTGATAGAAGTCTTATTCATGATTTTCATTGTTAATAAGGGTTTTGCATGTTATCAGCCGTATGTGCGCCTGATTTTAACAAATGCTCTAGAAATTTTGCCATGATCTCATACGAGTAGCCCCACTCCTTATTCATACAGGTGAGTTCATCAAGTGTATATGCAATGAATACACCATCCAAAAGGACTATGAAAATCATTAAGAGCTTTCACTCAATCTCCGATCAATGCATTCTAGCACTTTCTTAAGCTATAGGAAGGGACAAAAAATTTAGTATTAGCAGAACTAACAAGTGACTTGTTCTTATCCATTAAACCTTTTTCATGAGACCTCCAATCACAAAGATTGGCTTGCTATCATCGTTAATTTTAAATAGACTTAAGTCTCATTCCCCTTAACATTTTAATAATTAAAATCATCCCCAGAGGCTAGTTAAACAGATCCATCAAATTTACATCTGATCTCACGTTATTGATTGAGGTAACTTTCTCTTTTAACATGCTTAATTATATCTCAAACAATACCTATCTATGCCATTATTCTCTTTACAATGACTATTGCCATTTGGCGATCACAAATCATTGACATAGCTTGTATCAGTTTTACTCACAATAAAATATCACTGAGAAGTTTCACAAGTATTCAACCTCATTATTAGTTAACTTCAGAGTAATAAACCCTGACTCACATAATATTTTATTTTTCTATAAATGAATTTTTTCTCATCTAAATATAATTTTAATTAACATCATAGTATATTTAATACAATAGAAATCAGTTATTCATGGTACCAATATTTACGGTATCCCTTAAACAATCTTTTTAATAACATGTTTATATCATGGTAGGAATATTCATCAACATTAAGTGTTGAATTTACACCAAAATAATTGCTAAGGAAATTTTTTACAACTTAGCTTCCAATTTTAAAGTAATAAACTCTACGGTTTTATTGTTATATTTGTTTCCATCACCACTAAAGGGGGTAATCGTTAGTAACTCGCCTCATATTAACATCCTTGTACTTTACACACCGGGGATCCACTATTCACAATCCTATAATTTAAAAAATATTCTATTTATCTCATGGGATCATAACACATGTAAAAAATAATTATTCATAAAAATGAATACTCTTACCAAGATAAGTAAACAGGTCACATACCTATTTAAAATACATTTATCTATACTAAATAAATGATAAATTTGTGCCACTATCATAAACTTTGCCCGTCATGCAAATAATAGCCTCCTCTTAATAATTTCTCTCTAAATCAAAAACAAAACCATCTTGCCATTTATAAGTATAACACACATTTCTTTTGCAATAATTTTTGCAAGATATCCCACACTTTTAAATATATTTCAATAACATGAAAAATATTTTATACCTTGTTAATAATTATTCTAATAAATTAGAATTCCACCATATAATAAATATTTTATACTTTATTAATAATCATTCTAATTAAATTAGAATTTCATCATATAATCTCTTCCCATTTTAATTAAATTAGAATTTTTTATAATTTAAACTCAACATGCATAATTCCATGCACATAGCCCCCACATTTTGGATACTAAAACTTGTGAATGGTTAAAACATTTTCAAGAAACATTCACAAAGCAGCACAATTGTGCAAGCAAACACCATATGATTTCTCATAAGAATAAGTTTACTACACACAAGCACCAAATCATTGATGCTTAATTCCCAAAATGTAATCTTTTAATGCATTATAAGATGCCACTTATATACTTTAGACAAAACATCATAAGTGTTGGAATTATTGTGTAACCACTTTACAATAATTCATTCACTTTAAAATATAATAAACACCACATTAATGTCTAAATAACGGAATGGTATCATGACTATAAAATCATATAAAATCCCCCATTTATAAATAACATTCACAAAATTTAATTCACAAAAAAATTGTTTCCCATCACTGGACATATACTAAGTATATTATCATAGAAAATTGCAACTTTTACCAATTTATGTAAACAAAGCATCAAGCTTTAATCCCAACTTTTCACTCAACTAACATGCGCATGATTTAATATAATCAATTTTTGTCATTGATAAGGTGCCAAAAAACAACCGTGCCTTTCTTTTACTGATATTATAACAAATCTATTAATACCATCATGAATTCTTGAAACTCCAAAATAGTGTTTTTGGCCAACAATCACTTTAAAGTTTAAAGTATATGCGTTGAGATTTAATCTATTAATATTTGCCATTTTATTAGCCTCAATATTTATAAAATTGAAAGCTTATTATGCCTCTTTATAACACAATCCATAACACCCAAAAATTATTAAGGAACCATGAATGCCAAAAGAGATCCGAAATTGGCACTTACACAAGCCGCGATTATTGACGACAACTCAAGAGATGTCCAACATCCTCTGTTGCTAAAAAACTTTGAATACGTACATTATACAACCTGGCACTTGGATATAACCAGAAAATAATATATATCTTTGCGTGGGGTCTACATCACATCAATATTATTGAACTCAAAAACCATCGTAAACTAGGTGTAGCAAAAAGCTAGTAAGGGAAGAAACATGCATCGACAACAAGAGAAACAAAGGAGAAACAACAAAATCAAAAGTTGGAAACAAGCAAAAGTAAAAAAATCACCTTAATGATTATTTATTTTTATTTTATTTTACTCCGCTATCAGATTTGAACACACCCTAAGACTTTTATTTAATTATCATATTTCTCATGATAAAAATAGGCAAGATATTTGAGAATATAACTTATCTCATTTCAGCAGATTTTCTCCTCATTTCAACGATTTTAGTTGAGAGTTTTCACCATATCTCAAACACATGGCACAAGATTGGAGTAAATCTGGTTATAGGGCAGCCTAAAACGTCAACACACCGCCAATTATAATAATTATGGGTGGCCTCAACTGCATTCCCCACACCAAAACATTAGATCCACTACCCATATGAACCAAGTGCTTGTGCCTTGAGCGCTTGTACTGTTCCCAAGTTTCATAAATAATGAAACATATATGTTCAAAAATAAAACTCAATCAAACTTTATATGAACATTGCAGAGATGCCTTCCTGCAATTTAATCATAACTCCGATCTATTTCCTTTCAAGAACAATTAATTTTATAAAAAAATTAAGATTTTCTTCAAGTAACAATTCAACAACCTTTGCTTATTATTTTATCCCCACCCATAATGTTCCTTTTTTATCTCGTTCCCAAAAAAAAAAAAATACCAAGGTGAGAAGCATTTTGAATCTATATACGGAGATGATTTCTAAAATACATATGAAAATTAAATAAAGCAAAATCATAAGATAAACTTATCTCATTTCCATTGTTGAATGAAATACTAGTGGAGCAACTCAGAAACATCAATAGGCTGAAAAATAGTTCTTCAGAATGTTGGTACCAGTAGGTAAAAATACAATTTGAGTTATGTTCAAGGACACTGTCCTTAAAAGCTATTCTGCCACACTAAGCTAATTGCACGGTAGCTTCTTAGAATTAAATAGACTCTTCCTACTAAAAGTAGGGACACGGAACAACAGAAATTTACAAAATATACTCAGACAACTACACAATGAATCAATATGATAGAAGAAGAGAGAAAGGTCAAGAGTACCAAGACTCTCTTTGAACCTGTGGCAAACACTACCTTCTATAGATAAATCTCATAATGTTAGGCAATAAACTACTTTAATTATAATTAAAAAATTGTTTTAAATAATAATGCTGTTTAAATTATATGTTACAAAATAATAATTAGAATTAAATAATAATTAATATTATTAATTTATAACAATTCCTTTTGAAATACTTAAAAAATTTATAATATTCAACAGTATATATATTCACCAACATCACACTTAGCCACTTAAACCCTCCCATAACTTGCAACAAGGGGTCAAGATCTTAATTACATTTATCACAATAATTATCACCTAGTCATCATACTATATATATCATCTATTCATTAATAATTCATCACATGCATGAATTTCTCTTTTCATTTATATATGATTAATATCAACCACTTACTCTTGGATATCAAAACATAAGAGGAGACCATAACAATATTTCAATTATCAAATCACGCATATAATAATTATTTCTACTTGCACAAATATTTTAACCCACTATTATAAACATAAGTATTAAACTACATTCTCAAGGGCCCAAAATACCTTTTCACCCAACACAAAACTCGTAATGCAAGTGGATAAAGAATATATTGTCCTAGTTGGCAATATCGTAAACTAAATACACATATCAAAATAAAAGGAGAAAGGCCTGCAGAAATGATTATTATCACTTGACCTAATGTTCCTTTCCTTTGTTCTTCCTAAATAAGCTAGCTCCTGTAATATGTTAAAAGAGTAGGGTAATTACAACTACTAAGTAAACAAGGTATACCTAAGTTACACAAATGCATAATAATTAATCATAAATGCAAGTGACTAATAAATTCATTAAAATGACCATGTAAACAATCATATCAATATCATGTTAATCACATTAACATCTAACTCATATAAATAATCTCAAAAATAAAGTCAAATACAAAATTGACACAATTGCCTATAAGTACTGAATGTTCATACAAAATCAGCACAAGTGACCACATATACATTGTTCACATATTCACGACATGTTCTTATTTCCATAATTATAATTATAGTCTTAAACATAACTATTAATCACTCAAATGATATAATAATAATAAAATACATGATCAATCTCTTCCTTATATCCCCTTTTATTTCCTCTAACATGAAATCTGTGGGCCAACAACTAGAAGGGATCGTCCATATGGTGAGACAACCGAAGGCTTTAATCATATCGTGAAGGGCTACTAAGCCAGGGTTACCTTACTCATTTATGAACATGATTTCTCCCAAATCATACACTATAGGGTATCACACCCAAGATTAGCTCTTGCCAAAACTTCAGGTAAGCTAGTAGGGTTAAATCCCTTAACAAGAATAAGGTTATAGTGCCCTACAAGGTAAATAGTAGTTATAACCTTTAGGATTATCGGTTAATAGTCAAATGCTACATGATGAATTTTGCACAACCACTAGTTTATTCACTAAGGCAAACTCTTGCCATATGATCATGCTCATGAGAAAATACATTTCAATAATTCTCATACATGTAATTCATAATTATCCCACATGATCTTCAATTTTCATGCTCAACAAGTATTAAGAATAATCATATCTCATCATGCCTTGTACATCAATTTTCATATTACCACATAACTCATATTGGCATCATATAAAAACTCAACATACTCATATACTATTCATCACCATGTATAATTCATAATTTATAATCAAAAGTATGCACATCATCATCAACCATCAATCTCATTACTCAAATTATGTCACGTTATCCTATGAGAGCATAAATAATATTAACAATTTACATTACAAGTAAGCTTTCCTATTCATTTCTTTTTCTTCACATACAACCATCATACTCAAATTTTTTACATGTGCCACAATTAACTCGGTCACAAATTATAGAATCTCAATAAGGCCACATAAACATTACAAACAATAATTTTAAGATTTGGATATATATACATATTTATTTGTTTCACAAACATAAATAATTAATTAATACAAATGCATAAAATAGATTTCTCTCGATTACCTTAACCTTTGAGAGGTCAAAAGTTATTCCTCAAGTTACAACATTTTTCAAGCTTTCTAAAGTTTAATTAGTGCCAATTAAATCTACAATTGATCATATCATAATGTGTCAATAATATTATTAATATAATTTTCACTCATATTCCAACACTTAAAAATTTATTTTATTTTATTTTATTTTTTTCAATACCATACTCTTAACCTCTTGAATTCTAAAATTCAATTGCATATATTTAAATCTATCCACTTGGTTCAATAACTTTACAATAATTTCATTAAAGTTTGGCTAAAATCATCCTTCAAACAATTTTTTAATATCAAAATTTTTATTTTTATTCCAAAATTCGCACATAAAAAAATTCAAAAATTACAAACTTGGTCCTAAGGCCAAAATCATTATATAGCCACAATAATCTATTTCTCATCCTAAATAATCATCTAAATATCAATAAATCAATTTATATTTTTAGATTTAATCAAAAATCTACTCAGAGTCTATGGATCAACTCAAAGGCCTCAAATTTAGAGCCGAGCTTAAAGGGCTGGACTTGGATGCTCTGTTTAAATAAAAGTTCAAACTTTAAAAATTTAATTTTTTAAAGTAATTGGGCTTGAGGGTACCCCTGATAAGCCCTGTAGAAAAGGGCTCGGACTTGGACAACCTTTCAAACTCTATTATATTATTATTATTTTTTCTTCTTTGGTCGAACATGCATTTAAAGCCAAGAAGGACCTACTCGCCTGAAACCCTGATCCTATACACATTACATTATTATTAATTTTAATTTATTTTAAAATTAATTTAATAAATATCAATGTACAATATAAATTTTTGATTCTATCATTATTATGTTTGTATATTTATAAAAAATAAACTATTTTTTAACTCAAATTTGAATTTTTTTACTAAACTTTTAAATGTGTGTTGTTTAATTTTTAAAAAATTATGAGAATTTTAATTATTTTTAATGTTAAAATATTTTAATCAATTTATAGTATTTAATTTTATTTTAATTTTTTTAGAATAGAATTTATGGACTCGATTTTGAGCCCTTCAAATAAAGGTCGGGCTTTAAAAAAAAGATAAAAAATAAAAATTGGGTTTAAGGGCTCAGGCCCTTAAGAGCCAAGCTCACCCATTTTTCAATTCTACTCAAATTTTAATTCTCTCAATAAAATAATGGCCCATTAAGGTTTGAGCCCATAAGAGTTGAACCCACCTGTTTTCTAACTCTACTGAAATTCCAATTCTATCGATAAAATAATATTTTAGAATATTTATTATATTATTAACAACCTCGATAATCATATTTATTTATCAAAAATTTATCCCTTTTTCAAATCATAAATTTTTCATAATTTGGAAACTAGAAACTAAAGATTAAAAATGATCAAAAAATTGTTTTAAATAGTTACATAGTTTTAAGATATTTGAAGTTTCATCAAAAATATTTCATTATAAAGCCTTATCTTTTAGTCAACTCTGATCACCAGTGTCACTCTTGCTCTCTCTGTCCGCACCGAGGAAATGAAGAAAGAAGGAAGGGAAATAAAGAGAAAGAGGTATGTGCTGCTTTTTTTGTTTTAAAAAATGTGGGTCCCACACTCTTTTTCTTTCATTCTTTTTTTAAAAAAAAATACATACACCAAACACACGCACACATACAGAATCATCCCCCATCCCCCATCCCCCTTCTTATTTTTTTTATTTTATATTCCATTTCTTTTTTTAATAATAATAATATATTATTATATTTATTTTTTTAAAAATATAACTTAGGATTTAGATTTTATTTTAAATTAAATTCAATAATAATTTTTTAACTAAAATTATTTATCTCTAAATATTCTTTCAACATTATTCATTTGTCTTTGATTAGCTTAATCAGTCTTAGATTAAATTTTAGGATATTATACTAATCACATTTCCATGTCCATTTCACACACATCATCCACTCAATTGTATTTTTGCTGATAAATTTAAACAAATAACTTTCAATTGTATTAAAATACAAATAAATTTAATAAAATATTGAAAGTCATTATTCACTTAAGCAAGGCTGTGTAAATTGTTAGGCCAATGAGGTGGCAAGCCTTCAAAAATATTTACATATATTCTATATCATCAATCATTATTCTTCCTGTTAAGCATTATATTAATGTTAATTATATATTTTTATTTAAAATGGAAGTTTTGCTTAAAAAAATACCAGTTATGATCTCAAATGTCTATCATATCATATGTGTTTATTGTTCTTTTACTTTTTATTGAATTTTTTTTAATTTTTTTAGGATTTGAAGTGGTAAAAATGTTAAATAGAAAATTTGAATCTAATTTTAGTAAATTGAAAAAATAATGTAAAAATATATTAATAGTAATATATTAAGCCTCTTAAATAATTTTGTCTTAGACTCCAAAACTTCTTCACAAGACCCTACCTAGGCTTGAGTAAAGGAGTTTTCATCAATCAACCAACTAATTGGGAATTTGAATTTTAGTACCTGTTTGGTTTGCGATTTCAAAACTTGTTTTCTACATTTTTTTTAAAAAACTCATTTGAATCAATATTATGAATTTAATTGTTTCTAAAATTCTTCTATCTTCTATTTTTTAAAATGAAAATATTTTAAATTATTTTCATTTTATTTTTCTCGGTTTCAAAACATTCTATACTTAATTGTTGAAAAATATAGTTAGTTTGACCAATTATAATAATAAACCATTAATCATTTGCAACCATCATTATCAACCTTTTTTTAATTATACAACTATTTTTAAATTAACATAACTAAACAGATTTTTATTTTATTCTGTTTTAAAAAATAATTTTGAAATTTATATTACAAACAATTTTTTTAAAAATAAAAAATGGGAACAAAAAGCAAATAGACTGTTAATCTTTGTGTATATAGCAACTTAGTTTATTAAAGGAGTTTATCATTTGCCTTCAATGCTTCAAGAAAAGAAAATATATGCTATTGAGCATTAGTGGGATCTGTCTTATATTCACCACACACACACACACACACACACACACACACACACACACACACACATCAAAATTAAATACAAAGAATAATGAAACTTAAAATTTAGTCCTTCAAATATGTATCAATTGTCGATTTAATCTCTCACATTTAATTTTTATTGATTTAATCATTTACGCTCCCTATTTAACAACTTTAGTTTAGATTTTAACAGTCATACTCTCTATTATTTTGTAGCATAAAAACATAATTTCATAAAAAATGTCAAATTAAGTATCTAACTTCAAACTAATTATCCCATTTTGTGATATTATTTTATCATTTAGTTATCTCAATAGGTTTTATTTGTCATCCTACCGAAAAAATTAGCTTCAGATATAACGTTTTTGGTGACCAGAAGCTTCAGAAATAGCTTGGACTTGGAGATTAAAAATCACATGGGTTCATGTTTATCCAAACCAACTAGCTTTTAGGCTTCTTCGAGCCCGTTTGGTCTGCACTTTCTCCATCTGAAATGTGGACTTTTCCTAAACCAACTCTTCCCAAAAGTTAGTTTGGGTATTGTCTTACTATTTCAAAAATTCTTTTGAAATTTTACCGAAAAAAAAATTGTTTTGAAATCAAGCCCCTTTGGAGGAAGCCAACCTTAGTGGCCTTTGTCGACTATTTTTTGCTTTTCAAATTGGTAGGCGAAACATATCAAATTTCGCTTTCAAAATTTTTATTATATATATTTCAACATTTTAAATTTCATATTTTTTGTAATTCATTTATTATACATATTATTCAGTGTATAAAAATTTGTATTATTTGTACATTCTTATATATATTATTCACCATATCAAATTTTATATTATTTATATATTTGTTAACTAGTTAAATAATATTCATCACGTCCCAAATTATAATTCAATTTAAAATAAGATTACATATAAATAAAATTTAATATTAATACTTTACAAACTTATTTTTCAATAAACTTTTAAGAATATCTTTCATTTAATACAACTTTAAATTTAAAATTATTTCAATCCTCTCTCAACTTGAAAGATAATATTAAAAGAGTATTGTAACATCCCAAAACTTTAATCTAAGGTTTAAATTAATTAATTGAGAAGCTTAATTATTTAATTAAGATAATTAGAGGTTAATCATGAAGTTTGGAGAGTCATTTTAGTCCAATTGACCCTATATGAGACTTAGAAAGGGATTAGAGAGGCTAATGGACCTTTTTGAGCCTAAATTAATAGGCTTAAGTAAGAGTTCTCAAATTGTGCCATCTGCCATGGCAAACTAAGCAAATTTTAAAATTTACAAAACACTCATTGAGACAAAACAAGAGAGAGTGTTTGAATGAGAAAATGAGAGAAAACTTGAAAGCTCTACTAAAATTTATAGGGGGCAACTATTAGAGGCTTGTTTGGGGCAAACAAACCTTTAGGCCTTGGATAAGCTTCCTCATCTCTTCTCCTCTCCTCTTCTTGCATTTTCATGGGAGTTCTTGGGTGTGAGTGGTGTTGTCCGAAATGGTAGCCATATTCCTTCATTCTAATGACTCTAATGGAGTCTAAGGATATTGTTTTATGTTTCTAATCAATTATTTATGCTAATAGAAGTGATTAGATTTGTTAATGATGGGTTTAGAATTAACCCTAATGCTAATTAATTAAGCTTAAGATAATAAAATGAATTAATAGTGTATATTAAGCTTATTGGTGGTTAAATAAGCTAATAGAAACAAGAAATGGGATTAATTATAGCTAATATCACTAACTAGAGTCTTAGGCATTAATTGCAATTAAGAGTTAATTAATAATGACTAGTCATTACTGTTTGTTAACTATGAATTGTAGATTGATTGTTCTTGAAACTCGTGGAATGTTTGTGAACTTTCTTGGAATCCAAATTAAACTGTACTCTTGGGAGGGTAACCAATGAGTTGAAGTAACTGGGAGTTAAATTCTAATAGATAATGATTATTTGTAATTATGAGTGGTTTGTTAATTGCTTGGTGATACAAATGTGAAAGCATGTTGGTATTGATAATTGTGATAAGTATGAACAATGATGAGTTGAGCTTCATGATTAAATTATACTATGCACTTAAGTGAATGCTTGGTATTAAAAAACATGAATATATGATTATATCATGAGATTAAATGTTGGCTATGTATTCTTGATTTAATAGTATGCACTTAATTATGAGATAAGCTAATCAAGTTTACACTTATAATATGTTATTGACTAACAGGAGTATGTTGCATGGATGATTAAGTGGTTTAAAAGGCTGTTACTTGAGTTGTGAAACTTGACCCTTTGTCTTGAGGTTGTTATTAATGAGAATATGTGTCACATGATTATGTGACTAAGAATCTAATGAGCTTGAATTGAGTATGTATTATTTATGTGATCATGAAATTGTGAATTTAAATTGGTATGATGGTATATGTGATGAGTAATACATGCAAGTTCTTGAATTATAGATTTATTGAATCATTGGAATATGTATATGAGTATGCAAATGCATATGTATATGGAACTTGCATGGTCAAGGTTGAGTGAGACTTTACTTAAGAGATAGTAAGGGAATATTATTGGAAATCTACATAATGCAGTCTCCATTGAGTTTGTGCATAGTGATTAGCATTATTATTGCTACATATGCTTAATATTATCATTAACATGCTAGTATGGCATAGGTTAGGCAAGATGCTCGATATCATCGATTCCTATAGGGGGATGGCGTGGGTTGAGCCAACTATAACACCTTGGTAATTTGAGGAGGGGGAATCCACAGTCCAAGAGTAGGAAACGAGCACCTTGGTTGAGTAACTTCTCATGATTGGAAAGCTGGCCTAATTCGGTCACACGAGTTAGTCATATATGATTTGATAATCTATAAATTCAATCAAAAGATATGAGGAGAGAAATAAAGGTAGCATCCACATGTTCATGTATAATTACCATCATTGAGTTATATGTCATGTGGTTAATTATTAATAATATTATGATAAATGTTGGGTATCAATGGAATGTTAATTATGAACCTTTGCCTTAAATGCTTATTTTTGCCACATTTTTATATACTTGAATTTATGTGCCTTAGTTACTAAGACTAAATAATTTCTCATGCCCATTTGTTTAATATCTTTCTAGGAGATGCAAAGTGTAAGGCTAAAGGCAAGCATTAGAAACTAGGGACTAGAGTTTCATATTGTAAAGTTTCTAGTTAGGTTTGCTTTTGTGTAATTATGAAAACCTAATTTCCAACTTAGGGTTTTGCTGATGTTAGTCTATATTTCTCTTGCATGCATCTATCTTTATTTTAGGGAACTTTTGAGTATGGCCTTTATGGGTTATTTCTTTTTTAATGGAGGCCAAACATGTAAGTGTGTGATTTTATAATTGATGGATGAATCCTTAATGTATGTGGGGTCCTAGCATGCTTATCTTTGGATTTGGATTATGCATGGTTGTTTATCAAGGTTAATGGCTAGGAGTTGGGTGATTACACTTAGTTGATTTGATAGAATATAATAATATGTGAATGCTTATAGTCCTAAATGCCTAAAATTCCCATTTGATTTTGGATTAGGGTCAAATGAGAACCATTAATTAGTTTATTTATTTATCTACATATGGATGTTAGAATCATCTCATTTAGAGATCTGAGCTGAAAGTTAAATGTCCTAAAATTATATTTTAAGTGTTATCATTGTTGTGATGATATGACTTGTTGGCCGCGACAAAAGTACCTATCAATGACGGTGAATGACACAATGAGTGTCAGTTATAGCAAATTGTAAGATTGGTGATGATAAGTGGCTTGGGTATAGTAGGTCATAGTGGATGCAATTATTAGCTGTGGTAGAGTGTTTTGTACCAATGAAAATGACTCTTTTAACCTTGATAATTTAGTTTCATATTCAACTGCTTTTCCAAACTTATGTAACTTTATGTACTTTGATTTTTGATGTTTTCAAGGGACTTAGTCTATGGTTCTCAAACTTGTATGATCTTGGAATCTCATGTACTCAAATAACATTTATAAATAAACATTTAAGTTTCAAATGACCAAGATTAATCCCATCTTCCTTTGATATCTTTTGTAATTGATATAATTGGTTTAAATTGTTGTGATTGAGTGAAGTTAATGACAAAAGTCATTACAAGTATCATTAATAAATTTTTTATTAAATTGTCTTATACCTCAAGACAATGAAATATCTCCAAATATAATTTTTCCTTCTATTTCATATTAATTAATAGATTAGTGTTTTCAATATTTGTTTGACATGAAAAGAATGCGTTGTTTAAGGAGCCGGCTGCCATGATTTAACCCAGTATTTAAAGCCTTTCTTCAGGGAAAAAAAATGCTTGTCTTGATCTTATGTATTACTAAAAAATAACAAGATCTTCTGTAATTTTTTTCGCTAAATCTAATTTTCGTTGGTGTGTTCCCCTAAATTAATTATTAATAATTATAATTATAAATGCTTAAATTTAGAATATTTGTAATTTATTATTAGATAAGTAAATTCTGTGCATAATATAAAATTTAAGATATGAGGCTTTATTTGTTTCCCAAGGAGCACTACTATTTATTATTTATTAATCTATTAAGAAGCATTATTAAAAGAATGCATAACTATATGATTGTCTATGTTCTATTAAAAAAAATTTATATCCACATAAACTCAAACTAAAACTTTATATTTAGAAAAAATGATAATAAAATTTCTCTAAAATATATAAATGATAATTTAATTATTTGAAATGACATAGTTCTCTGAAGTCCCTATGGACTTTTTTGTCATTAATAAATTTATATAAATTATCAAATTATCATTGTTAAAAATAAATGATTCACAACTTTTTTTCTTATATTCGTAATAATACAACAGTAAATTATAATTTTGCATGTTAAATTTCTTATTTAATATTACATTATTGTGAATATAAGAAAAAAATTATAAATATAAGAAGGAAAGTTGTGAATCATTTATTTTCAACAAAGATAATTTAATAATTTATATAAATTCATTAGTGACAGAAAAGTTTCTAAAAACTTCAAGAGAATTATGATATTTTAAGAAATTAAATTATTATTTATATATTTTAAATAAATTTTATTTTCATTTTTCTTTATATTTAAGCAGTCATAATTCTTCACACTAAAATTAATACCCATTGATTTAGATAGCAATAATTGACCTGCGAGGTATAAAATCATGCACTTTCATTCCTTCTAACATTAATTAGCGAAAACTTAATTGATTTTGTGCTTAATTATCATCATCAATGAACCCAAGGCTAATTAAAGTACACTTTCAGCAGCATACGTTTTAAAGATTCTCATTTGTCTTCATCGCACGTTCGCCTTATTCATGACAACTTCAACTCTTTGTTTAATCTTTTCTTCTTCCTTTTCTTTTATTGTTTTCTCTGTTTCTGGTGTGGCTAGAAATATACTTGTAAACAATAAAAAAAATTAATTTCTCAAGATAACAATCTTTCGTCATTATTTTATTATTTGATACACCTCTATACATGCGATTTCAACATTTCGTGTACCCAATATCATAGACATATTCAATCGTATCATATTCAAATATCGTTAAAGTATCGATATAATTATATAAATAAAATTTAAACCATTTGCACCTATACGGCCCATCAAAATCACTTTGATATTACCCCCGGGAAAAAAAAAAATCATCTTGGCAAGAAGAATAGAATGTTTTATAAATTTTGAATGGTAGGATGTTATTAAAGCAAAACAAATTCCTTTCAATATAATACCAACACTATGATCGAAAGGGACATAATAGTGACTTTTCAGAGTAATATATATTGCGAAGCTAATTAACCAACCAAATAAAGGTAGGTGGCAGCTTTAGGATTATAAACAATATTCTAACTTTTAAGGGTCAATATTAAACACTATAATTAATTTAAGCAGGTGTGAAAGCCATCGATAAGATTAATTAAAATGCTCTGGATAATCGTCAGCAGTCTAATTAACCCACTGGTAAAGTTAAGGGTTTAGTGTGGATATTAGCTGCCAAAGTATCTCCTAATCATATCTAACTTAATTACAATAAGAAAAATTTTAGTGGGCCATCATGGGGCCACAAGGGAGTGCAAGTCGTGTTTTCAATAATTTCATATTATATTTAATCATATATATTATAGGTCTATCTAATATATTTATGTTGTAATCAAATTGAGTTGATGAACATGCATGGTTAATTCATTTGACCCAAAAAAAATGGTTATTAGAATTTTGTGATCATGGTTCTCTTATTGTCAAAAAAACGCCATGCTTATTTTCATTTTCTAGGGCGACTCCATCACGTTTGATAAAAATTAAAGAAAAAATTAATTTTTTAAATTTTTTAATTTTTAACTCACTTATAATTTAATTTCTCAACTATAATCTCCTGTAAATCAATCTCTCAATTTTGACTAGCTATAAATCAGTCTTTCAACTATGACTTACTTATAATTTAGTCATTATTTTTAAAAATTTTTTAAAAAATTATCCTTATCAAATAAGAAGGATAAAAAATTTTTTATATATTGCTCTAAAATACCATCTCTTGATCTTTAATGTAGGATCTAAGCTAGCATGAAACAAGAAAACTAACAAAAGTTGAAAGATTGATTTATAAGTGAGTTAAAAGTTAAAAGATTAAGTCGTCGTAAGCGAGTCGTCTGTAAGTAGTCATAATTGTAGCGAGTCATAATTGAGAAAATGAGTTATAAATAAGTTAAAAATTGAAGGATTAAAATATTAATTTTTTAAAAATTAAATTCAATCTGCTAACCTTATCTCAAAATATTAAGTAATACTTTGTTATGCAATATGATCTAAGTTATGGGCAAGTTTTTTTAACTTCAAATATAAGTGATTTTTAAATAATTGAAATATTTCTTAAAAAATGATTTATTGTGTGGATATTTTATAAAAAGAACAATATATTTTGTGTTTAGTTAATTATAAAAATAAATTATTATTTATTAATTTTTCAAATTTATAACATTTTTATGCACAAAAATTAATTTATTATTTGATTATTTTAAAATTTTAAAATATTTTCATTCATTTTTATGACATTCTTTCTTTTATATCACATCACATCATATTATTTTTAGAAGTTACCTAAATTAACTTTTATAACTAATAAAAAATAATTTTTTAAAATTATAATTATTTTCAATGCCTTAAAAAAAATAATAAAATTTTTTATTTTTTTTAAGAAAATGATTTTTCATGAAAAAAATTAAATAACTGAAATTCATTTAAAAATATAAATTATTATATACGTGTGTATGTTGTGTTTTGATAGAATATTAATATCTCATATTTAAACTTATTAAAAAAAACCTCACATTCAATTAAATCAATTCCTTTCCGGGAAAAGTTAATAAAGATAAATTGAGAGTGAATTAATAAAACAGTAGTTATGTTTTGTGGTTTTATTTGATGTTAGAATACTAAATAACTCATTCCCTCCGTTAAATAATGTAAGGTATTTTAATTAAATCTTATCCTGATAAAGTAATTACTCACTTTCAAACTAACTCTATATTTTCATATTTACCCCTATTAAATACCCTATAATAAATATAAAGTCACTATCAATAGGAATACTTTTGAAAAAAAACAATGATTACGTTTCGAAAGACTAAAAATGTCTTGTATTTTTTAATATTTAACTCCTTAAAAATGTCTTTTTTTTAAATGAAGGGAGTATATGGATACTCTCATTTTTATTTCTCTCCTTTTATTCTCCTCTTCCTACCCTTACTCCTGAATAAAAAATTGATCAGTTAAGATTTAGTGTTTTATAAAATAAACAATAAACAAATAAATAAATCTAAACCGTTAAAATTCGATTTGAACAATGTACAGCTGTGAATTAACTGTAAACTATAAATAAAATAAATGAATGAATGAATCTGATTAAATCTCAATTGTGTGAGTGAGTGAGAGAGAGAATCTAAACTGTTAAAATTTGATATGAAGCTGATTAAGTCTCAATTTTTAATCTAAGGATGAGGATGGGATGAGAAGAAAAAAGGAGAGAAGAGGCGCGCGCGCGTGCTTCTTCACCCACACGATACCGACCTTAATTAGGATCTTGGCTGGCTAACTTGCAACAACTTTACCAAATCAAATCGAATGTTGAGAATTAAGATGCTCTATTATTCTCCAGATACACTGTGATCGTTTTCTAATCACAAATTGAAAATTGGAACATTTTAGACGAGGTGAGCAAAACACATTTTTATTGGCTGAAGTGCTATGGTATTGAGTTTTGAATAGATATAACGTAAGAATAGGATACTATTTGTGATTGTTAATCACTTTTTGTATCTTTTATATTTATATAGATATTGTTATTAATGATATATTTTATACAAATTTTTAATATTTTTTAATATTATGCATTTTTATTTTTGAATCATCATAAATTTACCTTTTTAATAAAAATACTGTAAAATGATTTTTTTAAATTTCTTTATTTCATTTAAAAAAAATTTCTTATGCTTACTCTATGATGTTACTCTGTATTTCTATACTATAGTAATTTTAACAACTTAAGTAAGAAATTATCAAAGCGGGTTTTAAAAAATTACGTAAATTGACAGGGATTATTAAAGTCAAATACGAGTTGCACACTTTCGTATGAAAAATAGTTTTATAATGTCAAAAAAAATATTTGAGCGATTTATATAAGCTAAAAGATAAAGTAACGCAAAATAAAATTAACAGATGGAAATTGACTTATTTTTAAAACTAAAAGGTCATGTTATTAATTACGTTCTTTTGGCCAGCTAATAATTAATTGCATTAAATATACCGGTTAATATCAATAGACATGTATTAAGAATTAATAGTATAAAAGAAAATATACGTGAAGCCGCCAGAATGCCACCACTTCGATCTCTAGCGGGCGAGGCAAACTCAAGATAAATATTGAATAGTTAAATACACACGTATCAATATTCAATAATCAATAGATTATGGATAAGAAAGAGGTTGATCAAGTGAATAGATGAGCAATTAACAAAGTCAAATGATTCCCCACTTCATGATTATAACTTAATAGCTTCCAAGGGACTTTGTTTCATATATGAAAAGTCAGGAATAGCTATGATAATTAATAATGCACTGGCTTAACTTTAGTTTAACGAATAATCACAAGAAATCGCAAGCTCTTATTCCACCTGTATACAATAATCAGATATACACCGAAATCAGACTCATCTAACTACGACCGCGGACTCCAAACAATGAATCACCAAATAATAACAATAATTTAATCCTCATAATCCTCCCTGCTCCATACATGGAATAAAAAAACAAAGCATAAACACATCAATTAAATAAATAAATAAAAGAAACAAAACTACTCCGTAAGACCAGGATGAAAAAGATCTCGTCCGTCCAAGCAAATCAACATCAAAATGTCCGATGCCAGCCCCGTGGAATAATCCTACGAATGAGTAATCCAATTCAGAATAATCTAAGCCAAGACGAAGGCGAAGAAAGTCGCGGCGAGAGCAGTCCCGGCAACGGCGGCCTTGCTGACGGAGAAAGCGGCGGACGGTGGCTCGGAGCCTGGCGACTCAGGAGCAGCGCCTCCTGGGCCGGGAGCCGGCGGGGAACTAGAACCGCTGGGACCGGGTGCCTCAGACGGGGGAGCACCGGAAGAAGGCGAAGGGGTCGGCGAGGGAGTGGCCGGAGCGGGGGCAGGAGCCGGCGGTGGAGTGGCCGGAGCAGGGGTGGGAGCTGGTGACGGAGAAGGTGAAGGTGAAGGTGAAGGTGTAGGTGAAGGAGATGGGGTGGGAGTGGGCGTTGACGGCGAGGTCGGAGCCGGTGAGGGTGCAGTTCTCGGGGCTTGAGCCAAGCACGAGGTGGCCAAAAGCCCCAAAATCAGAATCACTTGGACGCCATGAAAACCCATGTTTGACGATGAAACTCGTAGACACAAACAATTGAGGAGAAACAGAGAGAGTGAGATATGAGAGATGGGAAAGAGTAAATCACATATATATAAGCAAACAGAGGGGAGGTGGGAGAGCTGAATTATAATTGGTCCAGATATTATTAAATTAAAATAACTTACGTGCATGAGTCATAGTTCACCTGTCGTGGATATGCAATTCCATATTCTTCTTAACCAACCAAGAGCCAACCCATATCGACAACGTGGGTTAACTGGGCAATATGGCGGTGCTGCGTAATTATTAATGAGTCAATAGTCTATATTTTATTTTATGGGTTTTTATGTTCTTTTTCAACATTATAGTAACCCTTTACCTAATCAACTCAATTATGAGTTGCCTTTAGACTCTTTTGTTTTATATATGTATGGTTCTTTATTAATTTGTTATTTACCAACAGCTGATGATTTTTGAAATTTTCAAGCGTTGCAACATGTATTGACTCTTTATATATATGAATATTATTTGGATATTTATATTGAAAGATAAATGCATTTGTTTTTTTTTTAATATTATATTATGTTATTGTGAGATAAAAACGCGTTGCGGATACAATACTTTTTTGGGTTGAGACTGGTTTGACCTGGTAGCTCTTACGGAGTTATTAAAACACACAACTACTCTGGACCTGAAAATCGATTCCTTCATTCGTACACTGAACTTACTAGAATATTGTGGAGGTGCTGGACTTGTACATGCACAAGATTATAATACGAACGAGAAATGACGTATGGCACCAAGTGGCCCCGTGACATGGCGTTGTGGAATGATGTACTCTCTTTTTCTTTGATACAAAGGAGGAAGCATGTATTTCTCCTAGTCCAATGTTATGAAATTTTTTTTCCAAGTGTCATGTTAAAAATTTTTCAAAAATATCTTTAATTAGATGATATAAATGTAGAGAGAATATGTAATTTTAAAAGTAATTACATAATTTAATAAAAATAATTAACTAATTATTAAAAGTATAATTTAATTAAAAGTTTGCTATAATATTAAATGGACACTAAGATTAATATATTGTTTTCACTTTTGAATATTTGATTTCTTAAATTTTATGATAACAAGAATTTGGCAGCTTATAAAATCCCATACTAATAAGAACACGACAGAGTGACTTAAGATTTTATTATTTATTTTTTTGCCGAATTAATTTGGATAACGAAAAAATCAAGAGTAGAGGGAAGGCAGGTAGGAAACAAGAAAGTTCGTTGAGGGTGAGAAGAGGGAGAAACGTAGAATTGTACAGGGAAATTTTCAATAAATATCCTGACCATAGATAATTAAAAGGAGAATTTTAAAAATTTTGAATCCTCAAAACAATTTAAGCGTTCTGAATCGAAATTAAAATTGAGAATAAAATTTTATTTTTCAACTGCACCTTGTTCATTTCTTTATAAAATGTTATTAACTGTCCTATTTCAATTATTTGACACATTATTCTTACTAAATTTTATTTTAAGTGTTGCTTTCATTTTAATTTAACTTATCTGTCTTCTTATTATAACTTGTTCATTTTCCAACAACAAGTATAAATTACCCATTAATAAGATTTTAGCATTAAAAGCATAATTAATCTCACAATTTTCTTAATGATTAATCAAATCCTTACTAAGATTTTATTGGTATAAAATGAATATGGAATAATTGAAGGTGATGGACCAGCACACCTAAACGCCCATTTTCACATGTACGGTCTCTCTCTCTCTCTCTCTCTCTCTCTCTCTCTCTCTCTCTCTCTCTCTCTCTCTCTCACAAAAAGAATGGTTCGTTGAAATGTGACGGACGATTCAACAGGGTCCTAATCTTCACAATATATGACCTTTGAAACTTGAACACAACCAAGGAGATTGTCTCTATCTCTATCACTATCTTTGTCTATCCGTATCTGTTTTGAAATTCTCAGGTTAAGAGGTCGGTTTGTTCTGTGATGAAGAAAACCAGAGCCGGATTAGACGAGATAACCTCATGAGGGCATCACTTTGACGTCAAAGCGAGGTTGGTGTTGCCGTTACTTAACAGTATTCCTCCGTGTTACTGTACGTGTCAAATTTGGGTCCATACGTTATCCTGATCGACTTTCGAACATATATGTTTAAGTTTATTGATGCCGGCATCACCACCAATGTGGCTTGCCCAGCTATTTCCATAGATTACGATTGGCCCTTTTTTTTTTTATATACAAACAATCCAATTTCTATTGGGCTCGTTTCTTGGGCTTGGCTATTGGGCTAAAACCTCAAGGACTGATCCAAATTCATAAACTTGCCCAATATCAACAGCATGTGGGTTCTTTTTATGGACCATCTAATCAAACCCGACTAATCCTCTTAATTATGCATAAATAGCCTAGTGAAGGTGGCACATACGGTAGTGGTTTGTACCCCTTAAATATCATTCTAGAACTTGATTTTTAAAAGTGTGTATGAAAAAAATATTATTTGAGAGAAGACAATTCTTTAAATGACACTCAAATTTCTCAAGAAATTAGTTTTATTTCTGTCGAATATGGGGATACCTTGGAAAGTAAAAAAAATTATATATCAAATAGAGTAATAATATAATAATGATGAGGATGGCATTTACAAGCTCATGTTCCTCGTATAAGCTTGAAAAATATTTTTTTTTGTCATTTGAAAATATTTTATCATTTATATTCTTGTATCAAAATCCTTCAGACAGACATATATCATTTTTAATTATGTCACCAAACTTCAAAATCAGAACTCTATCAATACAAGCAATATGCAGTATTTTTCCTTTGTTGGAAGTTTTAACAATTTGTTCTCTTATTTAATGAAATAAAATATGTAAACGGTTGGATTTCAAACGTATCCATTAAAAGATTGTGATCGATAGGCAGTGAGGAACCCTGGGTTGTTGTCACCTAACAACAGCACAATAACAAGCACAAGTCAAGTAAGCAGGCATAGACCATAAATTAGTCAAGGTTTATTTTTTTACATTTCGTATCTAAAAAAAAATAGTGTTTCTTTTAAAAATAAAAATTGAATTGAATTATCAATTAAAATCAGCATGAGTGGTAGAAGCTCTTGTCATTTAAACAGATAATTAGGAATTTGAACTTCAACTCTTTTATATGTGACAATTTAATTTTAAAAAGTCTAATATTACTCTTAGTTTCTCGTGGGAAATATATTTTATTATTGACAGGCTCCTTGTACATAAAACTATGACATACTTATTTTTAAAGAAGGCTTATCAAATCCTTAGTTGCTGAACTAATCTTTGTTGGGCAGCAAATTCAGTCATTATGAATCAAACATACTTCTAATCCCATAAAAAAATTGTTAATTACCATGTTTTTGTATTCTCACCCTTTAAATATTTTTTTAGAAGTCAATCAGATATCGCGATCAAGTTTATTGCAACTCTCAGCCGTTGTTGGGGCTTTACTTGAGCAATTGTAGTTACGAAAGCGAGGAGGATCTTGGAGTGATATAAATATATAGCCATGGAAGTTCCAACCCAGGGGAAGCCCAGAGTGCTCTGCCTCCATGGATTCAGGACCAGTGCCAACATTCTCCACAAGTTGATCGGAAGATTGCCGGACACTGTTCTCCAGAAGCTTGACCTCGTCTTCCTGGATGGGCCCTTCCCTGCGCGGGGCAAATCTGACGTTGAATCCATCTATGATCCTCCTTACTTCGAATGGTTCCAGTCCAACGGGGTTCATCTCCGATCTTGACGAATCTCCTTCCATATATATCTTTGACGCGTTTCAGTACTGATAGTCGTTGTTGGTTCTAATTAAATTCTCTTGCAGGATTTCACAGATTTCATGAACTTCGAAGAATGCCTTGCTTACATTGAAGATTACATGGTGAAAAATGGTCCTTTTGACGGTTTACTTGGATTCTCTCAGGCGGGTTGACATTACTGACCAACTTTTCTCGGATCAAATTTTTTTTACTGAAACTTGACAGATTCATTTTACTTTCAGGGTGCTACTTTATCCGCTGCACTTCCAGGAATGCAATCGCAGGTACTAACAGATCCTCAACAAGCTTGCTTGACCCCTTTCTTTAGGTTGGAAAATGAAATCTTGAATTTGAATTCCTGAAGAATATCCAGAAAATACGGTAAACTGGGTGATTGTCTTGATTGATTCAATAACTTCAGGGCGTAGCACTTAGGAAAGTAGACAAGATAAAGTTTTTGATCCTGATATCAGGAGCCAAGTTTGGGGGAAAGAAGTTCGGAACGCCTAAATTGGCTTCCAATGCATTTTCAAAACCGATTAACATCCCATCTCTCCACTTCATTGGTAATTAACACTCTTCTTCTATCTCTCACCATATGCTATATCTGGGTATACAGTATAGATACAGAATGTGATAAATATATAATTGTATAAGCTTTGGTGGATGTTGTGTGGATGAAGGTGAAGAGGACTTCTTGAAGGAAGAGGGAATTGCATTATTGGATGCATTCGTGGACCCACTTGTTGTTCATCATCCAAAAGGACATACAGTCCCCAGACTTGGTTAGTTTTATTTTATGGTAACTAGTTAAATTTCCCAGCAATCTGATGCAAGTGTACATTCTGATTCATGGAGATTCTGCAGTATTATCATCTGAGTTTAGAAAATTTTGATCCTTGTTTCTGGTAGATGACAAGGGTCTGGAAACTATGTTGGCTTTCATTGACAAGATTCAGAGCAATGCCATCAAATCTTCATAAGCAAGGACTGAACAACCAACCTAGAGGCTTCTGATCTGCTTATGTAGGAGCCTGGGGACCAGTGGTTTAGAGATATTAAGGAAATGCTTATCTATCTTCAGTCAACTGTATTACTGTGTGGCAGGAAAAATAATGGATCGGTGATGAAATTTGATGCATGTTCTATCACGTTGGAATGAACGCACAAGTCAAAATAATGTTTGCATATGTTCGAAGTGCACAGTTCTATATCAATAGGGGATTATTCTAATCTTCTAATGTGATCTGCATATGTGATACGAGTGGATTGTTATTTTTTTAGATAATCAATTAGGATAAGTGTTGGACAAAAAAAAAAGGATTAGTGGATAACATCTATAGCAGACTTTAGTAATAGTAAGTGGATAAGTGAATCAGGAAAATGAAAATATTCTAGAGTATAAAGTTACTTATACAGAAATAAGCCATTAGAAGTATACATGGTCCAGGAAAAAGTAATAAAAGTTAATAGAATGGTATCTATATTCTATTGAGCATTTTATCTTGGCGTGTATTTTTTTTTTTTTTCCGTTTAAATCAAGTTTTTTCTCTTGACAAAGAACTTGCGTCTAATCAAGTGGATAATTAAATTTTGCAAAAAAAAAAATATGACCACCTATTCAACTTAGAATTAAATAATGGGAAAATGAAACTATATTTTGAATGTATTTTTTTTAAAAAAAAATTATTTAATTAAATTGAATTGATTTTGCAGTTTGTATTTTGTAAGTTGCGCTCCGTACAGGGCAGAGATAGACTCGAGCCGAGCCCCCATCTCGTTCGCATTAGAAAAAGTCAATGATTGATTTTTGGTCCAAAGCATTTTCCTCCTTTCTTTCTTTATCAATTCTAATGCCTCTCGAATTCTCAATCTCAATCCCAAATGGAGGCTTTTAAGTTTTAATTCATTTCCGAGTCAGAAAAAGTAACACCCATCCTTGAACTCTCACGCGCCGCCTTACGCGCCTCCTATCACCGCTCATTCCAATTTTCGACCCTCCATGGAACATCCCATGACGGACTCCGACCACAGCCGCCAGAACAACGTCCCCGTGCCAGAAAATAAATCTGATCCAAAGGACTCGGCTCCGGGAGCAAATGGAGATGGGAACGCGGGGGTTGCCGTTAACGCAGCGCAATCGGGACAGGAATCGGAGTCGCTGGGTCCTGAGGGGACGACGAAACGCACCGTATCTACCGGTAGCATCAGGAAGTCTGTGCATTGGAACCCTGATTTGGTTTCTGAAACCACCTTTGTATCTTCGCCTGAGCGATTCCGTTCGACTAGTTTCTCATCCTCAATGTCCCAGACTTCCATCAATGTGAAGGGTCAGTATGCGATTTGACTTGTATGAATAAATATGCCCAGTTGCGTGTCTATGTGAATGTCGATTTTGAAGGCTTTTGCGGAGCTAATGAACAATTCGGTGGTCCTGAATCAGATACGTTGGATACGGTTCGAAATGTGCTAGGAAGATGGGGAAGAAAGGTTGGAGAAGCGACGAAGAAGGCCGAGACTCTGGCTGGAAACACTTGGCAGCACTGTAAGTTTTACCGTTGAGTTATCTAATTTTTGGATTTATTTTTTGTGCTGGTTCCTTCGTCTAGTATTAATCTCTGGTGGATATGGAGAAAATATTCACTGAATGGTAAATGGCACTTGATTCACGGCCCCCCAAGTACATCCTTTCCTGAACCGATAACTGAAAACTCATGGTATTACTAATGGGAATAACATCAAATGTTTGTCTCCATCGATCGTTTTTTTTAGCGTTTTCGTGCCAAGAATTTGCTAGAAAATTACTATTAGAGTCCTGCAAACTCGATTATGACATGATAACCAATCGCACACAACTGTCAAATCGATGTTTAGTTAATGTAGTTTATTTCACAAATACTAGCACCGTGGGTCCAGTTCCAGAAGTGTTTCATTTTTCTTTGCTTATGTTTATTGGGACATCTTTGATCTTGGCATTATTATCATGTTTTTCCATGATACTTGTTCTAGTATGAAAGATCCTTTTATTTATTTATTTATATTGAATTTTTTTTTTCTGGGGGATTGATCCTAGATGATGGTTTGAGCCTTATTACATTCGCCAATTTTTTTAGGCACTAGGAAGTAGTTCATTCATGGGCGTTTCAATTTCCTGCATACTTGAAAGTTTGTTTGAAATGATGTTTTAACATAATATACATGTCCTGAGTACCAGCTTCTGGGATAGTTATCTTTTTTGTATGGTCTTTCCTTGGCCTTTGTATTCATAAAACATAAATTACACGTAAAATTTATTTTCTTGGGTCTTATATCTTAAACAGCACAGGAATGTTCACTTTTCATATATGCCTTGCTATTTTTTCCTTTAAATATAAGTGGTCTGACTACTTGATGAGTTGTCTACTCATTAAGCTTCATTTTAAGGTCTAGATCTTCATCTTATACTTAATGTAAAATTTTTCTTAGATCTACGACATAACTGTACTGAACTGGCTTTTTCTTGTCTAAATTATGTTGTGTTAAGTGAAAACAAGCCCTAGTTTTACTGAAGCTGCTCTCGGAAGAATTGCCCAGGGAACAAAGGTTCTGGCGGAAGGTGGTTATGAGAAAATTTTTCAACAGATGTTTGAGACAATTCCGGGGGAAAAGCTTCTGACTTCTTTTGCATGCTATCTATCCACGTCAGCTGGTCCAGTAATGGGAATTTTGTATATATCCACAGAGAAGATTACTTATTGTAGTGACAATCCTATTTCTTATAAATCTGACAACCGAACAGAGTGGAGCTATTATAAGGTACATATACAATAAACCCAAAAGAATGCTTAGGCTAGGAAAGTAATGGCATGGGGATTAATTTTCCTATCTATAGTTTAGTTTTATCTATCTGATTGGTTTATGTATATTTAGTGCTCTATCAATAGTCGTTGCATTCTGCATTTTCCAGGTTGGATTCAGCTTTAATTAGGTCTGGTTTTGGTTTAGAAGCTTTAGGGTTCATTGCACTCCATTCTTTTGAAAAGGGGCCCAGTTATATGACCCTCTTTTCTATTTTAACCTACCCTTTCCTCCTCTGAAATCAAATGACACTATCTCCCCAACAACTGGAGGTGGACTATTATTGTACTTGCTTTGACCAAATGTCTTTATAATTTATTTGTATTGTTTATATAATATGAAAAGAATTAAATTTTTATAAAAATGTGAAAGCGTCAATTTTTTAAATTTATAATAAATAAAATTCTATTTTTCAACCCAAAGTATATCACATTTAAATAAAAGTTTGAAAACAACTGTTATATAGTTTATATTTTTAATAAAAGAAATCAATTATTGTTTAGGGCATTTTTGTCTGATTTTAGGTCATGGATGCTTGACTGCTTGTGTATATTTTCGTAATATAAAGATTGGGTATTTTAAATGTTTCTTAGGTGGGGGGAGAGTGAGTCGCCCAACTTTCTATTTACCTTGGGACTTGGGAGGCTATACTTACAGCTATTTTTCAGGGAACCAGCTACTCTGTGGAATGCGTGCATGTGCTTGTGTTTGGCTAACATTGTAAAGGTAGTAAACTAGAGAGTAGAGATAAAAATCCTCATATCATTTTTCAATTATCATTACTCTGCAAGCCAAGTCTATGGTGCAATGATTGCACAAGTGAAACAGCCTTGTTGGCTGCAGTTTATAGACCATTGTATTTAAAAATGAGTTTGGGAGATAAAACAGCCAGCTGTTGCACCTTATAGTCAGCCTTGTCTTTATACAATGGTTATTCTAACTAAGCCATCAAGCTAGGTGAGACAAATGGGACTGTTATAATTCATTTTAAATTTCCATCTCTGGGTTCTTTGCCTATCAACCATGACAGAGAATTGTCTTTATCATGGATTTTATGCTAGTGAGAGACATCTTCATAATGGGGTAACGTGGAAACTGTGCTTTTATGTATGTCAAACTTCATCTACTAGCGGCTATAAATTCATTGTAACGTGTTCTTTGAAGTTTTATTCTCCTTGTTGGTGTGTTTTGAAATTCTGTCAATGGTTATTCTAACTAAGCCATCAAGCTAGGTGAGACAAATGGGACTGTTAATTCATTTTAAATTTCATCTCTGGGTTCTTTGCCTATCACCATGACAGAGAATTGTCTTTATCATGGATTTTATGCTAGTGAGAGACATCTTCATAATGGGGTAACGTGGAAACTGTGCTTTTATGTATGTCAAACTTCATCTACTAGCGGCTATAAATTCATTGTAACGTGTTCTTTGAAGTTTTATTCTCCTTGTTGGTGTGTTTTGAAATTCTGTAGCCTCAGAAGTCAGAACGTTGAAGCTTGAATACCTGAAAAGAGAAATTTGCTCAATGGGGAGTGTCCTTTGCAATCATCATTATATAAATATCTTCAGTTTCCTTGAGTTATATTAGCTAAAGTATTCAAGTAATTTTCATTTTTCGGTATGTTTGTTAATCATGTTCTGCTGGCCCCTCTGGGGTTCATCATGGATTCAGTTTTCGGTAGAACCATGTGGCCTTTAATTTGTGTTAAACTAATTTAAAGTCACACGAACTACATAGCCCATGTTAGTAATTCTTTAAAATCTTATAATATATTCCCCCCATCCCTATTGTGAAAATTTCTAACCCTGGAACCTCATATTTGCTGCTGACTTCTACTTACAGAACTCAACATATCTACACGCTCCCTAGAGCCACACATATTTTCACTATTATGAGTATTTTCGTAGAATTGATAGAAGTCACAAAACCATCTAAAATAGATGCAATTTGAAAATTTGGAGTAGAAGTATCAAAATAGATCATGACACATGAGGAAGAACTGGATTTTTTCTTTCTAATTTTAACTATAATTGTTTCTTTCTTCTCCTTTATATATTTATTTCATCCTTACAGTGATCATTCATCTTCTCAGTGATGAACCAAGGTACTTTGAGCAGTGATTATGTTTTAGTGCATTATCTGCACCTGACATGTAGTAAAATTTGTACGTCGATGTTTATCCCATAAAAGTAACAATAATTTTTGAAGTCCTCAAGCTGTCAAAGTGAAGGATAAGCTTCACTTCCTTGAGTGTGTTTAATTTGAGAATGGCGTTTTCAATGTGTGCATTTCGTTTTATTTAAAGATTAGTGAGTATGGCCTTAGGAGATTTGAAACTTTTCTAGCACACCTTGGTTGGCTCAGTGATATACATCGTATCACTTCCAACTATCATTCTTATCCCACAGTTCCTTAATCAACCATTTGCCTGTTTTATTATATGAGAAACGCCTGCATCAACCTTACCTTTGTTTTCAGTAAATTTAATACCTCCAATGTCTGCTTACATCCTGTTCCCAGACATTGACTTATTTAAAACTGTTTTGCGTAATTACCGGTGCCATTTCTCTGAATATATTTCCATTTAAGAGATTCTCCTACTATGCTTTTTCATGAACCCCCATTGGCAAAGTTGGAATATAACAGTCTCAACCGCACACAGCTCTTGAGCAAAGCTCTTCTTCCATTTCCATAAACAATCTTATTTTGCCAGAAAAGTTAAAACGTAATGAATTTCTGCTATTGAAGTATAGATTTGTCCTTATCCTTTTATCTAAATGATCATTGTTGGAAGTTTGAAAATCTGACCGAAAATTGGCGATCTATGTAGTTATGTGAAAAGCAATTTAGAAAGTTACTTTATGTATCTCAATTCTGCGGGAGGAGGGGGGCACTTGAGGTTATTCTAGGAGAAGGATTGCCGAAGCACTTTGTCACCTCTTAGGAGGTGAGATTTTGAATAAGCAATTGGAGATTACATTCTCTAAACAAACCCTTAGGACTTGCAAATTATTATGGATAATTGTACTCTTTCATGTTTCAACATCAAGAACTAGAAGCATATGGGTTTCTCTAAACACAGTCAAATAAGATTTGAAAAGCCAGTTGTGCTTCCACATTTTTAACACCCCGTATTCCTACCTTTCTTTCCCTCTTGTTCTCGGTACTTTAATGAATCTTTTAGATTTTTATGCTCCATTGTGTCTACATCTGTTGGGCCTCTTGTATTGGATTAATGGATTTGCTGGAAAGCAGAATCTTGTGTGATGCATGCTTTGACATCTTAAATACGGGATTTTTTTCTCCCCTTCTTTGATTTGATTGATATATAGTACTCCGTCCCATTTATAAATCACATTTTAGAAGGTTCATTTAGTCCTATTTATAAGTCATAGTGTGTCTTTTTAGGTAATATTTAAGGTGTTTTTAAAATTATCCTTCATGAGAGAAAAAAAAAGTAACATGATATTACTTTTTAAATTTATTATATAAGGGCATATTTGAAATTCTACACACTTTTATTTTTTATGTTCTTTTTTTGCATTGATGTTGATGAGGTTGGTAGAAATAACTTATTAAGAGGAGTGGAGGAGTAATAGTTTATCTTTCCTTTTTTTTTTTTGGGCTCTATTTTCTGTTATTTACTTATTTTTATATGTGTAGGTAATCATTCCATCACATCAGCTGAAAGTAGTCAATCCTTCATCAAGCAGAACCAATGCTGCTGAAAAGTACATCCAGGTGGTCTCTGTCGACAATCACGAATTTTGGTTCATGGGCTTCTTGAACTATGAAGGGGCTGTTGACTCCCTGCAAGAAGTTCTGCAAGCCAACAAAGAACCATCTTAAGAATGGAAGCTGTGTGCAGTAATCTAGACCTTCACCCCATTAATATACAGTGTGTATCTTGTAACAAAGTTTAAAGATTTGAAAATTCTGGTCTTGGGGCAGTTGGTTGAAGTATCCCGATCCCTGCAAATTTTTGACAGTTTTGTGGATATAGGTGCAGGGTTCATACCTAAAACCATTTGACGGAATTGCCAACGATATTCTAGTCTATAGAAATGTTCTTTGGTTACTATTCTCTTACCTATCTTTATTCTTGCGTGCCATAACTTGTAATGTGAAAAGTAGTTAGCAACTATCCTTTTGGTCATTAGCTACTGAATGTTTCACTGTCTCACCAACCCCACAGAACCTGCATATTTCTACTCTGAACAGTTAAACTTAGGTCACCAGCTCTATGGCAAACCCGAAGGATTGACTTTGTTCTTGTTCTATGGCTTTCAAGGTTACTGCTAAAGTATTCACCCTTTCGTAAGCATTTCTGTGAGTCATCGTCGTTTTTTCCTGCCAAACCTGAATGTAAACTTTGTTTAGTATATTAAATCTGGCTTATATCTTTGGACTATCGATTCAGTGGTTTCTTAGTTCGGTTTATATCATTGAATGAGTGCCGCCAATAGCTCAATTGGCTCAACAAGAAATTCCAATAACATAGTGAATGGAATCCATTTTTCTTTCCTGTCTAAGTGGGCTTGTTTTACACCATGTCATTATTACTCGATTTAAATTATCTAACAACAATGTACTTCCAAACAACAAAAATAAATTTATTCGGTTATAAATTATCACCCTGACTATCTGCCTGTACTATTTCAGGTGATGATTTTATTTTATTGATTTCATATGTTGTGCTGTTCTTGCTTTCCAAGTGAAAGTGTTGTTGGAACGATAGTGTAATGCAAGTGGTTTAAAATCAAAGATTGAACCAAAAATATAAATATTTAAACCATAAAATACCAAAGTGAGATTAAGCTAAATTACAAGAATCTCCCGCCATTACAGTTCTTTTGTTGTTTTAAACTTTTGTTCTCGTTTTAAAACTAAATGTTTTGGAATTGCTAATGTTTAGTTTATTATTATTATTAACTATATCCTCATTAAACTATCTATAATTGGTAATGAGAGTATTTTAATCTACATTGGGTAATGCTTCCTACATTATAAATTATATGAAAATTTATAAATTTAGATAAATTTTCATATGCCATTTCATTATTACACTTTACAAACTTACTTTTTCAAAATAAAAATATAAATTTTTAAAAATGCTCTTCAAATATATCTTATAATTGGTAATATAAAAAAAGTCTCATTAATAAAACCTTATTTTTGTCAATATATCTTATATTTTGAGATGCTGAACCTCCACAAAAAATCTCTTATAATTTGGGATAGAGTGAGTATTAATTAAGGGTAAAGATTTTTTTTTTTCAATTTTAAAGCCATTAATGAGGTAACCAAGTTTCTCCTATTCTAGTGAGATAGTTGAAAGCGACTTATATTTAAGATAGAGAGTGCTCCCTCTAGTTTCTATTATAATGCACTTTTAACTATTTATTGAAATCAATGAATGACGATTAACTTATTAAATGTTTTAAAATAAAAAAAAATAACTTTGGTCCCATTAAAAATAGGAAGAGTGAGACATACAATATACAATGAATCATAAAATTAAAATTACAATAGAGGTAAAATTAAAAGATGGTAATAAATAACCCTCCATATGTCTTATATTAAATATCAAATAATCCTTATAGAATGTACTTTATAACATGATGACAATACAAAGTATTAAAAAATTAAAATAAAAAAAATTAAATTACCATTCCCCTTCATAACAAATATAATACAATTCAATACTGTATAACACAAATGTAAAAAATATTACACCCTTTATAAATCATTATTCTCAATTTCATAAATTAAAATTACCATTCTCATCCATGAATGCAGTTCATCAATTCCATTCCACATTTTGATCATTTTATTTTTATCTTTTTTTTTTAATTCATCCCATTACATTCCTTACTCACAACCAAACAGGACCTTACTTTATTTTTAAATGGAAAAGACCATTACCTCACAATTATTCAATCAAATATTCATATTTATTATATATATATATATATATATATCATAAATTCAACAAAATAATAAGTGTAAAGATGAATTGTAACATCTATATATAATTATATTTGTTTATTTCACTCTCTTTTTGAACATGTAAATGCATGAAGATAGGGGATTCAAGTTCTTGAAGTAAATCATCAGAGTTTTTTATAGCAAGTGACCCCATAGTCTCCGCTAACCACTCAACTTGTCCAACCCTTTTTGATAATTTCACTGCTCTAAATTCTCTCCTATGCCTCCAAGTGTGGAAAAACACATATAGGCCGGTGTCTCTGGTGTACAAGTCGCACGACAACCTAATTAATAGCAACATCAATTTAGGTTTTAGGCTTTTTTTATGATTAACGAAGGTGGACCATCATCTACAGAAGACCAAAGACCAGATATTGTTAATGACCAGTGTATAGTGAAAGGCCTCAAATAATAAGCCATTGAAATCATCTGACGCTGTAACAAGTAGTGTGGGACATCTCATCTGGCTCTTTCGGCATCTTAATAGTGTCTTACATTAACCATCCGTAGATTGCTATGATTATTGAACCTGCAACGTCTTAATCAAGGAATCTGCTAAACTGTTTATAAAGCAGGCTTAAATCGTTTACATGACCCACTAACATATCTTTCACTTGCACGCGCGAATGTCATTTCTTATGGTTACACTTTTGCAAATATCCTTCTTTAAGTAGGATTAAATTAAAGCTGTAACCATAAAGTAAAACCAAAGCAACCCAATTATGTTAAAGGCAGCCATTGTAGCTTGTACATGCTTAACTCCACTGGGGAAACAAAAGTGGACACCTTCAACTGAAAGTCGATGTTCTGAAATGATCAGTAGATCAATGGTCGATTCACGAGGAAAACCTATTAGAACATATTTCTGTTAATATATTTGTGAGTTACTATGTTGCTTTAGAGTTGGGGTTGGCGTAATAATGAGTGAGCTTAATATATTAATCTCAATATTTGTCAGCGCGACAAAGTTAAAATTGTTTATCATCTAAAAGTTGTTTAATTTCTATTTTAAATCTGGTCCTCGATTGAGTTCTACTGCCATCGCTTCTTCTGTACGTTTTCTTTGTGGATGGAGTAAATAAGTGTTAATTTTATTACCTGTCATTCTCTTTCTAGGTTCTATTATCATGAGATGAGCATGTTTAAGAGTGGTAATTTTACTGTAGATTAACAGTGGACACAAGCGTTTAAGCAAGTTTTTAACGGGTCTTGAGCAAAGTATGCAATTCGACTGTTCCATTAAATCATGAGTCTTGAACAAAGTTATATTCTCTAAATCATGAATGAGTACATCTAGCTTGCTTGCTCGCTCGTCAATATAACAAGATCATGTCGGTGCCCTCTGGTGTGTGTGTGTGTGTGTGTGTGTGTGATATGGACCTTAATTGCTTTTAGGTCATCATAGCAAGTCTTATGTTTTAGCCTTAGGTTTTGTCTAAACGTGCCATCATTTCTGGGCCCTTTGAAATATTTTTTATTTGTATCGCTTTTTAGATTTTGCCAGCACAGACGCATATGATGTTCTTGCGTCTATTTCTTTATTGTATTTTGGATTTGGCGGAAGGTGATGGAAAGCCAAGAGGGGATGAATTAGCTCTGTTTCATTTTCTTTTTTATTATTATATCTCAGTTGTATATCTAGCTACTAACCACCAACAATTAGTGCCTACTCTTGAGTGTTCTTGTTACCATACATTTTCAATTACTTTACATTGATTAAGAAAAATAGTTAAGAATAGTTTAAAATTGTCAAAAATATTGTGATTCCCTTTCAATATTATCATCCAATTCAAATCAATACTCCATCGGGTCCTATCTATATACATAAATCACTTATAATATGTTTTATTAAAACTGAAAAAAATTTAAACCTTATTTTGTTTTGTCTAAAAATTTAACAAATTTTTAACTTTATTCATATTAAATATGCATATTTTAAAGAATTAATGATATTTTTGCCTTTTAATTTTGTTTGAAAGGTCATTGAGCACAATATACCTTAAACTTAATTATGGGTTAATCTTGTCTTTCAATGTTAAAATATTTTCTTCACCATTAGTGGCCCACATTACATTTTTTTAATATTTTTGTAATAAAATATTAAAAAATAATAAATAGATATTAAGCGTTTTTAATATCATGGTGATTAGGAAGGAAATATTTAATAATGAGGTATATAATTAACCTATTGTTGAGTTTAGGGTGCCTAATAATCTTTTGGGTAAAGGTGAGAGACAAAAAATAACTTAACCCTATTTCAAAAGTAAAATTCTTTAACATTTAATAACTTTTTTAATATTTAATAGAAGTAAAATGATAAAGATAAACACAATACTCATTAAAGTGTTTTATAAATAAAATCCAAAACAAATACTATTTATATGCCTTGTAAATAGGATCAGAAGAATATATACTCCTCTGATCCTATTTATAGCTATTTCTAACATGTTTTATGAAAATAAAAAAAAATTTAAAACTTATTAACTTTGTTTAAAAAATTAATAATTTTTTGACTTTATCCCTATTAAATAATATATATATATTATTAATATATTTTTTCTTTCAACATTTAATAGAAGTCAAATAAAAAATTTATAATAAAAATTTAATAAAATAATTTATAAAAAAAATTCTCTCTTTCAACAGGAATAGAGGTAGTTTTAGTTATAGTTGATTTAAATTAATATGGGTATGTGTGGTCAAGGAGAATTTAATGTAGTTGACTTTCTGTATACTGTACCTATCTTATATTTAGGACCGTATACACTTTCAAGAACGTGTTGTATGTTAAGAAGTGGGAAAGTGCTTTTTTCCCTAATCATCTCCTTTTTTTTAATATTTAGTATTTATAGTATAATGCCAACTAATCTGTATATGAGTTCGGTGAGGTCATGTATATGAAAGCTTTGTGAACTTGTTTTCTCTCCTTTAAAAGGTTCTTCAAACTCATAATTTTATTCAGGAGATTTTTTATTACAGACCACTCAATCAAACTATTATTGAATAGCCATAGTTAATTTTTTGAATAAATGAATAAATTATTCTTCAAACTTTTGGTTAAATAGCATCCTGACTCTAAGCTCATTTATTTCTTTAATTTTTAAAAATGATGCATTTTAGCCCTTGATATTAATAAAAGTTAATTTTAACTAATAGTTGATTAGAATTGACAAAAAATAGCCAAAAACTTAAAAAAAATTACAAAAAATAATTCAAAAAATAATAGAGAATGACCAAAAAAATTTTTTGGTCCTTTTCCCATAATTTTGTTGTTCAAAAGTCAAGAATCAATTTACACGATAAATGAATTCAGAATTTATAGTGATATTAAACTTAAAATTTAAGGAATAATTTATTCATTTATTCTTAAATTTTTTAATATTTTAAGATATACTAAAATTAATTTAATTCAAATAAATTAACTCTTTTCAAGTGTTGTGTATCTTTCCGGTCAAAAAAAAAAAAAGTGTTGTGTATCTAGCTACTATAAAACCAACAATTACTTCTTGCTTTTTAATTAATCATCCACTGCCCTTTTTTTCCTTAAAAAAAATTAGGAATGCTTTTTTTTTAATAACAAAACATTTGGTATCTAACATTGCCATCTAATCAAAATTTGAATTATGTCAAGTCTCATATTAAAAAAACTCTCTCAACATGTTTTCCCCTATATACGTAAGAATGAGCGAAGCAATATATATAATAAAAAAATGGAGACAGATCAATTACTTTGCGGCTACTGAGTGAAGTTTTTTTTTTTTTTTTGGTTGGACAATCAACAATGTTTGCAACCAAAAAATGATAACTAAATCAATTGTTCGTATTCGATAATGTTTGTCACAAATTCCTTAATTCAAACCCGTAAAATGCAAGGGATCGGCTAGTTTTGTTTTAAAACATGTTGAATTACTTACCACTTAATTCCCAAGCCATTATTGGTTAGCTCTAATCATTTTTAATATTTTATTATATATTAAATGTCAATAAATAATACATTAATATATTGTCTAAATAACTCTTTGAAAAAAAATTTGCATTAGATGTTATGCTTATTTAGAAACTCTAATAGTGAAAACACTTAAAAGAATATTATATATATATATATATATATATATAAGTTCTCTCCTTTATTATCTTTCATTATGGTTAGCTACATTTGTAAGTGAATACGTGTGTAGTTTAAGAAAAATAAGCAGATTACCTATTATCTCTCATATATTATACTCCCTCCATTTTTAAACATAAGAGAAAATAAATAACTCAAAAAGTTTAAGAAAATTAATTAAGTGTAATAATTATGTCTAAAAATAAAAAATTAGATTAAACTATCCCTACAATTAATAAAACAAATTTGTCTAGTAAAAATAAATATTAACTTTATGAGGGATAATTTAAAAAAAATGTAATAAATGTTTTTGAAATTTGTAAGTTTGCTTATAAATAGAATTAAAAAAATGTTAATTTCTTTTGTGTTACAAAACGAAATAGTATATAATAAGAACCATGTAATAATAACAGTAAGAGGAGAAGTGGTAAACTAGTAATGGTGCGAGAAAGAATGAAGAAATAATATAATGGAATATAGGAAGGAAAGTGAGTGGTAAATATAGAAGATTAGAGGGTCGCGATGATGCAATTGTCATAAAGATACACATGATGATGAACTGATGAACACAGAGGCCACTGAGACGAATATCTTCCATTTAGGTACTATCTGGATGCTTAGTGGAACTTCCATTTGACATTGTCACCTCTTATTCTCCCACCACCTTCTTCGCTTTCATTATTACCTTTCTCACCCGTCCTGCTATGCACATGCTATCCATATATATATACACAGTTCTTCTAATTTCACCTCTTATTATATTTCTAAATATCAGATACTACAAGCCAGGCAATCAATCACCATGCATGTACGATGCCACATACACCAAGGAAAAAAGAGTTACATGTAAACAAAAACAATGATGAATAGTTAGAGTTTGGGAAATAAAAGGGAACAGCCTTTATCCTTTTGCCTGATGTCAACCAAACCAGAGGTGGTGGTGGTGGGGAAGACAGATCCTCCCCATATAAATGTTGCAGAAAACGCCCCTCTAACCTCTTCTCTCTCTCTCTCTCTCTCTCTCTCTCTCTCTCTCTTTGTTGCCTTCTTTTTCATCATTCAATTATGTTAATGACGCGAACCCATCTCATGTTTTTCTTCAATTCACCGTCTTTCTTTGATATTTTGCTGATGAATAATAAAGCTCATAGATATGTACATACATACATATATATATACAGTAGAGATCATAGAAAGGCTGAGGGATGTGAGGACGGGGTAGGAAAAAGGAAGACAAGGAGTGGTGTACATGTAAAGAATCAGATTCTGGTAAGGAATTCATATCTCATGTATGATCTAAGCATTGGAAAGAAGGCAGAGGGAAAAGCAAGAAGCAAGCTGAGGAATGCGGGCCACAGTCTGAGCGTGTATGTATGTGTATGTGTTCTGTGTGAGTACGTGAGACACAGAGAGAGAGAGAGAGAGAGAGAGAGAGAGAGAGAAGCTGCAAAAGAATATAGAAATGGAAACACGATCGTCCCACTCTTTTTCTCGTCTTGTCACCATCCACTTTCCTTCCCACTCAATTCCCTCTTCTCGTCTCTCTCTCTCTCCCATCCACTTTCCTTTTCCCCGCAATTCCCTCCTCTCTCTCTCTCTCTCTCTCTCTCTCTCTCTCTATATCTGATTTTCAATTCACCCTCTCCATCAAGAAACACGAGAGAGAACCTTTTTCTTTCTTCTTTCTCTCTAAATCCGTCCCGTTTGGTGTCATAGTGTGAGAGATTTCATTTCATCAGATTCTTGTTCAATGATAAGTGCCCGTTCCGTTGAGCACTTTTTTACGAGTGATATGGAGAGAGAAAGACAAGGGCACTGGCTTTAGCGTGCAAGGAAGAAGAAAAAGGGGGGGAGAGGGAGTGACACACACAAATAAATCAATGTCATGATTCAAACATATATTCCGTAGCCATGAGAATACAATTAAAAGGTGTCGTTTTTTTCTTTCTGTCTTCTACTGTGCGGTTCCCCTCCGCCTGACACCCAACACAAAACGCCACTCAACCCCAAAATGGACCTCCAAAATTATTTGCCACCCCATTCTTTGATTTAATTTCTCCAAACTAATTCATGATACAAGTTCATAAGAGTAGGTGTGTGTGCGCCTGCTGTCTATAAGCCCTAATAAATTGAGGCTATCATGTACTATTCGAGTATGAAAATGAGCAAAGTTGAGTGATGACTCACTTGACCCTTGTAGAAGAGGAAGAGGGTTGTCCTCTAGAGGTTGAGCCCTTCTTTAAAATTTTTATTTTCTGAAATGTTTTTGGTTTAATTTTAGACACTGAGCTAGGAAATTTAAATGATGGATTGTGTTGTGCTAATTTCATATTCAATGAATTATGACTTGAACTACTATATATGAATGGTGGTGTATTTGAATCTTTGTTTGATTTGTCTAAATTACAAGGGTATGGTTTAATTTTTTTAAAGGCAGCTCAAAAAGACCCGACAGACTCTTATTATCAGTTGTAATTTTTAATTTGTGTAATGCGTTAAGAAGTTACATGCAAGAGGCAAGAGTAAGAAAATTTATGTGATAATATTTCAAAAGTAAAGAAAGAAGCGTAATATATATATTATGAAGCCTAGGAAAATTACTATGATGATGACACAAGTAAATCATATTTAATGAACTCGTGAATTAAAATTTGATTAGCCATGTGAACATTCTATCAGCATATAAATGAGTCTTTACAGCGTGAGAAGCGGGTTAATAATCGCAAGGTTCGACCCAAATGACATAAACCTGTAGAGATTTTAGTGAGAAAATAGAGATGCAGATGATAAGAAGAGGAAAGAAGAATGGGAGAGAAAGAGGACAAAGAGAGGTAGAGAGAGAAGGTGTGAGGCTGAAGGCGAGTGTCAGGACGTCGCATCAGATGTCCTTCGCTCCCTTCTCCCTGTTTCGGGACCCTCACATCCATTGCATTCGTGTAAAAAATTCCATTCAATTACACACACACACACACACACACACACTAGTTACAATTTTTTTTTAGAGAGAACCAAATCTAAGAATTCGAAGAAAACAATTCCTAAACAAAAATTAATAATAAATTTCGTTAAAAAATTAATTTTTTATTTTAATAATAATCTATTATATATTAGTTTTTGTTCATAAATAATCATCTTTTCAAGTTTTTAAATGTAATTCTTCTTTTTTTTATATATATTCTTGTGTTGAAGACTGTAATATTATATTTCAAGTACAATTGGCGATTAAATATAAGTACATTTTTAATGGGAATTCAAATCTTATTTTGTCGTTTTGTGAACTTGCAAAAAATTAATATTTTTTGTTAAATTCGTCTTGTTAATATAGAATAATAACATTTGAAAATGAAATGATTTATTTGTAATTAAAATTTCTGAACATTTTTAACTCAGTTATCGAAAAAGTAATTTATGGAGACTTGTCCATCATCCCCAAAAAAAGCCCATGTCCTTAATTTGACTTGATATTCTTAGCTTAAATTTGTGTTAAATATATATGTATTTATTATTAGTAGCAGTGATTTAGTAATTAAGGGAAATAAGCAGTGCTTAAAGATACTGTCTTCAATAGCTATTTCAATATTTCATGACAGCAATGTAGATTAAACAGTGTCTTCCTACACAAAGAATAGGAGCATATAACAGCAAAAACAATAATCATAATACAACTCTGGCAATATGAGGAGGAAAGAAGAGGCTCAAGGACTCAAGAACCGGGCAAATGTGAATTCACGATCATCTAGACAAGAACTTTGGGCACCATAAACATTATTAGACATTAATGACAATTAAACATGACAATTTTTGGATGCTGGGTTTAAACATGATTAGGACGGAAAATAAACTGAATAATTAGAGATTAAATTAGAGACTGCCTTTAATTTACACAATCCAAATCCCCTTCCTCCATGTCCATCTATAGCCCAAGATGTACTTCTTCTTCTTCTTCTTTCTTATTTACACTCTCGTAGCGCCTCTTACTCAGGACAACGCGAAACTTTTCATTTGACCAAGTCAGACATAAACTACAACACTTACAAGTATATAACATTACGCTTGGAACTATGAGGGAGCTGAGTTGAGCCCCTTTGGTACCAATTCTAATGGTCCGCAATGATCTTAAGTTTGACCTGCATGTTTGGCTGGGCATGCCATAGAGCAGTCCATAATAAGTTGGCGTACGTATGTACGTGTTATGCGTCTTGGGTTATGTAAAAGAATTAGAAAGAAGTCACCTCTCTTGTTTAGCCATTATTGCGATATTTACTTTATATGATATCATTATGATTGTTAATTAGTGTTTGCTTGATTTGAATCCAAGATCTTTGATATTTTGTCAGCAAATATACATGAAACGACAAGGACGCTGTTAAATTGACATGCGCCGTGTGAGGTGGCCATAATTTCCTGTCTTTACGAAAACCCTTTCTTTGTTTTTTTTGACTGCCTAACTTTCTCTCCATAATAGTCCAAAAAACATTGTGTCCTAGCAGGTATGGGAACACCCAGAAACAGTACTCTTTTTTGGATTTAGAAAACCAGTCGAAGAAGAAAATAATAATAATAATAATAATAATATAATCATATATAATCCAGATCGATCCAACGGCAGGGGTGGTGAGTTGTTTGATCTTTGTAATAGGATTATTATTATTTTTTTCCTGCCACCTGCTATTTGCCCATTCCCTGATTTTGATGTGATTTGATTGCCATCACTTCCGTTTTCAAATACTTGTCTTTAAAAATTTTTGAAACTTCTTGATGAATTTATTTGTACTATCGTATTCAAACCGACAATTATATTTCGGTATTAAATTAGTACAAATTTTATACACCCAATAATTTATTATTATTATTTTTTTCTTTTTTGCGTGCTTCTTGCTTACAGCGAGCCTCGTAGTCATATAAGATAACAAGCGTTTCATTTTGCTTTGGCTTTTTTTGTGGAAAAGGGTGAAGGCAGATATGGCTTCGATTTGTTTCTCGCCGCTGGGTATATAAGCAAATTATTATGAGCTCGTGTCACTTGGCTCATTGAGTCAGACGTCAAACTTGCTTTGTGCAACCCTATTGTCACATACCTATAGTTATACTCTAGCTGGCTTTTTCTACTATCTAAGTTATTCAATCGAAAGGTGGGTGTGTGTGTGTGGCCCCACCCGAATATTTTTCTTCTAGCTTGCCCTTCACATTGATTCTTTTCAGTGTTATTTAGGACAGCCACTAGCAAATTGAGGATACAAATGGAATTGAACCGTGACCGTCCTCCGATAGTGGGGTTCATGATATTACCATCAAGTTACAAGATTATTGAGATATTGTCCAATTATCTTGATTATTACTATTTATGTTTTTACCATTTTGTACAAACCAAAACCCAAAATAAAAAGAACAAGCGCGCATGCGTGCGTGTTCTTTTCTTTTGCAGGTGTTTTGGGTGGTTTAGATGGTGTTTTCGAGAGAAGGGAAGGACAATGGCTCCTTATTTGCCCAGATACTTTCTCTAGATTGTGAGGCTTCCATCTCATGGATATATATATATATATATATATCTGTGTGTGTGTGTGTGTGTGTGCATATCTAATGTCTCTTTCTTTCTTCTATCTGCCCTCTAGTTGGTGAAGATGCTGACCCCTCAACCCTGCAGCACCCCGGCCCCCTACGCAATTCTTCCCAAAAACTCACGTCGTTTACCTCATTAAATCAACTTTGATGGTCGTTTTTCCCTCATTCAACTTCCCAATCCTTCTCAAGTCAAAAAGGGGGGCTTGGATAGTTTACTATCTCTCTAATACCCTTCCTAATACCCAAAATTTCGATCCTTCATTTAAGTGAGTTACATGAAATTGCTGCGACTATTAGTTGTAACGAAAGGCTGAAATTTTGGATGCTAAGATACTCTCTCTGTTTTTGTAAATATAAGTAAATTTTAATCAACTTTCACACAATATAAAAAAAATTGATTGATCATGATAATCATGTCAGAATTAAAAAGTTTAGACCAAATGGCCTTGCAATCCATGTTTACTTTAATTTTTAATTGTTTGCATGGTAATTTTTGAGGCCCAAACTCAACTCAACTCAATTTAATTGACTTTAAAATAATTAAAAAAATATGATCTTAGTTATTAGGTTAAAACTATCTGCATTCCACCCATGATGAGTAACTATGATGGAGGAAATAATTTTTAAATTCAAGGAAACTGATGATCATGAGATTTGGGCACCAAATTAGGATCATCTATAAATAGAGGAGCCCTCTATCAACAATCATCACCAGCATCAACAAACTGTCAATCCAATTTACAAACTCCACAACTACTACTTTATTTTATTTTTTCTTTTATTATATAATTTTGCTCTTTATTTTTCATTATACAGCAGGCATAGTCCCACCACCTCTTTCTTTAATTAATGTATATATATGCTTTTTGGTATTTGCATTAATTTTTTTTACTTTACATACTCACATTCGGGTGAATTATGATAAGGGAATTCGAACTCTTCATGTTTGATTAGATATTAGATTTTTTCATTCTTTTAAAAAATTGCATCTCTGGCACATCTTGCAACATCCCTTTTTATTTTTGTCAAACACTAATTTAATTTAATGATATTATCTACATATAAGAAACAATTTGAAAAATTGTAATAAATACGTCATGAAATTTATAATATTTTTTATAGAAAATAATAATAATAAATATAATGATTTTTTTATAATAATAAAATAATTCAGAGGTAGTAACACAAAAAACACTTTAAATATATTGATGGGGTTAAGTTTAGTGGGATGATAGTACAAGTCAACAATTTAAAAAAAAAAATTCCAAATTTCGAAGAAAGACTACCCCGAAAGTCTTCGGATTCATGGGTTAAATGTTCCGCCTGGTGTAGAGTGCACACTTCATTTATGGTTCCGCCACCGAACTGGTCGAATTTAACACTTAATGTGCGTAATAATTGACTCATGATTTAAGGTTTTTAATCCTTCAATTTGGGATTTAAAAACAAATTAATCATTTACTATTAGTAATCTCTTTCACTGATAGACGACATGAACTGACAGCACCAGTTAAAAATTTATCAGCAGCTACTTTAATCACAGAAAAGAAACGAAATACTTATGAATTTGACAGTACGTAAATCCATTTGCGTTTGGGAGCAGTACTAGTTTTAATTTTTAAAGTGAAAATATTATTATTATTTTTGGGTAACATTAAATGGAAAATATTAAGAAAAAAAGAATGGATGTTGTTGACGCAAAAAAGAGCGTCAGGTATGTCGGAGAAGACCACACGGAGCAGCAGCAACCATTAATGCCGACAATTTATATTTATTTTCCGATGTAACTCCCTTGTCTAGTTGTCTCTATCCTCCAACCCCACCCATTCTCTCTCTTCTCCTTCTCCTCCAACCCGCCACCCCATACCACCTCTCTCTCATCCTCATCCTCCTCTCTGGAAACAGGAAACACTCGATCACCGCCCCACGCGCCACCGTCACCTCTACCACCCAGTCGGGTCCCACCCACGTCAGTTCGGTTCAGGTACGGGAATGCGTGCGCTCAGGAACCCCTGATATTGACTCGCAGGGTTTCAGGGTTCCTCATCGGCGTTTGGTGAAGCGCGTATGTATGCACATGTCTTCACTGTCTCTCTCTCTCTCCTTTTTTTCCATTTTTTTCTCGTTCATCAGCTCACGTTCTTTCCTGCTTCTGCTGCAGTACACTGATACTAACAACTACTGTGCCCCCACAGTAAAAAAACTCGGGCTTCAGTAAAATCACTATACGGACAGATATAATTTTAGGAATACGACCGAAAACAGGTTAAGATTACCGGGTCACCGGTTATAGCCGGTGGAAAGATTTGAGAATAGATCAGATGGATTATCGCAGGGGGGGCACAACATAAACAGCTAAAGTATATCAATGAAGGAATGAATGAGGATTGATTTCTTTTCATGGTTCTTTCCCTGCTGGGTCAGAGAAATTGGTGGCCTTACCTTCTCTCTCGCTTTCCGTTCTAGGCACTGCCACTTCGCTTTCAAGTGTGGATTGGTTTGAATTCGACGGAGGAGCAGGACATGGATTTTGAGGAGCAAGATGAGGAACTCGGGATGGGGCCCGCCGGGAGTTACGACTCGATGGGGAACCCGACCCGGCTGAAAATGGCGAGTGGCGGAGAAGTGATGGTGGTCCAGGCCTCGAGGAATAGTAACAGCAAGGCGAGGTATAGAGAGTGCTTGAAGAACCACGCGGTGAGCATCGGAGGCCACGCGCTCGACGGCTGCGGTGAGTTCCTTCCGGCCGGAGTGGAAGGCACGATGGACGCCCTCAAATGCGCCGCTGTAACTGCCACCGTAATTTTCACCGCAAGGAGACGGACACGATCGGTATCGGAGTCGGGGACCCGTTTTTGTTGACCCACCACCCGCATCTCCACCAGCACCAGCCGCCTCAGTTCTCGCCGTATTACAGGACAGCGCCGGCGGGATATTTGCACTTGGGAGGACCGCAGAGGGGGGCAACGCTGGCGCTGCCGTCGACGTCGGGAGCAGGGTGCGGGACCCAGAGCACGAGGGACGATCAAGAGGACGTTTCGAATCCAAGTGCAGGAGGAGGTGGAGGAGGGGACGGGTCGAAGAAGAGGTTCAGGACGAAATTCTCGCAGGAGCAAAAAGACAAAATGCTGGCCTTGGCTGAGAGTCTGGGTTGGAGGATTCAGAAGCACGACGAGGCTGTGGTCCAGCAGTTCTGTAACGAGACGGGCGTGAAGCGTCACGTTCTCAAGGTTTGGATGCATAACAACAAGCACACTCTTGGTAAGAAGCCCTAGACATGATTTACTCCAAAGCGCTCCTACATAATGTCCTCACTCACCCCCCCCTGCGTTGTATCTATCTCCTTGGTAACTCTTTCTCTTGCTTCTTGAGATGAAAAATGAGCAATATTGGGTTGTTTCTTCGTTGTTTGAAGTCGAGTTCAAAGATGGGAAATTGTGTTTCTGACTGTCTTCTGAGAGAAGTCTAGCACTAGCTCAGGATCTTAGGGTTTCATTCTCTCTCTCTTTCTTCTTCTTCATCGTCATCTCATCCCGTTTTCGTTTTTAACATTGGGGAGAACCGTGGGGCTGTATACCTTTGAATGGTATCGGTGTTTAAAATGAACGTACGTACGGTTCCGCTCAGATTAGAGCAATTTATTGTTCCTGAACTGATTTAATTTCAGCGGTTTCTTTTAACTGTGAATGTCATGTATTAGCATTTATTTCAGCACAGGTGGCTGTCTAACATATATAGATGGTGCAGGCAAAGGTGTTTGCATTTGGATTTAATTAGGAAGTTTTGCTTAGATATATGATATCAACAGAGAAAAAGACGATGACTTGGTTATTAGCAGCTCATGATCACGACGAAGCTAAACTTAAAATAATAAAAAAAAAGACCACCTTTAGAAGGTTTGCGAACACAAACTCTACAGTATATCCTAAGACAGTTGGAAGTAGAAACTTTCTCGAAACCTTAAACGTGTTTCTGAGGCTGAATTCGTTTTTTTCCATGTCTTTCTATACGGCTTTGCTTGTTGCTCACTACTATTCTACTCCCAGTCTTTTGCGTCTCCGCCAAACTTTTTCTGCTTCCCGTCATTCATTCACTGAGCTATGCGGAACTTTTGAGTTTGTGTTTTTCTTTCTCTTCCTCATTATCGTTGTCCTTACATTATCTTGTGGTGGGGTACTAGAATCTGAAGTTTCTGAACTTCAATGTCTGTTTTAACTACTTTGTTAATAAGGTGAGGTTGCATATAATATAACTCTTCCATAAAGGATAAGGCATGGAAGAACTGAAGCAGATGTTCTGATGTCAGTGATACTCGGGAGGAAATGGGGGTTACAAATGATTTCTGTTACATAGCGTGCGTTTTATTTCTAGAATTTGAACTAATTTTTTAAAATAAAAAATGGGGGTTAAAAAAATCAGAGAAACTGAAAGAAAACTCATGCAGGATGTAGGATAAATACATCCATGATATACTCGTCTGACAATAATGTTACATTTATCTCCTCTCTAATTTTTATATTCCCACTTTTTTCTATTTGAGTTTGCCCCTTGATCTTTCTCTTTTATTTTGACTGTCGAATCCTTTACATTAATCTGGTATGTGGGTGTTTGAGTTCAAATTCAAAACAAGAATATGTATAACTAAACACACAAATCCACTACTACCATTGCAATGAAGGGGAGATTCGGACATGAAAGTAGATTCAACAAGGATCCCAAGTATTTGTACGAGGTTCATTACAGAATCTCTCGGCTCGTTATTATGGTTTTTAACTGCTGCTTAAATATGTACATACTGGCTTGATTTGGACAGGGTGAAAATGGGAAGAAAACATAGGAAAGAAATACTAGACAGGAAAATTTCCAAAAATTAAATTGTGAAAATGTTTTCTATTTTTTAAGTCTTTTTGTTTCCTAGTATTGTTTATTCTCTAATTCTCTGTCATCCAAATCAAGAGTTAGTGTACATGACGGAGCTATATGAGTGATTGAAAGAAAGTGAAATGCCTTAAAGCTGCTGATTAAACTACTTTAGGTCAATTAAAGAAATTGCGGAACATTCATAACAGGAAAACGAGTTTGATCAAAAAAATAGGTGCTCTTGCGTAGAGAGGTATGTTTTGAAATTAACAGGGATAATTAAGAAGGAAAACAAGCCGAAAGATGTAGCATGAAAGTTGATGGACTCTTGTTTTTGGGTTTAAGAGGTTATGATGAGCATTTTAATTTGTTGACAAGAGAATATAAGTTTCATCATAATGCATGACTGAATCTGCCCAGTACTTAAACCATGAGAATGATGGAGCGACTAAAATAAATCATATTGGGATGTGGTATAGTTCTTGTGGTCCTCTCTCTCTCTCTCACTCTCTCTCTCTCTCTCTCTCTATATATATATACATTCATTCATTCATTCGCCGCTCCCTCTTTGATTAGTACTAGACTGTGATAGCTCATTGATCTTCTTGTGCTCTTCCATCACTTGGGTTCTCCCTCCTTCACCTCTATCGTTTCACCAACAGTGAAAGGAAGTAGCATGACCAGCATAGAATAAAAACGCTGTAAGTTTGGTTTGAAGGCGTTGAAGATAAAATAAATCGAATAAAAAACTGACGATTATTGATGTATTGCGTGGGACATTCATTGAATAAGTAGATTTGTGCTGTTGACTGGCCTGCTCCTACTGTACATGTTTAAAATGAAAATTAAATTGGATACTTGGCATTTGTGCTGGCTTATCATCTTTAATTATATAGCAAATTATAAAAGATATATCATCAAATGAGATTGTAATTTTTTACATGAGGATAAGGGTAAGCTAAATGTTTGAACTAGCGAACAGGATTGAATGGCTGGAATTGAACTATTTGACTTGTCGACTCATTTTAAATAGGGAGAATAGCAGACACCAGAGGAGAAAGAGAATTATATACAAGTCTCATTTATCACAATTAATTATTTTCATGTCTATTGACAACCATTGTTTGAAGTAGCGAGCAGGATTGAATGCTTGGTATCGAACTATTTGTCTTGTTGACTCATTTTAAATAGGGGGAATGGCAGTGACCAGAGGAGGAAGAAAAAGAATTATATACAAGTTTCATTTAGCACAATTGATGATTCTCATGTCCATTGACAATTATGGGCAATTTCTCAAGCTCAATTGTCAATGGACTTGAAAATGATTGTCAATTTCTCAAGCTCAATTGTCAATGGACTTGAAAATGATTAATTGTGCTAGGTAGTATTGCTAATTAATTCTTAGAAAAGAGAAAGCAATAGGGGCCTTTTTTGTAGTTAGGTATAAATAAACCTACTCTTATTGCTTTTTAATCTTTTCTTTGAAGATAGAACTATTGTTAATTTATTTTTTTAATTAAAATTCAACTATATTTTCCCCACTAATAACATAATAGAAATTTTTTCATTAAAAAATATGTTGATTTGAACACAATTTCAAGTGAAGAAATTTAGAATCAAAAGGAAAAAGTAGCGAGAAGAGATAAAAATAAAAATGATAATTATAGAATATAAATAACTATTGAAAGTAAAGTAAGCCATATTTTATTATTGTTGATGAGATTTGTGAAAAAATAATTATAAAAATGTTAATTAAAAGTGAGAACTTGTCATGTACTCGTATTTAATGGACTAAATAAGAAAGTCACTTACAAAACTCCTTCGGTTTGCTAATGGGTGAACTCGCGAGCAATTCAACTACTACCACGCAATCCAAGTGTCGATGTCAGCGAAGTCAGACCTCCTGCCACGTAATTCTCAGTTGCCTCAAAACGCAGCGTTTGATGCTTGGAGCGCTTTGCGGCCTGTTCTTGAAATGTCAGCTTACGTGGCTTAGATCGGAATCGTTGCACTAGGTGACGCCTGTCGCTGCAAAACGCAACGTTTCAATGCATAATGTCACCCATCCGCCCTCAGCGTTTAGCTTAATGTCTTCCATGTCCCTAGAATGAGTTCTTTGGTTCCACGTTCATCGGACATTAATGGCGGTTATTTGTTTAATCAAAGCCTTAAACATGCTTTTGCGATAAAATCGACTCGTGTTTGTACGGCATGAAAGAGTACCGCCCTCCAACAACTACTTTGATGATTATTACATCATGGCTCCTCCAAAAAGCTCGGGGAGAAGCTGGTTTCGTCTGCAAGTCAACTCCGACCAACTTCAACGTCGGACTATTTATCACACGGGTCAACCCGGTCCCAATTCGTTTTTTGTTGGCCTGTTACAGGGATGGGGACAGACTCTCAGTCTTAGTGATTCCATGTCAGCTTAAGATTCCATGTGCTTCTTGGAGCTGGTTTAAATATTTGAATGTTGTTTCACCCGTGTGGAAGCCACTTGTTCAAATTATCACAAAACAGTTTTTTTAATTATCCAGGGCTCCAACTAATCAAAATCAAGTTAGATAGAATCATAATGATAAGCGTTGTGTGATGACAAACTTTTTAACAGATATTTAACGTGGGATTTAAATAATTTGAGAGCTTTGAATAAACTAGTACAATTTTTACTGAGTTAAACGCTTGTTGGTATTGATAAACAGTGTCCTAGATGTGAAGAGCAGAGGAATGATGATGGAGACCCAAAAAGACGTAAAGAGAGTGGAGAGGTTGTTTGGTGAAGATTCGATTGTACAAGAGACATGGAAAAAGGAGAAGACAAGAGTGTGGAGGAAAAAACGTAGAATCTAGCATTCTGGATGAGAAGGGGACTCAACGTACAAACAACTAGCAGAAGAAGAGGGGACCTCATAAGATTCGCTTGGATCATGAGTGTCTCATCCCCTAGAGCCAAACAAAAACAAAAACAAAAAACAAAAAACAAAAGGCAAAGGATTCCAAAGGTTAAGGTACCAGTTTCCGAGGAATTCAGCATGGCTTTCGCTTTCCGGATTCATGCCTCACTGCTTTTCCCTACACCTTCAAATTCCCTTCCCTCCTGCTTCCTCCTACCTAAACAACCTCATTTTCCTGTGCTTGGGCTTTCTCGCTTTTGTCATATTGGCCCAACAAAATGTACTCCTATTGCATCTGGGCTCCCTCCTCCTAATTTACTATACATCGGGTTGCTTAGTGTTTTAACCCTTAAAGGTGTTCTAAGCCTGGGACATGAGCTAATTTGGATCAAGATGAGACAAGACCTTTTTAGGCAAGGGCTGTATTACCAATATTACATTCTCACTCCAACTTGAGACCTTTGATTAGATTAGTATAACTCCTTTGCTAGTTGAATCAAGAATCCAATGGTTCAGGATTAGTTATGTGAGCATGCCTCTTGGAGAGCCCAGAATCCTTGCTGTACAAATTAGTCAGTTCATTTTTCACTTAATAATATAGGCACATACTAATCTCTATAATTGACACTCTAGACGCTGTTCTTATTTTACCAACATTTGCTTTTAAGAACTCTATCTCTAGTGCCATATGTTACCTTGACTATGTCTAACTTAAACAACGTTATTAAAAATCTCCAAAATGTTTTTATTAATTTCAATTTCAATCAAGAAACATCACATGGGTGCCATGCTTGTTTCTTTTCTTGGTCAACAAACGTTATCGATCATTCCAATCCACTCGTGTAATCATAAAGTAAGCATAGCAAAATCATCACACACGCAAACAGTAACAATATTCACAGACCAAAACATTAATCGTTAAACCTTCCATCCCAGCTGAAGAAGCTTCTGATCCACCTTCCCTTCTCCTTTTACTTGTCCCGGTGATGAACGACGTCCTTCCTTATTCTTTGACCTTCCTTTATCAGATTCACGCTTATAGTTTCCATTTATTTTGTTTGCAGAAACAGTACCTGAACTCGCTCGCAGAGTCTTCTCCCAATCAACCTTCTTTCCATTGAGACCAGACACTTGCTTCGTATCTTCTGATCTGTGACTGATCCACCAACGTCGATGATCCTTTTCAGTCGCTTCTTTCTTTGTCTCTTTGATTTCAACTTTGGTCTTCCCTTCCATTTTTATGCTGATGTTCACCTCAGAAAATGCTTTCCTTTTGTTATCTTCAGATGCTTCTTTCACCTGCCTCTCCTTCTGACGTTGATAGAGCCTGTGAAGTCTAAGAGAAAGATTGCAAATTCCGTCTTTAATCTCTTGTTCTAAGTCCCTTTCCACCTCCATTTCAAGCTCACTTCGTATCTTCAGCTCTTTCTCTGACAACGGCGCTCCCAGAGCGTGATTATTCTGAGCTTGAAAATGAAAACAATGGCAGATTAGAATATTAGTTTATGTTAAACCCATGGTAAACCCATACTCTTCTAAAGCAAATCAGGAAACTTAGGAAACAAGAAATGAACTCTTTGTACGTCAAGCATCGAGGTAAACCAAGCATTGTCATCGCGGTTAAAATCTGCAAAACCCAAATGATATTTTGTAATAAGCAAAGCCAACAAGAAATTATGAAATTTATCAGTAGAAGTAATTAATGAACCTTGAATCTCGGCCTGATCAGTGTATTTAACCAACTGGTTCATGCTGAGGTTGGTGCTCATTCTTGAACTGTGTAGCTGATCGATAAGGAGACATGTTTACATATTTATACATGAACATGGTGATTTGGACTGGGTGAGATGGGGCCTGTTACAAGTTGTAATGAACATGACACGACCTGGGGCAACTTAAGGAGAAGATGACAGTTAGCGATGGTAATTCAGTTGGCTCATGCAAAATTATAAGACAAAGTAGCCTTGCATGATTTAACATGTAAATGTAATTATCTGGGAAGGAATATTGGGAACGCATGAAAATGAAGGGATACTTGAAACGAGATGCTTATATATACTATTTTTCTTTTGAAAAAAAAATGCTTTGCGTGTAAGGAAATGGGGTTGGGTTGGCCTTAAAGCACAATCAAGAAATAGGGCATACTTGATTTGGGGTGTGTGTGTGTGTCTCTTTTTCAATGGATGATATTTTTATTTTGAGTGAGACCCTCCTTCTCCAGTTATATTTAGGCTCGTGGGACAATTCGGATCCTCAGTTTTACAACTGCTAAAAGATTATAAGTGAAAAAAAAAACATTAAAGTCATGTACAATAATTAATTAGATCTTTTGTATTATTCAGTTTTTTCAATTGTATAGCTGTTAATTTATTCAATTTTCTTGTTGGCAATATTGTTTCCTTCTTAATTTAGATATAATTGTGTATATCTAACAAGAAAAATCATTTTGCTCGAAAAAGATTGTCATTAATTAATGTTGACAAGAACATCGAGCTCGCGGACGTGCAAGCAGCATTGCTTTTCGTTGTTTCATTATTGCTATTTTATTGAATGATCGTATACAAATTTATGACATACTAACTTTTCAAAATAATTAGGAAATTCATTATTTAATTAGTCCCTAGAGTTAACCTTGACTTTCAATTAAATTGTCCCAATACTTTATTTTGCTCGAACCCATCCTTACACATTTCAAACTTTGCAAATTAGTCCCTGTCAATTGTCAAGTGCTCATTGCCCGAATAGGCCCAATCCGGCTCTACTACTAGGCCATTTATGGAGGGTTCAAGGCTTCCTGAAGCTTCTCCCCACTCGTTTTTAGTCTAAAAGCAGACAAGCCAGGATTAATTTATTTGAGGAAATAAAATCCATGATGAATTCTGGACATCATTTGCCACGTGTAACGAGAGCCAGTTTTAATCTTTCATAACCCATTATTTTTTTAATCTCAATTTCTCTTCAGAAATGGAAGCAGTCATCTGCTAGAGTCGGTATTGGTTAATAGAGTAGCTCGATAATTATTGTCTTCTCTAATGTCGTCTTTAATGGTGAACAAATCCCACCACAAAGCTTCAAGAGAATACCCCTAATGGTACGACTATGGCGCAGCATAATAGGGGGACACATCATTTATACCAGGCAATGAAAATGATATTAACCTAAAAAAATTAAACAAGAGGATTTATAGATCATTTTACTCGAGATATGCATTTCACTCAACATATGATCAGCCATTTATAAGTAAAATTCTATCTAATGTATGACTTTTTATGTCAAGTCAAATTCACTCACATTTAACATCTTAACACATCTATAAATAAACTTATAGTCTTTCGTATTCAAACATTCTTGTTGACATAGATAGACTTGAATTAAGATGAACATGATAAAATATTAAAAAAAAAATCCTTCACTTGAAGGATTGTAAACCAATCCCAAACTATAGGATGAAACAATGAACCCCAGGCTTATGGAGTAAGATCACAATGAGAAAATAATCTCCTTGTATCTTTATTATATTTATTCATACTGTTAAGAATGAGAAGCGATTGCCCAAAAACGGAGGAAAGGAGAGACGGACAAGAGCAGTGGAAGAACGCTACATCTTAATTTAAAACCTCAATGCTTAAGTTTATGGGTTCTTCCTTTTTACTGTATACTCCGTCTAGTCCTATTTATAAATTATTTTTACCAATCTAATCAATATCAATACAACAAAATTGTAAAAAATAACATTTAGTAAAATTATAAATATAACTCTCAAAAAGTAAATAAACTATATAATATCATTTTTATCTCTCTCTCTCTGACTTTTTAAAGGTAATTTAAACATTTTATTTGAAATAAAATATCACTATTAATCTAATAACTTATAAAGTGGACCACTTTACATTTCTAGAAGGTGACTAATAAAGTGGATTGGATGAAGTATTAGTTATTAAGTCCAACTTTATCTGATGTGAGACTTCTCACATCATCTTATGTCCACTGACTAAGTCCTTTTTTTTTTAAGGCAAGCCCAATTTTCAGGCTTAAAATGGTGTGGCGCACACAAGTCCCTATTACAATCAAAGCTAGTCTCATTTTTAGGCTTCAAATGTGTGTACAATAATGGACTCACAGGTCCTGAGTAAAATGTAGCTTTGAGGAGGGACAAGCAAGAGTAGTTGAAGGACGTATATCTTAACTAAAAATCTTAATACTCAAATTTATAGATTCTTGAAAATTAAAGAGAAATTAAAGAGAAATATGTTATTTCCCATTAAAGTTTTTCGCTAAATAATTTCTTGAAAATGAAATTAAATTTTCTTACAAAATTTTTTGCTAATACAACTATTTAAAAAGGAATATATAAGGCTTCGTTAAATTTTCTCGCTAATCTAACTTTTTTTAATAGCGGGACTTGTCAAAATTTTTTTTTCATATACTTTTAAGTATATGAAAAAAAAATTTTGACAAGTCCCGCTATTAAAAAAAGTTAGATTAGCGAGAAAATTTAACGAAGCCTTATATATTCCTTTTTAAATAGTTGTATTAGCAAAAAATTTTGTAAGAAAATTTAATTTCATTTTCAAGAAATTATTTAGCGAAAAACTTTAATGGAAAATAACATATTTCTCTTTATAATTATTAAATCCAACTTTATATAACGTGAGACTTCTTATATTATCTTATCTCCAGCCAAACTTAGATAACCTAACACATACATATTGTGTAAGGAAAATAAAAGAAGAGAATCATTATTTGGAGACTCGTCAGACGCAGGGCCTGTACATCAGTGCTCAAATTCTTTGCAGATTCACATTATTTGTGTCGTGTTCTTGTTCCCATGCTAACCCAGTGGATAACTACAAGCGAATAATTATTCCATCAATGTACTGTTGTCAGATCAATTATATTATATTTTGAATCCCTTTTTTATTCTCTGTTTTTTTTTTTTGAAAAAAATGAATATTCTATATATTTGTGATGTTATTTGACAATATCCTGCGAATCATCAAGCGTATTCATGCCAAGCGGTTTACATGGAAGATGTCACTCTAGTTAGTTTTGTAACATGTCCCCAACCCATAACTGCACCAGGAAAAAAAAAACATTTGTGAATTAAACTTCGAAAAAAATGTCGCCTTTTTAATTTGATTTGAATAATTAAAAAAAGCGACATAAAATGATAAAAGTACGAGGGGTTGTGAGGGAATATGCTTGTGCCTCAGTTTCTGCATCGTATCAATAAAAAGAGGCCAGAAAGAAGACGAGAGTAATCAAAAGCACTGATCTTTTTCTGGGCATATAAGAATCATCTTTTTCCATCTTCATTCTTCTGCTCTCTGCTCTTTCTCTCCCTCCAGTCCTGCGCAGTACAAAGCTTGCTTCCTTCTTTTGTGCCTTTTAATTTCATGAGTCAAACCTCTCTCTTTCTCTCTCTCTCTCTCTCTCCATCAATAATCAATTCAACTCATCTGTGGCTCAACCAAATCAACAATCAATCCTGATGCTTCTCATTTTTGTCCTTTCTCTGCACGACCCTTTCAGAACCCTCACATATACTATCCATCCATAATGAACTGTGTTCAGAACAATCAATTCTTAACATGGAGTATCGCGTTTAGTTTATGAGAAAGCAGTATGTAAGAGCGAAAACCTAATCTTTTTAGATGTTAAAAAACACAAGATGATGACGAGCATGTGTATGAGATGAGAGGGGGGAGAGAGGGGCTTCGTCACTCCATTGACTCAAAGCTGTAAAACTTTCAACAACCTCAGTCAGTGTTGGCAGTACACTGTTCTGTCCCCATTACCTAACGCTGCTCACATGCATTTAGCATACACAGAGCGAGAGACTCGGACCAGAAATACTGACACCATTATAAAGGAAAATCAACCTTATTCTCCATCTTATTTCTCTCCCTTTCTTGAGATTTCTCTGCATCAAAATCAAACTCCATCCATCCAGATCCAAGTATAATTCTTTCTGGTTATTCTCTTACCAATTCTTGATGTGCTGTTTGTTTTTATATTACGATTTTGAGTTGAAGACAACTTGAATTCTGCCTTCGTACAAAGTGAGTGGATTTGAGTATATGAGAACGAGACTCGACCAATCATGTTATACTTCTTCTTTTTGAATTAAAGGCCACGAAAAAATCTACGCAAGAGACAACAAAATCAAGTCATATGAGAATTTAAAAAAAATTTACACCTTAAAGATGGATCATAAAAAAGCTTGGAATCAAAAGTATCATGGGATGATTGATAGGCAAGCCAATTGGTATATCTAATAGCTGCCCTATAAATATAGTAAAAAGTGGCATTCTAATTCTGCATATCGAATAATCTCTTATCCTCGTGAGTGTATTGTAATAAAGAACATGATTTTGAGAGAACTTAAATTATTTTGAATAAGTGCTATAGAGCTTCAACTCAGGCAATGCTTATCGTTCCTTACAAATTATTGTCTTTGGTGATTAAGAAACACTTTTGTTCATGTTTCAACTTTGTCCATAATCTCGTCAGAAACAGACATGTTGATTCGTCTTTAATTTTTAAGCTATGAGGAGTGTGAAAACAAAATTTATATTCGCCACCGAAGAGAATATGAATGAAAATACACATTAATCAAGAAGGGTCCTTAATTTGTCTCTTCATCAACACTGCAAGTTTAGGGATTTTGATTAGGTAAGTGGTATAAGTCCACTCACATAATAAGTATTTTAATTATAGTCATTAGATTTTATCAGTGCTTAAAAATTACACGACAAATCAATTTTTACTATAGTGAAAACACACCTTACATATGTCATTCCCTCCAAAAATTTAAAACCTAGTACTTTTTAAATATTATATGACAAAATCTCTTATAATTATTTGATTAAATTGAATGGTTATTATGGTGCCACATGAGACACTTATTAAATGAATGAACTTAAGTCACTTGCCAAATTCAAATATGAAGTTTAGATACTTATTTTCAATTTTTAGCTAAGCCATGTGTCTATGGTAGTAGATGGGAACATAATCACAAATATAATTAGTAAAACAAATAAAGTATGAGCTGATCAAACGGGATTTTATTAGTTTATAATTTGGAGGATTAATTATGATTTTAGAATTTCAAGGGAATTGTCAGTTCCCACTTGTGGTAGTTCTTCATGCATATGCGATGCATATCCGGGTATTGGGATCCATTATATGTATATTTTGTACAATGTCATTAGTTATTATGGTTTTGATTACGATTAATCAATCTGACCATGCTTAGCTGTTTAGCTTATTTTAATTTTTTTTAAATATCTGATTATTATTTATGGCCAAAAAAATACTCTTTTCGTTTAAAAATATAAGGCATTTTTTAAAGAGTTAGATATTTAAAAATATAAGACATTTTTAATCTTTGAAGTGTAATCATTGTCCTTTTTTAAAGCTACCTCTATTAATTAATAATTTTATATTTATTGTAGGGTGTTTTATAGAGATAAATATAAAAAGATAGAATTAATTAGGTAACTATTTTATTAAAAAGTAAAATTTAATTAAAAATATTTTTTTTTTTTTTAATGAAGGGAGCATTCTGTTTCATTATTGTAGTTGTTATTTTGCCATAAAACAGTTGCATTGCCGTGCAGAGATTAGAATATAAATAACTATGCATGCTTTATGCAGTATGCACAGTGTACTTTTTTCTAATAAAATATACTTAAAAGAGCAAAGTTATAATAAAAACCTCTTTTAAAACATAGGAGTTTGACTGGTCAATCACTCAAAACAAAGAGCTGGAGGAGGGCCACGTAGCCTTCTTGCTTCGCTCAGAACCTGTGGGTCCTATACTAGTGGTTTCCAATCCCTATATCCTTTCTAGTGCTGACCGAGTGTGCATAATCAAGTTTCATTTTCATTTTCATTTTCATTTATTTGTGGCAATATTTTCATTTTCATTTTTATTGCATGCAAGATGCAGGACTACATTGAATATGAAATTTTTTAAATTATGCTCCCTCTATTTAAACTAATAAGATATTTTTTGAAGAGTTGAATGTTAAAAAATATAAAGTATTTTTAGTTTTCTAAGATATAATCATCTTTTTTTCAAAAATATCTCTATTAATAATGACTTTATATTTATTATAGGATATTTAATATGAGTAAATAAAAAAATATGATTAGTTTAAAAATAGGTAACTATTTATTGAGAAGTAAGATTCAATTAAAAATATTTTATATTTTTTAATGAAGGGAATACTATTATTCCTCTATTAAGAAAAACTTGATAACATTATCTTTATATGAATCTCACACTTCATACTTAACCCCAACCTTAAAAAACATATATAATTTATAAATAAAATATAACTTTGAATCTCTATATTTTACTCAAATTTTATTATTAATTCTTACACTTTTTTTGATTGTTTAGATCTTAATATTTTTATTTTTTAGTGTTTTAAACCCTTTCATAAATAAATTAACAAAGTGTAAGGACCTAAAATAAAAAATAAAAGATGGAGATGTAAAACCAAAAAAAAAAATATAAAAATTAATAGAAAAATGCGAGCAAAATATAAAGGCTTAAAATCATATTTTTTTAATTTATTTGAATCTCATTCTTTAAATTTCAAAAAATTGTAGCTTTTCCAAACACATGTCTGAAACCGAAAAGCAAGCGCGCATTTGTTTTAACTACCCATTTTCCTCGAAAAGCAAATTGCACTATTCTTGTTAATATAACTAAACTAACCTTTCATTTGTTTTTGTTTATATGTTCAACATACTCTCCATTTGTTTCAAAAGTAAAATCATCTGTCTCTGAGAAATAAATTACAACATCACTTTAAAATTTAAAATTAGCTTGCTAATTTTATTATTCATTAATAATACAATCTTAAACTGACTGAACACAAATTTCTCATGACCAAACTATTTGTTAGATTGCCCCAACAAATGTGAATATGTGCAATCATATTGGAATTTAAAACTTCTAGTTTATGAAGAAATTTTTTTATTATAACTGATGTATTTATGTTTACCATAAAACACATAAAAACATCAACAAAAATTACCTCCATATATTCCTTCTCTTCCTCCTGAAATGAAATTACAGCCCAATAATAACAATATGACGATAATGATAATACTAACAGATTTTCACTAAATAGCAACTTCATAGTTGTCATGCTGGCCTTCAACAACACATTGATTCATCAAAATTGCCTTCATCATCCACACCTCCAAACCATTTTTAGCTGTTTATGAATCTGATTATGAATAGGTAGTAACTTATCTTGTTCATGCTGCAAGCATGATACCTACTAAATTTCTCTTACTCACCCAAAACACACTCTTGTTTCCCACTAGTGTGTCAGAGGGGGATACCCTTTAATTCCAAGGCCACACCAAACTCCCACTCAACCAAACTAATAATTCAACTTTGGTGAATGAAGAAACTTTCATTTTATGACTTGAAAGTCCCATCAGAAGAAGGTCTGTCTGATCTGGTCCTCTTAGCATTACAAGTATCGTGTGAAGAGTTTTGATATGACCCAACAGTTAATTCATCACTTTTGTAGCTCAAGCATGCAGCATCCAGCACCCCGTCTGGGCTTTGGGGCACCAATGGCATCAAGTTTCTGCTCAAACTTGCAGAAACACTCATCAAGGACAAATCTCTTATCAGTTCAAGACACTTGAGGACTCTCTGCAACCAGAAAACACAATGGAATTCAAGATACAGGACAATTCAGTATTCATCTAAGGAGGGTCATGCCACAGACACACGCATAATTATTTACTTTCCCAGAGAAAAAGTAAATTTGTCGTTTTATTCTGTTTGTTGTGTGGGAACCACCGAGTTTACCTTTTCCTCCATCATTAACCCAGAGATGACCTTGTCAATCTCGATTGTTTGCAGTTCCTTTGTAACAGAAATGGCCACTGCTGCAGCAATTTCAGATGGCATGAAATCCAAGAAGTCAATACCTGCATTGATTTCCCAACGAGCACTGTTTAAACCCATTACTCTTCAAGAACAGAAATCTACAAAAGGCCAAGATATTGAAATAGAATTTAGGAGATACCCCTAACTGTGCCAACTACGAGCTGTATTGATCTTGAAATGGATGAATTACTTGGATGCTTCCCAGTTGTGAGTTTACTGAGGAAGTAGTCTATGAAGGAACAAGGAGTTAAAGCCTGCATTTTCCATCTCAATGTGCTTAACACTAGTAGCTCCATTCTTTCAATGGTTTTTGCTTCAAATACAAACTTTGGTTCTCCAACCTACCCATTTCAAGTATCATTAGGAAAATTAGAGGCAAGGACAAAGAAAAAAGGCTATAACCATCTTAAGAAATAACATGATTGTTCACCTGTAAATCTACTAAGAGAGGTACTTCAATTTCCTCCATTTTAGCTGCCAATGACAAACAAGCCACAGCTAGCAATTGCACGGTCCAAGATTTTTCTCTCTAAATAGACCAAGAGAATAGAGCAGCAAAACCAAATAGAAAGACATTAGACCATCAGAAAGAAATCACACCAACAAAAGAAGTAAACAAGACAAAGAATGCTTAGCTTAGGCATTGGATCTTACAGGCAACTCATATAATGATAGGAAGCGATCCAAGTAGTTCATAGATAGACAAAAGCTCAATGGACTAAAACCATAATAGGCATGTGCCTGTTAATCACACAACACAAATTAGAATTACCGAGAGAAGTGCCCAACCAATGGCAAGAAAAAGGATTTGATCAGTGTAACGACCAGAAATGAAGAAAGAAAATCACAGAAGTGAAAGAACAGACAAGCAAAGAAAGAAGGAAAATGCAAATCCAGTTTAGAATGTCGACAAGTTGCTGCAAGATCAGTTCAGGACTAGACACTAATACCACTGCCCCATCATCAATTTCGAGTTTTGCAAAACAGAGAAAATCACAGGAAAATTTAGCAGAATCCAATTGAAATCCAACCAGAAAGCTAGACATTGTAAATCGATTACTATTGGAGAAAACGAGACTTGAGAGCCGACTGTTTCCGATGAGATGAACTGCGTTAGAAGTAATTCATTTACAAGCTTAAGAGTCAATATAAACAAGAACATTGATCTTAAATCCTGTTCTCCGAATGAGAAGGGGAACATGGTGCAAGACAATTTCTAATGAATCAAAGAAGCATAAACCCACAATAACATTAGAAAAATTAACGAAACCGACCTTCAAAATCCAATCAAGAGCCGCTCTCCTAACACTCAACTCCAGGTCTCCACTACGCAGCCTCTCCAGGTAATCACTTCTGGGCAAATGCTCTTTCTCCCTCTTAACCATTAGCCTGACTCTTTCGTCACTCTGTATCGGAAAACACACGAAGGACCCGGATCCATGGCTATCCCAAGGTGGACTATGATGGCGTCCGCTATCGTTTTGTTGGTTAAAAGAAATTCCAAACTCATCCCCGGTATTACATTCGGAATTGTCAAAGCACGTATTACTGTTTTCCAAACACAGAAGGTTTGAAGTCGCAGGGTCCACGTTGTCTGCCATTGAAGGACCTTAAAATGCTGATAAAATCGAACGAAACCTCCTCATCAAATTAGTGTTCAGCAGAAGGATTGAAAGAAATTAACTTTATGGAGCATTACGAACAAAATGAGAAACCCAGATGAGCACTATAGAGGGGGAAAGAGAAGGAGAAAGTGTACAATGGCACAAAGTGTAAGGGATGGCAGGAGAGTAGTGAAGGAGGTGAGCTTTATGTAGAAGCCGACATGTGCCTTTTTTTAGGGTAAAAGAAGAGAGATGAAGGAAGCTGGTTGAGCATCCGTAGTTACAGAACCAAAAACGAAAGCAATAATGCCAAAAAGATTTTGCCGTTCTGGTGATTCCAAAAGTAAATGAATATTTGGTTGAAATTGGAATTGTCTAAGGAGAAAAATCATGTTAAGTGGGGGCATTCACCTTAAAACCATTTCAATTGGCTGAATTTCATCTTGATCATGTTAAGATGTGGCTCCTCTTGAATCAAAAACAATTAGATGGAACTTTATAAAATGGGATGAAAAAAAAATTCAGGATGAGATGGAACACGAAATTTATTCTCAAAACATCTTATCTTATTTTGAATATTATTTTTTATTTTAAAAATATATATTAAATATATTAGTATAATTTATATTCATATTAATTATAATTTTAATATATACAATTCTTATTTAAAATTAAATTTTTTTATATTAATAATTTTAATGACACAGAGTAAAAAGTACATGATAATATCTTTTTTTATAATTTATTATAGTACATGGTAATATTTTTTTATAAGTTATTAATTATATTAATGTAATTTATTCTTATATCTATTTATTTAATAATATTTATTTATATTGTATTTTTTACTTTTATTTTTAGAAGAGCAATTAATTTAGCATGTCTCAACTAAATAAAAATAATAATAACTTAATGTTATGCTTAGCTTATCTGTTGTTGTTATTCTTATAGCTTAAAGATTGCTTCTAATTGTTACCATAATATTATACACTAGTAGTTGTGATTGATATAACTCAACAATTAATTTTAAATTGTTGTGATTTATGTGCTCATATTATTTTAATTTTAAACTTAATAAATTATGCAATTTAAAATTTTAATAAATATTATTATCCAAACATTTCTTTTACATTGTTCGATTTATCGAGACTGCAAGATATCATAATCTTGTCTATGCCCCATCTTGATTCTTAATGAGGCGGGACACATGACAAAACTTTAATTTCACTTTTTTTTAAGACGGGACAAGAATATCCAAGTCCCGTGCCCTAATGTTAAGAAGGGACACCTCCCTTAACATCCCATTTTTTTAAATTTATTTTGTAATTTTTAATATGAAATAAATGACTTACTTAGGAACTTTTTTTTTTTTGGCCAAATACTTATCAACTAGTTCATCTTTTGGCAATGATCGTTTAAGCACGATGTCACATTTTTGTATATAAATGAATAAATTTATCTAAAAAAGATATAATAGATAAATCATCACGTCTATTGTAATTTTAATTTTGTCATGTTGTATTTAAATCAGAGCTAAGGCGTACATTGAATCAACATTAAAAAATAACTTCTGACATAAATCATATTACTAGCTATAAAACCTTGGTGCGTGTTTGCAGAATGAATAAACCCACCCTTTGTTTTTCCCCATTTTGAGTGATTGCAATGAAAAGTGTATTTGATTCATGTTGATGTTGTTAAAATGTGGGGTCTTTTTGTTAATAAAAAGGCCACGAAACGACCCAAGCGACGATATATTAAGTCATATCAGAGACATGGATCTTCCTGTAATTTAGGGAATCATTGAGGACATCAACGTCAAAATTATGACAATGAGCATGGCATGCAAGCTAATATGCACTAAGATTGCCTCTCTAAATGAACGAAATAGTCAAGAGTAATAGCCCAATCACTCATCATAAGATTCCTAATAATCACAATATAACTAAGTGACTCTAATCATGTTTACTGAGGATGATGAGCTTGATAGCTTCAGACGAGTCACAATAAACCTTAGCATTGAACGATCGAAAAATTGTTGTTTTAACTAAAAGTTATTTTCACATTATTTTAATTAAAACTACATTTTGACAAAAGTAACACGAAGCCAAACGCTTTCAATCTCATTTTCTCCCTCAGCATAAGAGGGCAATTGGATTTATTGTTACATATGTTTCTTGAATTTTATTTTATATATGTTGATGAAAAAATTGGCTAATTATATTTCCGACTTTTCATTTCATTATTGTTGGTGCTGATCATGTGGCGTTTGTTTGTATGCGTCGTATTACTGGGTGTCTGTGAGTACTTTGTCTATTATTGTGTGTTGTCATTATGAATGTTTCTATGATGTCTACTTTTGTTCTGTAGAGTTAATTGTTTGTGGAGTAACTTCTTAAGTACTATGGGCTATAGTTCTGGTATGCTCTTAACGTAATGTTGTCTTTTGTTATGACGTAATGAATTGATAATCATGAGAAACCCCAAAAAAAAAAAATCCTCATTTAATTACATATTAAAGATAAAAATGTTATGATCTCAAAACCGAGCAGTCTCTTCGAGTTTGACACAATAAATTGTGTTAATTAGCGCAAATTCTGCTTACCTGAAAATTTTAGACTTTGTCCGGGGAAAAAAAAGGGAAGAATTTGATACGACTACAAATTATGCATTTCAATTTTTGGACAAAAAAATATTTTACTTATAGTCTAATACCAAATCAAACATTATGTCGTAAAAGTTGGATCAGATTTTAAACCAATTGATACTAATTCATAATTTAATTATCCAAGCGTCAGCAAATTGATCGGGATTAAATTGTTAAAATATATGCTAATTATTTTAATTTAAAAAGAAAAAATGATAACAAAAATATGGAAAAAAATTGTTTTAAAATTAAAATAATAATAAATTTAATTTAAAATATAGAATGAGCAAAGATAAAAATTAAATAATTATGATATGTAATATTTTTAGGGTTAATATATAATTTAGAATTTGAACTATAGGTCTAAGGTTGATTTGAATCCTAAATTTTAAAAAAGTACATTTTAAATCTTAAATAATTAAAGTTGGAGTAATTTCGCCCTGCCATTAACTTTTAATAAGCGTCCATCAAATTTATTTAAAAAAATTATACTTTAAATTTCAATTCGATGGACGTTTGTTAAAAGTTAACGATAGAGGTGAAATTGCCCTAATTTTAATCATTTAGGGTTTAGAATATACTTTTTTAAAAGCTTAAGGTTCTATTGTATATTAATCGGTGATAATATTACAAGTTTTTTAGGATATGAGAAGAAGGAATAAAAAAAAGATAAATAATGATAATGATAATGATGATAAAACTATATAAAAGAAGGCTATAAATTATAACAATGAGTAAAGTAATTTTTGTGGAGATTATGGTAGGTATGAATGAAATGGTGTTGAGTTAATTATTTTTATTCTTGATGGGTGGGGTTTTGATAAGTTATCAGTGACAGCAATATGAGCATAATATGATATTTCACTATGAGCACGCTTTCATATTTTTTTCTTGTTTGTTCCTTGGCCTAATGGAATCTCATAACAATATCAGTGAAAAAAATATTACCATTCCTTGTTAAGGAAAAATTTAGGATAGATTCTTCTTCATACGCTTATTTTTCTATCTCTTTATTTATCATAAAAGCATTTGGTTTTATTTTATGAATTTTTACTTTCATCAATCAATTCAAACCCAAAACTTATATACTCCTTTAAAATATTTTTAAAAATTGACATAATATGCAAAATACACATTTTTTTGTTATTGTTGAATTATTATTAATTAGAATGCATTTTTTAAAATACAAAAGAGTTAATATGCAATTTAGACCTTAAACTATAGGATTAGAGGCGATTTGAACCCTACACTTTAAAAATATGCATTCTAAACTCTAAATAATTAAAGTTAGCGTAATTTTTGCCCTTACTGTTAACATTCAACAAGCTTTTATTAAATTGAAGCTTAAAGTGTAATTTTTTTTAAATGAATTTGACGGACGTTTGTTGAAAGTTAATGGTAGAGACAAAAATGTCTTAACTTTAATTGTTTAAGGCTCAAAATATACTTTTTTTAAAGTTTATAATTCAAATCACCCTTAGACTTATAGTTTAGGGTCTAAATTGCTTATTAACCCATATTTTCATAATGTTTGCACTTATTTTATAATTTTATAATTTATAATATTTCTTCAGGTTTCTCGCATGTTTACTTGTCAGTATTTCTTTTCCAATAATTATGTATTGTATAAATGTGCATAAAATGTAACTTAAAAAAAATTAAAAATTGGTAACAATGCAACCAGTCACCCTCGCCAGTTTTCAATTGGTTCTAGAGTGATTTGAACCAATTATTTTAACTTTTCTCAGATACCTGTTTTTCATTTGAAGTGGTTTGGTCCCATATAATTGCCAGACAAATTGAATCAAAGTAATCATTCTAATTCAGAAGTTAAGTGTGGACAAGAAGTTGTTTCAATGCAATTTTAAAAGACAATTTTATGACGATATATTCTAATAAATTTTAATGGGTTATTTATGGTTCTCGCCCAAAAAAAAAAAACATTTATCGCTTATGATTCATTGTAACGTTTATTCAGACAAGGGGCACTGTTATTTATAACGATAGAGCTATGAATATGTATACTTTTACTTATATGTCAAACTTTTGATTTTCATGGTTAATTGAATCATTATGCCCCAATTTGATAGGTTAATGTACCTAGCAATGCATAATGTATGAGTAAATATGAATATTGCTATGCAATTATTGATGTTGATATGAGTGGTTGGGGTGCCTATCTGTCCTTCCGACCCTCAAAGAGTATATATAGTTTCTCTAGCTAGCCAGCGGGGAATATTTTTGGTAACACCAAATTAATATGCAAATAAAATGTTAGTGTTCAAAGAACTATTCATCCGCAAAGAAAATTTATTATACTTTAGTGTGTGTGTATTGATATTGATTATTGATGATTTAAGATTAAACTATATATTGCTTTCTTTGATCACAAAGAAGCCAAAATCATGAAACACAAGAAGGTGATCTCTCCCCAAGTTAAGTTGGCGCATAGTTTATGATTCTCTAAATGCTAATTCCTCATTTTTTAAACAAGAGTAACGCACATCTCTAACCCTTTTTCATTACCTAGAGATGCTATCCCCTCTTTTTCTCTATCTCATGTCTCATAAGATCCTCTTCTCTTGGGTTGTCCCCAAATATTCCCCATACTCAGCATATCCCATATCACGTGTTTTCTCATTTTTCTCATTTGAACCTTTTTTTGTTGTTACACCATGTATATAATATATACACTCAACATATAATATTTGTGCTTTCTCCTTTACTTTGATCCATTCCCTCCAAAGTTCTTCCTTCCCCACAATCACACGAACTCGTTTAATTTAAACGAAAGCAAAGCAGACCATAAGCTAAGCCAAGGCTTCTCTGACTGATTCCATTACCACTGATATATAACAGAATCTCTGTGTGTCTTTCCATTTTTTATGGCTGTGCCTTGTTCCTGATTTTGAATTTCAATATTCCACTGATCCAGCCTTTGAAACATGCATGCCACTTTTTATCTAGCTCACCGCTAATGTTCGGTTCTTTTTGTGCCCTCATGGTACTGTGGTGCGGCAAATCAAATATGAAATTAAAGTCTATAATCTTTAGTTTGTAGTACATCAAGTAAAAGTGTTTATAAAAGACATATCATCATCAATGTTTTATAGAAGTAGGAGAACCACGATTTGACCAACCGGGTTAAGGCGCGACAATTATAAGTAACCGGAGAAGTTTACCGTTGTAATCTGTTACATCAGATAACATTCCCCACAATTGAGTTGTCTTTAATTTCAAGACATTTGGTTTCTTTTATGGAAGATTATTCTCACTTCTATGTCGCTCGAGAGTGACTCTAGCTGAACTCCATGGTCAAAGCACCGCAGCTTTGAACAGGATAAAGGAATGATGAAAAGAATGCGTGGTCCTTGAATGAGAAAAAGAAAGAGAAAAAGTCCTTTTCTTACTTTGTAGTCAACAGTTGTCAGTGATCAGTTTGGTTTTTTTTGCAGAGAATCACATATATGCCTCCTTTGACAGATAAAAAGAAGAAGCTTTACCAACATATATTGCATCATGAATGGTCAACTGGGAACACATGTAGTACTGTTCTTGATCTCTGCGTTTGCTTGGTGGTGTTAGTGAAACTGAAAATGATGAGAGGCTTGTGCTTTGTTGTTAGCGATTTTACGGTGTCCCACAGACGGGAACACGAAGTTCTTTTAAGAATTCATAATTGTAAGGAGAAGGGGCACGCGGGAATTCAAGCGAATCAATTTTGACTGTGACTGACTAGGCTGTTTGGCCTAAGGACTTCAAAATGTGGTCCTGCTCCGGCAGTCAGTCTTGGTGTTAATCCTCATACTAATTATGAGGATTGTGTCCACATGTCAACGTGTGAGTGAGTGGTCAAAAGATTGTGTGGAAGGATTAAAAATACTTGCGTTGAGAAGTGAATTTGACGGTGTAAAAAAAGAAATATATATATATATATATATAACACCAACGAGGGCTGGGTATGGTTTTCTATAACATGATAAATTAAGGTTGATATTCTCGTAAAGAAATGTATTTATATTTAGTGTCTAATTATATCTCAAACATCATTCCTTCTAAGAAAAAAACGTAAGTGCATAATCAATATGTGTGCATGTAGGATTTTGGGAGGTTAGAGTGTCTTACCTCTACTCTAGTCTCTGTAAAAACTCTTACTGGCTTTCCATCGGTAAAACTCGGAACCACATATGAGATTGAATTACACTTCAAATTCAATTTTAGACATACAGTGAAATCATCGGAGACAGAGAAAAAGACGAGAACTTGAGAGGGATGTTGAATTTGTTTTTTGCTATGCTTTTCTCTCATGCATGGAATTGACTCCCCCACCCCTTGTATATTGATTGTGCGTGAGGATCATGGGAGGTAACTATCCCCTCCAATTCTAACAAGAACAAATTGGATCTAGATGTCACAACTTTTTTTTTAAAAAAAAAAAAGTGAATAAAGAAGAGGACTAAGCCTAGCACGTCACAGAGAAACTAAACTACTTATGAAGTGAGAAGCAACCTCAAATAAAGAAGAGTAAGAAATTCCTCCTTCCACTGTGCCACCTGATTATGGTTCCTTAATACATGCTGGATTTTAAAGAGTCAATAGATATAACATAACTTTAGTCTATTCACTAATAGATCACAAGCCTCCAAGCACAAAGTGGGGTTGGCCGAATCCATCAAGAGTTTACTAAATCCATAAATACATGTATATGGACTTGATTGATTAGATGCTAAATTGACATGGATTATCATGAACAAGAACCCATGCTGAAGGACCTTTCGAGTGTGGTTGTCCTCATGAGTTTAAATTGAAGGGGGCGATCTCGCAACAGCAAATGAGAGCTAAGATGGGCTGTCTACTTGATTAGGCCCTTCCTTGATTAGGCTCAACAAGTTTGAGATAGGCCTTTTATTTTTTAATGTTTTACTATGAAAAGACAGGCCCTCATTTGATAATAGGTTTACAGTCTTGGCCTTTTAGGTTGAGTTAGTGGGGTCTAAAGTTGAAGATATTGGTCAATGGATAAGCCCATACCTGTTTTTGTTGTCTAGCAGGAATATCATCAATATAATATGACCAAATAGATGTGATGTAGATGATTGCAGGGCCTTAAGCATCCTTCTAAAGTTTGATTTTTAAATATGTGTATAAAAAAGTATTATTTAAAAGAGGATAACTTCTTAAATGATACTCTAATTTGTCAGGAAATTAGTCTCTCGATTATCAATTGTGGAGATGCCTCGAGCAATAAAAAAAAAATCAATATAATATGTGTGTGAGAGACAGAGAGAGATAATCTTTTTTTGATAAGATATATATGATAGAATCTTAAGCAAACCAAGGTATGTTTAACAATTAGTGAACCGTATTACCCGTTTTTAATCTTTGTATGATGTACAAAAAATGTGCCGTACACTTAGAACTTTGAATGAGAGTCATAAGGGTAATTTTCACGATTTTTTTGTTGTTGTTCGTAGGAGGTAATTTTCGCTAACTCGGTTCAGAACTTATTGCCTGCAACGAAATGAGAAAAAGCATTTAACAAAAAACCTATGGTGCACAGTTACATGTACAGGTATTGAGTGTAATGTAATACAATGCATAATATTCATCGATTTTAAAATTTTAAAATATGGGTATTGAATTTCTAGTTGCGTGTATATTGGACAAATGATCAGAAGGAGTAGGTTAACTTTTTTGGAACATTACTGTTATGTATCAAATCTATTTGCAATTTCAAAAGGAAAAATTGATGAAAAGAACTTTGTTAGAAAGGAAATTGATCTCAAAGACAAAATGCAATTAAAAGATTAAGGTTAATGTTTTATTCACTAAATAATTTGAACAAATGATTGAAATGCTCTTCTGTGTTAATTAATTTTTTTTTCAAAAAGGCACAAAATTCGATCACTGGAGCTCTGGCAGGTGATAGTGCGCCTGTCAGAGCTTTGGCTGGTAGCTGAAGTGTCGTTGGAAAGTTCGCTAGAAAAAGTCAACACCCGTTGATTATATAATTATCAAGGATTACATATAAACTTAACAACTAAAAAGTGCAAGGATTTTAACTTAAGGTACAAGGGTTTTGGTTTGAGTGCAAGGTTTCTAGCTTGAGATACAAGGGTTACAACTTAGGTGAAGACTTTTGTTTGAGGTGCAAGGCTTTTGGCTTGGGTGTAAGGCTTTTGGCTTAAAGTGCAAGGTTTTTGGCTTAAGGTGCAAGAGTTCTGGCTTGGGTGCAAGAGATCTGACTTAAGGTTCAAGGGATTTAGCTTGAGGTGGAAAGGATCTGGCTTAGAGTGCAAGTGTTCTGGCTTAGGGTGCAAAGCTTTTGGCTTAGACAATCACATGTAATATCTTGTGGATTGCATGTAAATCAAATACAAAAAAAGCATACACCTATCAATCCCCTAGAATTATATGAAAATGACTATGGATTACATATAAATTAATATGGAAAAAAATTCATGAGCATGCCTAAAGAATAATTTACATGTAATCTCTAACAGATTATATGTAAATCAAATACACAAAGAGCACACCCCTATCAACCACCTAGAATTACATGAAATCAACTATGGATTACATGTAAATCGAAATAAAAAAAATTCTTGACCATGCCTGAGCAATAATTTATATATAATATCTAGCAAATTACATGTGAATTAATCACATAGAAAAGACACCCCTATTAATGCCTTGGATCTATATGTAAACTACCATTAATTACATGTAAATTAATGTGGGAAAAATTTGCGAGCATACTTAAGGAATAATTTACATATAATCTCTAGAGGATTATATGTAAATCAAACACATAAAGAGCACGCCCCTGCCAATCTTCCAGAATTGCATGAAAATAACTATGAATTACATGTAAATCAATATGTGAAAAAACTCACGAGTATGATTAAGGAATGATTTACATGTAATATCTAACGGATTACATGTAAATTAAACACACAGAGAGCACACCATTGTCAATGCCCTTGCATTACATGAAAACAATTATGAATTATATGAAAATGGTTAAGTCATAAGCTTTGCACCCTAAACTAGATCCCTTGTAGCCAAGCGAGAACCTTCACACCCTAAGCCAAAATTCTTACACCCTCTAGTTTTGGTACCCTTAATAAAAAAATATATTTTAGGGAGTAAAAACAACATCATACATATATTAAACTACATCATACCCTATATAAAAAATAAATAAGGGAATACTTACAATAAATTCTCTCCTTTTTAAGTATTATACATTATATAGCAAGCTATGTTAACCTGTAAAAGATGCGTACTCAATAATGTAACATTGAGAACAATTGAGTTGTCTTGAAAAAACAAGTAAATGTGAAGAGTGAGAATGAACAACAATAATTTCAATGAAAGAACATTAATTCCATTGAGTTTAGTTTATCTTTTTGTCAAGTACAATCAAAATGATAAACAAAAACCATAGGGCACCCTATATTAAAAAATATACCATGGGTGGTTAAAAATAATATTATGTCTATGTTAAACTACATCTAACCTTTTACCAAAAAAAACAAATAACGAGGATGGTCATAAATATACTTTAAAGTACAATCACAATTTCATGTAATCTTTCAGGGGAATCCCTTGATCAGCATTTCTTTATAACTCACTTGAATTATAATATGCATGAGTTGAATTTGTAAGAGTTTCTTAACTTGAATTTATTTTTTCTCATTTTCAATGCATCCAAAATATTGTACCTGAAATGAAAATTAGTAGCCATCATAAGTGAGTCATTTATGCCATGCTACATTCAAGTATAAGATATTTATCTAGAATGAAATGATTAACTAAAAGCCAAGCGTTGCAATTGAAAATGCAACGCGATGGCCCGCGAATGGAGGTTCCGGCCTTCGGAAAGAAGACCGAAGAAATGGGAGTCGCCATCCAAAATTTTGAGAAAATCTTGAAAAAGTATTTAAAGGAGGATAAGGATGGTCTACGAAAATACAAAATAGGTTTGGGAGTTGGTTGAGTATGGGGAGGGTGTTAGGCACCCCACAACACCTGTTCGTCAGAACGGTTACCTGAAATTTGTTGTGCTATATTAATATAGTTTTAAAATTATTTTAATTATTTCTTTTATATTCATGTGTTTGATATGAAATGATAAGAATTAAGTGAGAAATATTTATTTATTTATGAGGGAGGACTTGACCCAGAATTAAACTCTGAAGCTTATATACCCGTTGATGGGGGTCAAAGCCCACATAGCTTGGGATTATAAGTTTGCTAGTGAAAATAGTTTTTGAAGAGAAATTAATTAGAAATAATTCACCATTTTACAAATAAAATAATTTTTTAAAATTTTGATATGTGTGTTTTAAATTGCAAAAAAGTGATTTAATTTCAATTATCTTCTCTATTTTTTAAATTTTTGGAATAAGAAAAAGGTAAAGGGTTTAAATTATTTTTTATATGCTATGATTAAAAATTTAACTGGTATACCTGTAGAGCCTTATTGACTTATACGGTAGTGCAATTATTCTATATATCTGCGAAGATTCCAAACTCTCACACGATAAAAGAGTTTAACAACTTAGTTTATTTACTTAAATTTTTAAATAATAATAATATCATTATTTTTTTAGTACGTCCATACATATATACTTTTTTTGAAAAAGACTCTTAATCATCATATCTGCAAAGCCTTATTGACTTTTATGATAATACGATTATCCTAAATATCTGTGGAAATTCAAAATCCTCACACAATAAAGAATTAAATAATATATATTTTTAATATATTTTAATGCATAATTATACAATTTGCATTTTTAAACATAGAAATTTTAATCGTTATACCTGCGAACTCTTATTGACTTTTATGATAAGATGATTATTCTAGAGGACTATAGACATTCAAAAATTTCATATGACCAAAATATTTAATACATTAATTTAATTAATTAATTTTATTATTAAAAAAATTTATAATTTTATTTATGAAATTTATTTATTTATTTACTATATAAGTTATAACCATGACATTTGCGAGGAGTCATTATCCTTCACAATGAGGCAATTAAGCTAAATATCTATGAAGATTCTTTAAATCTCTCACGATACCATTCAAATATTTTAATCAATTATAATTATATTTGGATAATAATAACAAAATAAAATTTGTATGTTTAACCACACATTTAAAATCCCCATATGAAAATGATATAATTAAAATAAAAATTACCTTCAACAATTATTCAATTAAACTCAAATTGAAATTAAATACAAAATAATGTATGACTTTAAAAAATAAAGAAATAGAAATTAAATTTGGGTTGATTAATACTCTTTCATACTAAAAGACAAACTTGAATCTAACTTATCACTTAGCTCAATAATAATTTTTTTAAATGTTAGAATCGAAAGCATCATGGAAAAGTATTATAACTAAATTAACCTCATTTGTAAAAGTAAATAAACACGTGTTAGAGCATATTTAAGATATGCAATATGATTTAGAGAAAGAAAACACAATGATACAAAGCTACTTTTTCTTCAAATATTTTCTTAAATATTCCTTATCCATGCTTAAACTTTTAAAACTTTCGATTTCCTTATTTCAAATACAAGGAAGTATCATCAAGAATCCCTTTCATGACAGAAATCTACACACATATCTGTTATAGGAATTTAGAACAGGGATGAGATAAAAAAAAACAAGTAGAGCATACCAATAGCAGAGCAAAGAAGGGAGAAAAAAACCAGAAAATTAAACTTGTGATGGAAACAACTAGTTAGCTCCCGGTTATGCATCTGAAACGAAATGCTGATCTTTCCTACATGCAAGACTACCTTCGTTCATTTTGCACAGAAAAAAAAACTCTTCTCCTTTGCCTCTCGTCCTCTTCTTCTTCTCAATTCGTTCCCACCTCAAAAATCTGTAGCCAAAATCACAGGTCCTCTCTTTTTTTTCTTTCAGTCAGCGCCAGTCTCTATTTCACATTCCTGGTTCTTATTTTTTCAGTTTTAGATCAGTGCTTTCTTCTCTTCATCCTCGCTTCTTCTTCTATCTCCAGGTGCTCTCTTCTCTCGGTCCCTTTCGATCCGTCTCTTTCTCTCCATCTCTATTTCTTCCTCTCTTCGTCTCTCTCTTTCTTCTCTTATGCTCTATTTTTTTCTTTTAATTGTCTTACCCTTGGCCTCCTTCTCGTCTCCCTGCCTGACTATCTTTTTAATTCTTTTATTTCGCTGTGCACTTCTTTTTTCTTCTTCCACTTGCGTGCATGCGTGGCTGTGTTTCTGCTGTGCGTTTGTTTCGTGTCTGCTGCTGTGCATGGCCAAAAGCTTCTCTTCTTTTTTTTTGCATCTGCTCGTGGGTTTCTCCTCTTTTCTGCCTTCCTCCTTTTCGGCCAAAAAGTGTGGTGCTTTTTCTCTGTGTTTGAGTGAGTGTGTGTCTTTGCATGGCTGCATTTTTGCTCTTCTCCTCTTTTTTTTACGTGTTTTAGTCTACTCCTTTGTGCCTCTAGTTTTTGCTCGTGCGTCTCCTTTTCTGCTCGTGTTTCTACTTCTTCTCTTCTCTCTGTGTATGTGAGTCTGAACGAAGGGTTAGGAGCTAATGGTTAAATGCTGGATCTGGTTTTTAGCATTTAACCTTCAGCTTATATCATTTTTTTACGTGTTTTTGTCTGCTCCTCTGCTCGCGTGTGTGGTTCCTTTTGTGTTCAGCCCAAAAGCAGCTTAAGGGTTGGGTGAAATGCTGATTATTCAGCATTTCATCTGCCCAATTATTATTATTTTTTCCTTTTTCTTGTTTTTTTGTTTTGTTAATGCTTAATGCCTCTTTTTTTTAATGCTTTCTTGTTGTTTTTTATATTATGTTAATCATGATTTTGGAAATCAGATTAAGAGAGAAAAATCTGATTTTGAATTAAGCAAGAATATCTCTTTTTTTTATTTTGTTAGAATATATATATTTTTAAAATATAATCCTAAAAAGGATTAAATTTTATTTTTGTGTATATATATATATTTTGGTTAAATTTATTATTATTTTTATTAAATGTAAAATATGCCCGAACAAATATAGTGTTCACACCAAGCTTGCTATCTAAGTTAATACACAGTGCATGCTTATGATAGTGATTATAGATTTCATGATAATTATAAACAATTATGTGAAAACTTCATTAATGCAACAATTATCATACGTTATGTTTGTCATTACATACAACGCTACATCTATCAAATCCATCGCATATAATATTGCAACCATTTTCGTTGAATCTTTTAAGAGATTATCTGAAAATTAAGAAATTAATAAAGAAAAATTTTTATAGTTGCTAAAATTCTAGCAATCATCCTTGCCTTGCTATATCTACAAAAATAATCATTGAATAATCAAATTCAATATTTAATAGATTAATAATGGCCAAACTCTTATAAACCTTGAATTACACTTATATCACTTTCATTTTTGACACCAAAATGACAAATTATATAACAGCTATTATATAATAAGTATCACCTTTAATTTATTGGTTAGCATATTTTAAAAAATGCCATGACCATTTGTATGTTGTCTTATTATTGATTCTCACAATGTACTCAACCAAAAGTTTTGTATTACCATAATTTTATTTAGCCACTAAACTTTATTCAAAAGGTTTTTACATCAATTACAAACATGAACATATGATAATTAAATACCAACAAAAATGATGATGACACATAACAATAAGATAATGATCTCAAAATAGAAAGGGGATGAATGAATATACTAGAAAAAAAATTAAAACTATGATCATCAAGAAGGTACAAACCCAATAAAAAGTAAAATAAGTGAAAAATTCACATTGCATGATATTATACTTTCCCTCACCGCTATACTTTGATTTGATCACAAATATTGGACATTCACTGTGCCAACTCTCATAAATGGTTAATATTGCATATCCATAAAGAGAGAGACAATGCATTATGAAGTAAGAGAATTGGCATAGCAAAGAGGCATCTTCTAGTGGATTTTTTATTATTTAAAGAATGCAATCCATTTGTCTTAGGGACCAAACAAGATGTAGCTAAAATTTAGTTGAAATGTGATTGGGCAAACTAAAACAAAAACATAAGTTAGAAGAGAAATGCATTAAAATTTTGTTCTAAAATTATAAAGGGCATAAATTTTTCATCAAACTTGTGGATGTTGAATACATTTAATGTTTAACATTCAGGATTTACAAATCAATTTTTTATTATTTTTTACTTACTGTTTGATAATTTAAAAGTGAAATACAATGTTAATTTAGAAAATTCAATTTAGCACTACAGTTGGGTGTTTAAAGGAGCCCCTAGCTAGAAAATATGGTTATGGGTCAGATAAATTTGAACTTTGAATCATACTTGCAGATTTGTACTTCTAGGTTTATATAGTAACTTCTATCATTTCTCAACTTAATTAATACATTCAAGAGATAACCATTAACTAGCAACTAAGAAAGGAAAGCACTTAAGCAAAAGTCACAAAATGAAACACGTGAACTTGTAACAAAAAGAAATTCTAAGAAAAATACCTACAAGCTCTATTTCAGATTTATGAATTAACAAAGGCTCCTTGATAGCCCTTTCAAACTTGGGTTAGCTAAAAAGTTCAAGCTTGGGAATATATCCCTAGCTTTTGGACGAACAGGAGATAACGGGGGAAGTACATTTTGCAAAAAAAGAAAGAAAATCTTTATTGGAAATTGCCTCTCACATTTCTTGAAGTTGCTTCTCTCTTGCCACAAATTGCCCTCCACAGACATGAACACACAGTGGCACAACACACTCAAAGATCATGCAAAGAGAGGAGTTGAAGTCTTCTAAGAGAAGAGTCATATAGTGGAGGTCACACATAGTCATGCGGAAGTCATGAAGAGATGAAGGATCCAAATCACAATTCACTTCTCACATGAGAAATTGTTTTGCTTGAAATTCTCTCATAGAGGAGAGGTATTTCGGTCACTTAGTTAAATTGTTTTATGAATATTTTATATAGAATGATCCTTCAAATGCAATTGGTCCTTGGCATAATTTTTGTTGTAACTAAGTCCTTTTCAAGATAATTATTTTATTATAAGTTTATAAACATTCCACACCTATTTTGGTCTCTACAATACATCCAATTCAATATTTTATATTGATAATTTTTAAGTAATTTGCTGGACGAAAAATATGTTTTTAAGTTCATTTTGCATAAAAAATATTAATATTTTTAAAATTTAAAATTTGAAATATATTCATCTTAATTTGATAAAAACATATTTATCAAGTATCTAAATTTTCTTTTAAATAATTTATCTATAAATACCATAATAGTTTTTCTTTATTTTAACTTAGAATAAACTTAATTAGAACAATTGCATTTTAAATTATATAAAAATATATATCCACTCTCTTTTAATAATTAGACAATATCATGTAACGATATAAATGTGTGTCCATAATATTTTTCCCCCACCGTCTGTATATGTATTCCTTCATCAGACGATCTAACACACATATACACACAAAAGCATATTTTATTTAATTTATTCCAAAAAGAAAACTAATGCGAACACGATCAGCTCCGAAAAGTGGAAAAACCTGGAAACCCTAGAGGGCACTTGTATATAACGGTGTGAAACCCCGCTTCGCTTTCTCTGCTTCACCGTTTCTCCTCGCTCGCTGATCGCCACTGCAAGCTTCTGGATATGGAGCTTTGTACAGTTCAGGCTATGTTCAAACTTTCCCATAACAATGCCTTTTGCACTGCGATTCCTCCCGATTCCCATCCCCTTCCTAAACCCTTCCTTTCTCTCAGAAAAACCCCAGTGATTAGAACTGCGGATAACATGCTATCTCGTACGTTCTCCATCCCTTACATTCGGTCTCAATCAAAATCATAAAGTAGGTTCTTTGTATTGTTTTCTGTAGTTTTCCTTCTTTTAAAGTGTATTTTCTATTTTGTATACTTTTGCTTTTTCTTGAGTAGAAGTTTATATTTGGGCTTGAATTGATTGGGTTTGTGCCTTCTGTTGAGAACTTCTGTTTATTTATTCTGATACGCCACTATTGATTTTGAAAACTTATTGTGTGGTAGTTCGAATCTCCGAGAGATTAACATCGAAAAAGAACAGGATTTCACCCTTTTATTTCTCGCCGGTTCTCTCTAATCTATGCACTTACTAAGTTTATTCCAATACTCTTCCTATCGTTAACTTCATCTGTCTCCCATTTAACTTGTTAGCGGGGTCTTAGTTTTCTCGCTTTCTGTTCTGAGAGACTCCCCTCTGTTGTAGACTGCTGCCTCGAATTTTTAAAAACCTGCGACCTCACCCCGTCCGGGGAGGGAGTTTCATAGAATAGAAGAAAAATCAGTAAACCTCAAAATGTTTGTTTTGTTGAAATGAACATAAAGGTTGCAGCTATTTTTCTATACGACCATGTTCTAAGTGCAGAGCACTTGTGAACGGCACTATAAAGTTTAAGACTTGTATTCTTTCCTTTTGCGCAGGTTCAACTTCCTTACTTTACGTGTCACCGAGGGCAAAATTATCGGATGAAACATCTGGTGGGCCAAGCCAATATTTTAATGAGAAACCAGACCGTGCAATAATTATGGAGGATGTTAGAACAACCGAAAATAATGCATTCAGTGGAAATGTTGCAGATGAAGAAACAAAAGAAGAATCACCCGTGCATGAGTCTGCGCAGCCATTTGATTTTGCTGAGAAGCTTGATAGTATAAAGGTTGCTGGAATTACATTTCTTCATTATTGTTTGATGTTAGTAACCCATGTCACGTTCATACACACCAGTGACTGCAATTTTGGTGCTTTCTTATCTGCAAGAAGTGATTTATTGCTTAATTATCCGGTTCAAGATATTAATGCTATATGCTCTGTTGCCTGTCTCTGTTAATCCCATGCAGTCTCAACTGGATGTCTTTCCTGCTTTGTAATGTCCTTTGAAAGCTGTATGAATCCGTATTTCATGAAAATGATTTAAATTCATATTTCATCTTAAAAATTTCTTCATAGCTCTTGGAACCTATGTGGTACAAGATGTTTTGCGGTGGTCTTTGGTTTTTGTATTTGGTGTCTTTAAGGGAGTCTAACTGATACTCGAATGGTTAAGTGCAGCTTTTCTAGGCTTGATATTTGCACCATTTATTTAATCTTTTCTCCCTGAAAATATACATTCTGTACGTTTTTCTCTATTCAATTTCAAATAGCTATTTCATTTATAGTTTAAAATGTGAACTATGCTCAGAGTATTAATTTGTTGATCCTAAATATGCATAATGCATTTCGTGACTTATAGAGCCATGTACAAATTGGGTCGCCATGAGAATCTACAAATTGTTCAGCAACCTCACATGGGTTGATCCCTTGTTCCCCTTTGGTCTGATTTCAGTTTTGACATATTTGAACTTGTAACCATTAAAATTGTGATTGCATCCTCATTTTTGAAATCATTTTTCAAATAATATTTTGTCTTTTATCTGGAAAACAATTCAAATTTACTTTGTACATATCCCCCCTCTTAGTCGTGTTATTTGTTGTTTAATTTGTGCCTCTTGAATTGAACATTGAATCAATCATACGACAGAGTATTTATTTACTCATTTTGAACTTCAAAACTCTAAATTGAGTTGCTGTGATGACCCTATTCATGATTGATGGCATTTGTAGAATGTCTGATGAGACTTCGGCAGTAATGCCGAACCTGAGCGGTTACCTGAGCAACTTCACATGGTTTCACCTCCCCCTTTCTTGAATAGTTTGCAGATTTGGTGAATTTGAACCTGCACCTGTAATTGCAATGAGGAATTTTTAAATCATATGCATGGTTTTTCCTCCAGTATTGTTGGTTCTGCCTTTGGAAAAGAATTCAACTTTGTTTTGTAGAATTGTTTTAATCTCTTCTTATGTTTTTGCACTTGCATGTTCCCTTGCATTGAACCGTAAATTGTCTGTCCTGCAGATGTATTCATTTATGTAGTTATATGGAGCTATTTCCAAATTTAGTTGCTGTGATGACTGTAAAGATCATTGATGGCATTCATAGGATGCTTCATGAGATTTTGACTGTCATGTCAAGCCTGAGCGGTTACCTGAGCAACTCTACATGTTCACTTGTTTTGTCCTGTCTCTGTTATCATTGCAGTTTTGAGGATTTTACTTAACTTTGAATGGAAACTTTTATTCTTTTTGATCCATTCTTCCCGCTTGGTTTGCCAAATTTTGTCTAAACTATTGGTATGCATTGGAGCCTTTGTATTTCTTGGTCTTTCATTTTCTTTATTTTCCCCTCTTTTTGCTTCTATTATATGCTTTATTATTGGTATTGGCTGCACTATTAAGATATCACAACATCTCTTCAATCATCTCTAGCATTTCTACGCATTTTTCATTTAGTTGTGTTCCTACTGATTAATGAGGTACTAACCTTGATTTTAATATTCAAACCTTGTGTGCTCATTTTCCTTTACAAGCCTGCACTGGTTGCAGCATTTGCTGATTTACCAATGTTCGTGCCATCCTCTGTAATGTCTTATCCATCCCTCATAGCTTTTATCCTTTTCTATTTAACTAGCTAGCTATAAGGAAGTGAGCATGTAGTGCGATTAGGTTTGGCAAAATTTTAAACGGTTTTGAATTTAGTTCTTTGAATACATTGATCAGTTAGTTTAAAGGCAGTTTGCGCCTTCGGTACAAGTCCTTTTTGTTGCCCTACCTTCATGCCCTTGTCATGAACCGGCTCACTTGCCATTATTATGAATTTGAATACACGGGCTATGCTATTAACCTAAGTTTAATTCCTTTCTCTTATTACAGTTTGACTTAGATGATACGGGTTCTATTATCTTGTATGGTGGTGGTGCTGTAATTGCCTTGTGGCTAACGTCGGCTGTTGTTGGTGCTATTGATTCTATCCCATTGGTTTGTATTTGTTTTTTTTATTATGTCTTTCTTTCAAGCACTAAAAATATATATGGATGCCAACTCTTGTTTTTTTTATTTTCTCCGTCATTGGGGCATCAGATTCCCAAGTTGCTGGAAGTAGTGGGCCTTGCATATACTCTATGGTTCACTTCCCGTTATCTTCTCTTCAAGGTACCTATTTTGGTTTTTCATCTGATATTTGTTTGACAACTTAGATAAATGGGATTAATTAGATTTATTAACTTGCAGAAAAATAGGGATGAGCTGGCCATGAAAATAGAGGAGCTCAAGGCACAAGTCCTGGGTTACGAAGACGACTAGTCGTTCTGACAGTATGAGCTATATTTTCTGCCGTTGCATTACCATACAACTGTATAGTTATATTTGCTCTAGTTGTGGGGGCCAATATGTTGATTGTTCTTACTTGAATAGAAAATTTTCTTTCCCATAGCACACAGTTTTGCGTGTAGTATGTTAGATTGGGAGCCAATATGTTGATTGTTAATTCGCAGTTAGCTTTCCTCTTCTAGGTGGGTTGTTCGTTGGTACATTGAAGCCAAGATTATTTCGCCGTTCCTCGGTGCGTTTAATGGCCACCTTGCTGTTATTTTTGTTGTATTGGTTAAATATCCCGATGTTACATTGCCAACCTTTTTGATGATCTCGAGTGCAAGACTGAAGCTCTCAGATGGTGGGGCAATGACTGGGAAAAATGAGAGAATTATAGCAGAGTTCTCTTCTTGGTTAAATTTTTTTGAATAAAAAAAAGTATCATATATATTTTTTGACTTGTGTTAATTTTCAATGTCAATGTATTGGAACTATTTATCATATGATTTTTCCAACATATTAAATTTTATATTTTTATTCCTTTTATTTAACATATTAAATTTTATTTTATTTTAGTTTTTTCACAGTTTTTAAGCATTTTTAATATATTCTATTTGTATAACAAGAATTAGAAATTATCATAAATTAATGTGTTTTTTTTGTTATTGTATATTTAGATGCACATTTTAAAATATAAATTATTATTAAGTTAAATAATTTTTAGTTTACTTAATTGACTTTGGAAAAAGTATATTCAAATAAAAATGTTGCTACAGCAGTTGATTTTAATTGAATTTATTTTTTTAAATGAATTTTTGACAGATAGAGTTTTGATGAAAATCTAACACACATTACATTAAATAATGAATCATTTTCTTTTTCTTATTTTTCCTTTTTTTTTCCCTTGTCCCAACTTTCGTCATTGTTTTCTGGTCCCATCCCTTTGTCACATCATTTATTTTTGACTCGATTTTATATTATTTATTTAAAACTTTAGAAAAGAAGAAAATTTATGTACTTAATCTTATATACTTAATGTATTTGTTTTAAATTAAATTAAGATGTTTATTTTTTATAGATTATTGAATTTATAACAAGCTTTTGTCATTGATATTATTAATGTATTAAAATTTACATGTTTTTCATTTAATTAAATAAAAGTATATTAAGTATATGAAGTGTAGTATATTATTTTTGTCCTTTAAAAAGTATGCTCCCATTTAAGAAATAACTGGAGTTAAATGTCATTCGAGGAAGAATGGAATTGGGGAAGATGTTGCAGAATAAAAACGAGGGGCTTGAATTATTCTCTCCTTGGGTTGTTGGAACTGGAAAGTGGAAACAATGAGGACAGATTTCAGTGGGAAAAATATATTTACATGGCCTGTTTTCGTCAGGACATTAATTTAAGAAAAAATGATTAAAATTATAATTAAATCATAATCAAATTGGTTATAAACAAAATATTTTATTAAATTAGTTAAAATATTGATTTAATAGTTTATCTGTTCAATTCGGTGGGTTAATCTAAATTTTTATACTGTGTTTTTTGATATGATATTGTAATAGATAAAAAGAAGTTTCTTAGGAGTTGGGCTGATTAGGAGAAGTGGTAGTATAGTGCTTATAAATAAGTAGTTTAAGAAATAAACGTAATTAGGTTTTGATTATCCCATTGAGAGAGTAGTTCTTTCATGGGCATTTTACACATTTATATGGATTTAAACTTAAGACATCATGCTTAAGTAGTTATAACCTCTCCCACTAGGATCAATCCTCATTGGTCTTCCTATTATAATTCTATCTTGAGCCAGGCTATTCTTGATCGTGGAACCCAATTTATTCCAAAATTTTGACGATTGGCAGAGTACGATTGGTCAATCGAGAATGACAGAATGGTCTTTTGTTCTTGTTTAAATGCATTTTTGGTTTTCAATTTATATCTGAAAAAAGTTTATCTGGGAATTTAACTATTTATTAAATTTGGTAAAAGCACATTCTGGATATGGTTTGAATGTAATTTTCCCAAATAAGTTTTAACTGGGCAAGTCTGAAGCTAGAAATGGTAGAATTTATGCAATTGTTGAAGCCAGCTCACAGCCAAGAAATCTTCTTGTATTGTATCGAAGATAGACTCTTTCAAGAAGAAAATTCTGGTCACCTCCCTCGAGTCCAATTGTTGATATTGCATGCACTTTTGATAAGCCAATTAAAATCATGTACGCATTATGAAGTTTATGATTCTAATGTTTCCTTTTTATTAACAAAGGACCCAAATTGAAAAGCTTTGGCAAAGGGACTAGAGGAGGAAGAAAATCTCAACACAATGTATTGAAAAACTTATTTGCTGAATCTCAATAAAAAGAAGCTTTGCTTGAGCACGTTTGTTCTCGTCACATCCTGATACTCAATGAATTTCTTGATACGATGTGCACTAATTTGCTTTTTGACATTGAGTTCTAAATAGCAATTTCTTGCAATCCTTTTGAAATTGTGTCTTGTTTACTAAATGTGTTTGTATGTACATGATATGGAGCCCCACACTGAATTTTTTTATTCACCAACAATCTATATGTTGATGTCCTCTAGATAATTTTTTACTTTAATTTTTAACCTTATTTCTAAAAAAGTGTTTATGAATTTATATTAATTTGAAATTTGTTATATGAAATCATATTAATATTATAATTATAGAATCCTGCAACTCGATAGGGAAATTTTCTTGCAAAATATCAAAGGTAATTAATATGCTTTATGGATGATAAAAAATTTTAATCCCTCAAATTTAATTTTTAAGGATTTGGCTTATATTTTTTAAAAATGGGGTGACATTATTATAATTTATTGACATGGATAAGGAAATATTTATAGCAGCCATGTAAATTAAAAAAAAAAAGAATTATTTAGGTTAAAAAAGACTTGAAAATTTAAAAAAAAAACAAAAGAGCATATCATAGTGTAAGGGATTAACTTAATAAAAATTAAACTAATTTGAGTTAATTTATTTTTATTTAATTATATATATATGATAAATCATCAATATATTTATATATTAGATTAATTTGAGAGTTATTTTTTGCTTTAAAACTATAAGAATTAACACAATAATTTAAAAAACATGATGGACTAAAATTATAAATATTAAACTTAAAAAATTAAATTGATAATTGAAATAAATTTGAAGGATAAAAAGTTTCATTATCTTTATAATATATTTAAACAATTTTTTTGTTGGGATTTGGTAGGGCACGACGTCACTCCTGCTCTCTTCTTAAGATCTTTACCCACAAAAGAAAAATGTCAATTTTTAAAAGTGATTATGACATTTAAGACTCTCTTATGGAAATTTATCATAATAGATTCATAAGTTTTACATCAGTTATTATCTTGTGAAAATATGTAAATATTGTTATTAAAAGTTGGATTTTAACTTATATTTTTTTGTTAAGGTTTCCTTATAAATTTAATAAGTTAAGATTTATATTTTAATAACAAGATATGAATGTTTTTATAAGACAATATCTCATGCAATGCCGAATAAATTCTCTAGAGATAGTCTTAAATGTCATCCTTCCTTTTTAAAATCTATAAAATATAAGTCTTTAGAGTAGTTCTTTCTTTCTAAGCGAAAAGCGAAGCGTACAAAATGAAATTTATAAAATCATTTAAAATGGAGTAGTATAGAACCATTTAATTCGATCGGAATTTCAGATGTAAGTCTATGACATCATTTTATACGTTTATAGTCTTTCCAAGTCAATGCTATAAAGCAAAGTTTATAGCAAACACAAGGACCCTACCACGGGAGACAAACTTGGGCTCTTCATCTCTTCCAATCCGAAAAGTCGTGCCGCGTGGAAATTTCCAATCCAAAGTCAATGGATAAAATTGCAAGTTAGTCAGGACTTAATTGAGGGAAGATGACTTTACCAAGAAAAAAAAACAAAAAGAAAAAAAAAATTAAGAGAAGATGACGGTTTAGGCCTCTCGTTGCCTATTAAATACTTCTGTTTTCCGTTACGTTGCTCTCTCACGTTGAGATTTGAATGACGATGAACGTAAGGTTTCTCGTTCTTGTTTCTATTGTGCTTTTGTTGCTTTTGTCAGGGACATGTGCCGTTGGTGGCAACGTTTATGTGAGGTGCATAGAGAAGGAAAGACTCTCACTTCTCTCTCTCAAGCAGGGTTTTATCGATCGCTATGGCAACCTTTCCTCTTGGGGTTATGGCGAGAATCAGAAAGAATGTTGCAACTGGACAGGTGTTCACTGTGACAGCCTAACTGGTCATGTAGTTGGACTTGATCTCTCTTTCTGCGAATTGGAAGGTACGCTCGCTCCATCGTTGGCTGAATTACATCAGTTGACATATTTGTATCTTAGGGCCAATAATTTCAACCTAACTCAATTCCCAAGCTCCATTATTTCTTTAAAGAAACTGGAAGATCTTGATCTCTCATACACAAATTTGGAAGGAAAAATACCTCATGAATTGGGAGATTTGTCCTTACAAAAACTACTGCTTAGAGAAAACCAGCTTGAAGGTGGCACACCCAAATCCTTAGCTTTATGCAATTTAAATGAACTTGATCTGTCCGAGAACTCCTTGAGTGGTAAAATAGATGACTTTGTTGCATCATTCAACTACTGTGGTAACAATTCATTACAAGCCTTGGATTTATCTGGCAACCAATTTTCAGGGCCACTACCTGATTTTTCACAACTCTTGTCTCTGCAACGTTTGTATCTTGATCACAATCAGCTAAATGGAACTCTAGATGATAGCATTGGATTGTTGTCAAGCTTAACAGAGTTGAGCATTAAGCATAATTCCTTGGAAGGGGTCATATCTGAAAATCATTTCTTGAGACTCTCTCAACTATTCGTCTTAGACTTCTCTTTCAATCATTTTATTTTTCAAATAAGTCCTGACTGGGTTCCCCCTTTCCGGTTAGCATACATTTTGTTAGCATCATGTAAGTTGGGCCCCGACTTTCCGATGTGGCTTCAAACCCAAACATCATGTGTTGATTTAGATATTTCAAGTGCTGAAATTTCTGGAACAATTCCAAGTTGGTTTTGGAATTTGCCATTTAAATTGTTGAACATTTCACACAACCAATTTACCGGTGAAATTCCAGATTTTCAATTCTCATATGCTTTTCATATGGATTTCAGCTCAAATTTGTTTGAAGGCTCCATTCCATCAACTCTATCATATATAAAAATAACCTTGTATCTATCCAACAACAAGTTTACTGATGCAAGCTCCATTTTATGTCCGAAGATGACCACATTATTACATGTTTTAGATCTTTCAAACAATCAATTATTTGGAACACTTCCAGATTGTTGGACACATTTTGAATCATTGGTTGTTCTTAATGTTGCAAATAATAGTCTTTTTGGAAAACTTCCAACATCAATGGGGTCCTTAAGAAATCTCCAAGCATTACATTTGGGTTATAATAGATTCACAGGTGAACTACCTTCGTTTTTGAATGGATGCACGGAGCTAACAACTTTTGATATTGTCCAAAATAACTTTTCGGGATCAATACCAAGTTGGATTGGCAGTGAATTTCAGAAGTTGCGTGTTCTGATTTTGAGATCTAATATGTTTTCTGGGACCTTGCCCTCTACTATTTGTCATCTATTTCAAGTTCAAATCCTAGATCTCTCTGTGAACAATATTTCTGGAAGTTTGCCAAAATGCCTCAATCATCTTTCTGCTCTAGCTAATAGAACAAATTCTGATGCAACCATCATCTATTATCTTCCATTCTCTATCTACGATCGGGACTCCATTTTTGTCGTAGATATTGCATCATTGATATGGAAAGGTAGGGAGTCCAAATACCAAAACATATTGGGATTGGTTAAAAGTATTGATGTATCTAGAAACATGCTAACAGGAGAAATTCCTAGTGAGTTGATGGATCTCGTGGGATTAGTTTCCTTAAACATTTCAGCAAATATGATCAGTGGACAAATCCCTACAGCTATTGGACAATTGAAATCATTGGACTTTCTTGATCTATCAAGGAATCACTTATTTGGAAGAATTCCTTCGGAACTTTCACAAATAGATCGTCTCAGTGTGATGAACTTATCATACAACAATTTATCTGGAGAAATTCCAATCGGCACTCAACTTCAATCCTTTGATCCCTCTGCTTATGTGGGAAATGTAGGACTCTGTGGCGCTCCCCTTCCAAAATGTCCCAAAAAGCCAACACAAGATAATCAAGATGATGGAAATTCCAAAGATGATGAACAATTCTTCAATCAAGGTTTTTATATTAGTTTGTCACTTGGATTCAGTACAGGATTTTCAGGGGTTTGCAGCTTACTAATTCTCAACAAATCATGGAGATATGCTTATTTTAAATTAATGAATGATGCGTATGACAAAGTGTATGTGGTGGTTGCTATAAACATGGCCAAATTGCGCAGATGGAATGCTAGATTTTCAACTTAGAAGGTAATTAGCATTCGTCTTCATTCCTCATTTCTGCAACGCCTTTTATTTTTTCTGCAAGCTAGTTAGTGAATTAATTGATGATAATTGCATCTCGCTTATTCTTTGTTTACCAAAATTACAAAATTTGATCTTTCCCAGAGAATTGGTCCCCTCCACTGCGAAGGGAAAATAACTTGCAAAAGCTATTTTTTACCTGAAAATATTTAATTGAACTTCTTGATTATTTTTTAATCTACTTATAAAGCTAAAGCAATCCAAAACGATTATATGCTGCATGTATGTTTTTAGCAGACATTGAAAACGCATGTTATGGTTTTCTTCATTTCAAAGAATTTTGATTAAAAAACAGTTATTCTTTATTTTTATTTTTTGTTTTTAAAAACTGTTTTGCAATACAATTTTAAAATTTGTTCTTCAAAACAAAATAAAATAAAAATTCATTTAGTTATATCAATTAAAAAATGAACTAATAGTGATAATCATAAGCAATTAATAATGATAACTAATAACAAAAATTGGTCAAATTAACTATCATTTTTAATAATTAAATATAGTGTATTTTAAAGAGTTAAAAAGCATAAAACCTCCCTTAACTTTAAAATAGTTGTATATGATCCTTTTCATATTTAAACGTTTAAAATTAACCTCCCTAATCTTTAATTTTATTTTTTAAAACCCCGACTGTTAATTATATTATTTTTTTATAAGGGTTAAAATGTTATTTAACTAATAAAATGTTACTAAACAAGATATTATATTGTAGAATTATGGCTAATCAATTTTTTTTTATATTTTTGGATAGTTGAGGCAATGAGAGCAAAAAAAATAAAATTATTATCATCACCATATAAAAGTTTAAATATGTAATTAATTTTGTATTAATTTTTTTCATTTTTTTGTTATGAATTCTGTATATTTTTGTTACATTAAAGGATAAATTAATCTAACCTATTAATGGTTAAAATTTTAAATATTTTAACCATGTGCATTACATTAATCTAACTTGAAAATATAAATAAAAATTTATTCTTTCAAATAATAAACTATGCACCATTGATTAAAAAAAACATGAATAAAAATAATATAATTTAAATATTTAAAATTTTATATAATGATAGTAACATTTTTTAGCTATCAGTGCCTCAACTGTTCAAAAAACATATAAAAAATTGATTATAAATAGTTTTATAATATAATATTTTTGTTTAATAGTATTTTGTAGTTAAATGACATTTCAACTCTTATGAAAAAATAATATAATTAATAGTAGGGGTTTTAAAAAATAAAATTAAAAGTTAAGGGGATTAATTTTAAATTTTTAAATGTGAGAAATGTCATATATAACTATCTAAAAATTTAGAGATTTTATACATTTTAGCCATTTTCAAAATAAGAAAAACAAAACAAAACAACTCAAATGAAAAAAAATTACATAAAAAACACATAATCAAATAAGTTTTTAGTTTTTTCTGTTTTCAAAAATAAAAAAAAGTATTTAAAAACAAAAAAAAAACAAGTCCTTAGTTTTCTTTGATTTGACTATTGTTCTATAAATCTTACAGTTGTTGCATGGAGGAGCTGCTGCGCCTGATGATCTGCTTCTTCGATCGTCTGTAGTTTGAATTATATTAGAAATAAGGTATTTGCCTTATCGATTGAATGTTTTTGCTTTACGTGGTTACGTTGATTAGGGGAATAATTGTTGGAGCTTTAATTTTGGAGTTTAGTTTGCACAATAACTGATGTCCAGTAAAATAATTGAACATTATTTGTATTTTGGAGGTCACTTTATTATAAGCATGAGCTTTTCTGAGATTTTGTTTACGACTTTACAATTGATTATATATTGAATGCTGGGGCAAATTCATTAATGATGATTCTTTTGAACGGGGGGGAAAAAAAGAAAAAAAAAATCAATAACAAGTCATTCCTGCCAAGTGAGCTTAATTAGGAAATTACTGTTTGTTCATTGCATGCCTCGAAATGTATGGGAGGGAGCCGACTCAGTTTGAGTGGATAATTCGAGACCTTGGTAAAGCGCTGTTAAAGATTTACACTTTCCTTGCATTATTAATTGCCCTCTAATTCAATATAATTTTAATTTGATATGATTGAAAATATGAATACAATATTTGTATAATTTTTTTTTTCGAGGAATCATATTACATATTTACAATCCACTTGCGCACGCGCACCAGATTGAGCTAAGAAACATGTGGGTTAGACCCATATGCGCCTAGACAAACCTGTTTATCCTAAAATTAATAATTTATTTAAACCTGATTTTTATTGATCAGGTTTAATAATTTATTACATATATATGTTTTATAATATAATTTATTACATATATATATATATATATATATATATATTATAATACAAATTAAAATGTTCTAAAATTTAAAATAATTAGTGGCATAATTCTAATTTTAAAGTATAAATACATACTCCTCCGTTTAAAAATATAAGGCATTTTTAATTGAATTTTATTTTTTAGTAAAGTAGTTACCTACTTTTAAACTAACCTTATCTTTTTATATTTACTCATATTAAATACTTTACAGTAAATATAAAGTCATTATTAATAGGGGCACTTTTGAAAAAAAAAAGGTAATGATTACACCTTAAAATACTAAAAATGCTTTATATTTTTAAACATTCGACTCTTCAAAAAATGCCTTACATTTTTTTAACGGAGAGAGTATTTTAAACTTTAAAGGCTTAATTTAGTTTATATTATTAGGAATAGGGAGGGACTACCTAGAAATGAGGGGAGAGAAGAAGTAGGCAAGATTAATGAAAGACACCACCTATTTGAGTTAAGATGTAATGTCTTTCACTACTTTTACCTGTATTTCATTTTCGTGGTGATCATTTCTCATTTCTAACAATAGCAAGTTTTGCCTGAACTTATAAGCTTGTTATTGCACATATTTAAAGCCTAATAAATGGGACTAGCCTTAGCTACAATAAGAACTTGTATGCGTCACACTGTTTGAAACTCAAAATTGGGTTGGTCTTAAAAGTAAGGACTTAGTGTTTATGGTGTCTTTAATATGGGGAGTTTGTCAATTCACATTTGAAGGTAAGATTATTAGGTTGCCTAAGTGTAAGTGGACTTAAGTCGATGTGAGAAGTCTCATATCAAATAAAGTTAAACTTAATAACTAATACATAATTAATAAAGAAAAAGGACTCATATACTTGAATCTTAAAGTTTTGAATTAAAATGTAGTGACTTTTTGCTTTTTTTTTTATATATAAACTCTCCACCTATTTGTGGGCAATTGCTTCCTATTTGGTATAGAAACCATAATAATAGGAAAAGAGCTCTAGGATAGGGAGGAGATTGCAATTGAAATTAAAAGGGATTAATTCTTATTATTGAGCTGAACGTTCAGAGAAAACAAATGTGAGAAGGCTATGTTAATGGAGCAACGGCAGTGCTAATGTGTTGTAGTTGGCTTTATTCTGTTTCATTCTCCTTGGATTACATGAAACTCGCCCTCAAGTCAAGTTTGACATAGCACTTCTTTTTTAAATTTTCATACACTAATAAACTATAATTAACTTTCTAAATTACTTGTAATATCATAATTATCATCCTTCCTTTTTTCATAAACTCATCCAAAAATATCTAAAAATAAAAAATTATTCTCAATCCTTGAATTAACATTCCAAATCCTTAGAAATATTTATATATCCATACTCAAACAAATATCTATTCATTAGAAAACATCCCAAAAGTTTGAATTTATTCAGAGACTCCACAACATAGGCTTAAGGTTAAACCCATAATCTTTAAATTCAAAAATCAATCTAATTTTTTTTTTCTACAACTTTTATTATACCCCAAACAACATCAACAATTATATTTAACCATCATAATTTTGGATTTCCTATCCGTAGGAAAACCCTAATCAGAAAATCAACCTCAAATCCAAATAAAACTAGATAGAATGATAGAGGAAAAGGCTAAAAAGTTATCTCAAAGAGTTGTAAGGCTCAAATTTAGCTCCAAGGCACCAAACAATCAAGGCCTAGCAGAGCCAAGATGAAGCGCTCTCTGTTTTTCCTCTTCCTCTCGCACGTTCTGCTTTGAAATGCAAACCAAAGACTGATATAATTTTGCCTATCCGTGTGCAGTCGTGACAGTGCTAATTCTGTTCGCGCATGGAGACGCCGCATTAAAACAATCCTCCGCCTTTATCATTGTCCCCACACGGTCAAGCCCTGTGCGAAGCTGCTCCACCAGCGGACCACGTCAAAATAGCCCAAACCCACACCTTTGGCCCAATCAAGCCTAATTTCTATTTTGGACCCCAAATAATCATAATTCATTTTCTTAGGCCTAATTTAAATGATAATTAAGTGTCTAAATAAATAATTAACATCCATAAACCTTAATTAACATAAAATACATGTTTCTTCAATTACATACTCAAATACACGCATTACCTCAATTAAATCTTTAAGTATATATATATATATATATATATTTCCTCATTTAAAAATAATTTCTCAAATTAAATTTTCTCAATTATCCACAACTTACACAATTAAATTCCCAAATAAAATTTAAGATGTTACACATAATATGTTTGGCTATTGTAAATTATCTTTAGTTATGGCCAACTGTTATATAGACCATTAAATTATTAACATTGACAACTGAAAACTACCATTATCAGTCATTTTTTAAATTCTAAAAGTATTTTCAAAATTAACATAATAAACATAGTTTCATTTTGTTTTTTTTTTTGAAAAGTAATTTTTAATAATTTTTTTGCAAAGTAGTTTCAAAAAAAAAAAAAAATAAAACCAAATGAGGATTTAGTAACTGTTTTTGTGTGAAACTATGAAAAACATAGACGTTGTCACATCCCAAGATTTGATTTTGAGTATTGATTTGTGGAGTATGTAATTAAATCTCTAAAAAACTAATAAATAAAATATCCTAAAGTAAAACTAAGAATGAGCTTGTGCATAATATTATGACCATCTATTAAAGTAAATACATTGGGATATATTTATATTAATTAATAGTGGGGTCTATAAGAGTAATTTTAGCTTTATCTTTAGAAATTCAATTAAATACTTCGCTAATCGATACTCAAAATCAAATCTCGAGATGTAACGGGCGTACTTAAAGTCAAATAATACTATTGTCAAAGAAATTATTATAATAATGATAATAAAAGAGTACGATCTAGATGGCTCTCCCGCTGTGAAATACTAGAGTGATTATTATTTTAATTATTTTTTTAATCAGGAGACCTGGATCATCAGAGAGTAATGACATTCCAAATTGGGAAACACCCAAACATGGCTTTGCTGTCACGTGTTCACATGTGATGCTAAGGGTTTGAATATAGACAAAGTCAAGGTCCTGAAACTCATTCCGGATTATTCGGGAAATTAAAACCCCCTACGTTCCCTCAAGTTTGTCCAATTGGAATTAAATCAAAATTTGAAATTCAATTAGTGGCCCCAACAAAGTATTAATCAAGTTCAGTTTTCGGGAGTTCTGACAAAATGATCACTCTCAGCCATAACATCACCATAATTCAATGGCCAAATTATGGAAGTGGGCAAAAGCACCAACATATAACTCTTTTTTAAACACCAAGCTTCTTGCCTTAAATGCGCTCGAACTTGATATTCAGAGAGTTTGGTACACTAATTCTCATCATGTGGAGGTATGATTATAATTTTCAGTAATTAGATCTTGTTTTATGATGCAAATTAATTAAATTCTGAATTTTCAGTCACTATTCTTCTTCTAATCTCGACAGTACTTCCCTCGTGATATTGTTGTGCATGATTGAAGAGGAGATTGTCATCCTGGTGTTTTGAGGAGCCGACCGCTGTATGATGGAGAAGGAGCCCTGTTGATTGAGTTTTCTGGGATTTTTTTTTTGATTAATTCAGTAGGAACCTTCATTCAAAAAGAACAAACAAAGGGTGCAAACACCAACAAAAAAAAATAGAAACTACTAAAATTCACCAAAAAGAAAATGGCAACAATTCAAAACCTAAACGAAAATGTGGTTGGTCAAAAAGTATAAAATTACAAAAAATACTATGAGCCAACTTCGTTAGATAATTAGCCATCTTATTCTTCTCACGCTAAACAAAGTTAAAGTTAATGCTCTAATCTCTACACAATGATCTCTTTGTCGACTCATGCCTTCCCTCCCCACTCTCTTTTTGGGTTTCTCTAAGAAAGGTGTGAAGATATGGTGAACTATAAAAGAAAGCTTAAGAGTTGCATCAAATGGTTCCAAGACTTTGAGCTTAGCTGCTTGTTAGAGCCAAAAAAGTTAAAGAATTTACCGAAAAATAAAAATAGAGACTGAACACGTAAGGAATGAGAGCAAAATATAAAAATACCTTTAGTCAAACTTTATTTTAATGGCCAACATTTTTAATATTTAATTGTGGGTGAAATGCTTTCTTTTTAAAATTTTTGGAGCAAAAACACTCCACAAAAATTTATGGTACCAGAAGTTTTTAGGAAAAAAAAGTTTTAAAATATTATTGCTCTTTTAACTCTATAAAAAATAACAATCAACAAAACGTCAAAACTATAATACTAGCTCGTATACATGAAGGATGGGCGGCGTATGGGCAAGGCTTAAGATTTAAACTCTTAAAAAACAACAAAAGTCAACAATAATATTATATATTTTTGTTTATCATCATGAATGTTGAAATAATTAATAAATGGATTTGGTATATGTTACAATCATAATAAATTATAAAACGAAAATAAATTAACGCTTCAATTATTAATATTCAGCAAATAAATTAACTTATTAAATAATCAAACATATATATATATATATATATATATATTCAGAACAATAAATCACGCACAATGTTTGAATCAAGAGGTTGCTGTATTTAGCGTATGATTATATCTTGAATACTATTATTTTTAATAAGAGAATGCATGAGTAATCAAAAAAATAATTATTTTGTTAAACTTAAAATAAACTGAAACTTTAGCGCTAAAAAAAAGGTGTTATACTCAGGTCTCACCAAAAAAAAAAATTATTATAAAGTCTAGTAATTATTTCAATACAATTCTTCCTAAAAAAAATTGTAAACCTTTACATAGTCATTTTTTTTAATTACTAACAATGATTAGTTTAGTTGGTATAAGGATTTGACCTCTAACTATAGGTTCAAATCTCTTAACCTTATTAGTAGGGGATATGTAAATATATTTGATTTTTAATGAGTCATTCAGATTTAACTCATAAAAAAAATTTAAAATTGAGCTCATCAAGCTATATAGTTGTAGATATATATATTTTTAAAAAATCTCTAAAATTATACACCACGTCTCAAGCTGTGCATGTTAGGCCGGCACGCAGCATTGCAGCAGGCAGGTCTACAATCAGCCTCGCAAATCTAAGCCACACCAATCTAGTGCTTGTGTGAATTCTAGTTCAAAATTAATTAATTGTACTGACATTTTAGTAAACATAGTTTAAACACTTGTTAAAATTAATTATAAATTTAAAATTATATTTTTAAAAAAAAAATAGCAAAACACTCATTATACATACTAAAATTAATTATAAATTTAAAATTATAATTTTTTTTTAAAATATTGAAACACCTTTATAATATCAAAATTAATTACGAACTAAAAAATATAATTTATAAAATAATTTATATTATTTTTAAATAAAATTTTAGAAATATATAATTAAAAAAACTTGAATTGAAAATCATGTAACAGTAACAGCTTATGAGGTAATTATAATTTTAAATTTATAATTGATTTTGATATATATAAGAGTATTTAAATATTTTAAAGAAAATTATAATTTTAAATTTATAATTAATTTTAACGTGTATAATAGATGTTTAAATTTTTTCTTTAAAAACATGATTTTAAATTTATAATTAATTTTAATATATAATATGAGTGTTAGGATATATTTTTTTATAATATCACGATTTCACCTTATTTTTTATTTTGCTTTTCAATTTTACTTTTTAATTCTGATTAAAATTATATACATGTATAAATACAAACACCAATGACGACCCACAAATGTGAGGAATACCTCGGGGGCGCATACTTTCTGACGCAGAACATCGATCTGCAAGATTCAGTGATCGGAATTCGGACGGAGACCGTTGAGACAAAAAAAGAAAAAACTAGAAGGATGTCCTCTACTTCGAGCAGAGATGACACATTTGAACAAGAAGCCAAGCTTCCATTACTGCGACACACTCCTTCTGCTTCCTGCGATACCCAAATAGTCCAAGCGGTGGACGAAGAAGACCATCTCCCTCATGAATCACTCACGTCTCAGACCTTGCACGAATCCAAGAAGCTCTGGAAGATTGTAGGCCCCACCATCGTCTTCCGTATGGCTTCCTATTCCATGATCGTCGTCTCCCAGGCCTACGCCGGCCACATCGGCGATCTCGAGCTCGCCGCCATTTCCATCGGCTACAACGTCATCATGGGCTTGGATTTCGGCTTGCTGGTACCTTCACTTCTTCCTTTCCTCTGCTCTCCTCCTCCTCTGTTTTCTTAGCATATCTAAAGATCAAATCTTTCTGTGAATGATTCAGTTGGGAATGGCCAGCGCATTGGAAACTCTTTGCGGGCAAGCGTTCGGGGCTAAGAAGTACCATATGTTGGGCGTTTACATGCAACGATCGTGGGTTGTGTTAACGCTATGCTGCATTATCTCATTACCTCTGTTTCTGTTCGCTTCTCCGATCTTGAAGTTCTTTGGGGAGCCCACATCGGTGTCTGAGCTCACCGGCGTCGTGGCCAATTGGATGATCCCGCTCCACTTTTGTTTCGCTTTAGTGTTCCCGTTGCAGAGATTCTTTCAGTGTCAGACGAAGACCGTGGTTCCTGCTTGGGTTTCTCTGGTGGCTCTGGGACTTCACGTGTTTCTCACTTGGTTATTCGTCTATGTCTTCCACTTCGGAGTTATCGGTGTCACGATCACCTTATGCTTGGCTTGGTGGAATCTGGTGTTTGGATTGATGGGTTATATCGTTTGTGGTGCGTGTCCTTTGACGTGGACTGGTTTCTCTATTCAAGCTTTCTCTGGCCTCTGGGAATTTCTCAAGCTCTCTGCTTCTTCTGGGGTCATGCTCTGGTATGGTGCATCATTTATGTTTGATGAGTTTGAATTGTCAAAACTAGTTAACTGTTTGTTTAGTGAATTGCCTTGTTATGTAGTTTGTGAAATAACTCTCTCCCAACATTATCAGTGATTTGTTCATTATGTTCTGATCCATATCATTTTCGTGCCTTTGTTAAACAGCTTGGAGACTTGGTACTACAGAATTTTGATCCTCATAGCTGGAACTTTGAAGAACGCAGAGCTTACTCTAGATGCTCTGTCCATCTGGTACGCAACCTCCTTAAACAATTATGTTTAAGTATAACTTCAAGCTTGTTCTAGAGAAAATATAGTCATAATTATTATTGGGTGAAAAAAGGAGTGTCATCAATTTGAGAAGCTCACGATCACAATCTCGTTGTGTTTGGCAGCATGTCTATTAATGGATGGGAGATGATGATTCCACTGGCTTTCTTTGCAGCTGCGGGGTAGGCACTTCCTTCCATACTTACATTTATTTGTTCTTTTCGCTATTAACAAGTCTCTTCCTGACAGCTGAAGATTGGTTTGTATTTTTTCCCATATTAGCAATTTTTCTTCTCCCAGGGTCTCGTGGTTCTCAGAAACTTCCGGACCAAAATAGAAAAATTCGGTCATTAATGACCCACTTCTCTCACCTTTCCCTATTTTACTTTTCCTCGCTGCCAAAAGACCAAAAGAAAAAAAAAACAATTGATCTAATGGAATCTATAATAAACGCGTATTGCGGGATGTAGCTTAGCAGATTTAGTTTGAGCATTTGACAGTAGCTATTTGTTAATACTAGCTAGTTATTGTCTGACACACCGAGGTTACGGAAAAACTTAATGTAAAGACTAATGAAGATGTTGACGTTTGGTTTGGATTACGGGTAGAGTTCGGGTGGCGAATGAACTCGGAGCAGGGAATGGAAGGGGAGCGAAGTTTGCGACAAATGTTTCAGTGTTGACGTCTTTGGGCGTTGGAGTGGTTTTCTGGGTTTTGATAATGTTATTCGACTACCAAATCGCCAGCTTCTTCTCTTCCAGTGAGTCTGTTCTCCGAGCAGCGGTCGATCTGAAGCTCCTCTTGGCCTTCACCGTCCTTCTCAACAGCGTTCAACCTGTTATCTCCGGTAACTTGTTTTGTTTACATCTCACGCGACTTCGTGTACTCTTTCTCGTCCATATACATGATATATGATGAGGAAGCAGACAAATATGACGTCACTGAGCTTTGTTTGGACACAAAAAGGCGGTGGTGATGAACTGACAATTTTAATGAATTATTGTGGGTGTGGAAAGAGAAAGAGTGGTTTGATGACACGTGTGTGTGGTGGGGCGATGCAGGTGTGGCTGTGGGATTGGGGTGGCAAACCTACGTGGCTTACATAAACCTTGGCTGCTATTACTTCATCGGCCTCCCTCTTGGGTATCTCCTGGGGTGGTATTTTAGCCTTGGGGTCACGGTGTGTCATCATCTCTCTCCTTGTTATTTTCATGATCACTGTTACCAATATGTTTATTATTAAAAAATTAATCATTTTTATTCTATAGCGTTGTTTCAAGTATAACTCACTTTTGAAATTTTAATTAAGTGATATTTAGTTTTTAGCTTAGTTAAAGCTTAGTTTTTCAACTTTAATTTATCATACGTTCTCAAAAAAAAAAAAAAAAAGAGAGAGAGAAGACTTTCAGTTGAGGACTACTGTAGTGATTTAATTTTAGGTGGGTTTAAAAAATTTTAAATTTTAAGTTTAATTTAAGAAAAAAAGTCAAAAGAATTTCAATGGTAAAAAAATGAAAATACCCTTCATTTGTTACGTAGAATTACTAGTTGTTAATTTTTTTTATTTCACTTGTTAATTTATGAATATAATTTAAAAATTATATGAGTTGATATGTCAATAATTATATAAGATTTGACACCAATTTTTCAATCATAAGCAACATCAGTTGTAAATTACTAACAATAGTTATAAATTATTGACATATCTTATAATTTACTAACATCAATTGTAATTACCAACACGTTTTATAATTTATAATTGATATTAGTAAATTAATAAATAAAATTAGCAAATTAACAATTAATGTTATTGATTGTTTGATAAACAGATATAATTTACAAGTGATGTTGATAAATTAGTAAGTGTAGTAAGATAATTAGTAACTATAAATTCTGCACAACAAGTGAAGGATATTTTGATTTTTGTACTAGCAAAATTTTTTTGACTTTTCTCTCATGAATAGAAGTTAAATTTTAAAATTTTTTTGGGCTTGCCTAAACTTAAGTCACTGTTGTGATCCTTAACTAAAATTTTTTTTAAAAAAAAAATCAATTTACTACAACTCATTTGTTATATTTCATTTTTTAAAATATAATACAGAGACTACTATTTTAAATAGTTAAGACTATCGAAATTAAATTGAATCGAGTTGAAGTTTAGGATTAAATATCACTCTAAATAAAAATTATAAAGAATGAGTTTTAATTGAATTAAAATAATATGAAACAAATGATTAATTTTTGCTGAATTTTTTTATGATAAATTTGAAGTGTTTACTTGTAAAATGAGAAGAATATATGAATAACCGTTAAAGGGGTGTGAAATGCAGGGCATATGGAGCGGAATGTTGTGGGGTGGAACTGGTACCCAAACGCTTTTGCTAGGCATCATGATCCTTCGCTGCGATTGGGACGAAGAGGTAAAAACGAATTCACAAGAATCTGAGAAGAAGATAACAAACTCTAATAAATAAAATGAAATGCTAAGATAATGGCAAGAGAGATTTGTTTGGTCGATCGTCTTATTTGTTTCGTGGGATGTACTGTTGCAGGCGGAGAGAGCTCGGAGACACGTACAGAAGTGGGATACGGAGATTGAGAAGGATCCTCCAACCATAACATAGTCCATCCAACTGGCCAGAATTTAACGTTCTTGTCTTTGCTTTATTTTTCCCATTAGAGTGCACCATGAGATTGTTTCATCACTTCCTCGTTGTTCCTTCCTTATTCCTTTTCCTTTCCAGTTGGCAATGATATGCTCATTGCTCATCCAATTATAACAGTCAGATACTGGGAAACCCAAAGGCACCTCAAAATCCTTACTTCTCCATTAAACTGGGCCGACCTTATCAAAATGAACGCGGCCTAACTTCGAAATCCCATCCATCACAATCAAGAGCAGAAACTTTCTAGGCCCTGCACCAATGTTTACTGTGTTCCTCAACATTGTCACATCACTATAAACAAAAGTTGGTCAAATTAATAAATATTTAACTCATAATTCATGAGTTAAGAGATCAAATCTCACAATCAATTGAAGAACCTTGTTAGTAAATAATCTATTAACATCTTTATAAATATTCTTTGAGTTTGGTTGTATGTCCTACCTTGATAAACTTTCAGAACCTAACTCATCCAATCTTTTATATTAAAAAAACATTATGACATCACAAATAGGGTTAAGTCTAGTGGAAAGAGTTAGCTCTTAATAATGTGGTGAACATTCAAATTCTCATTAGAAAAATATCCATATTTAATATTTTAATCATATATCAATATGATTACGTTTAGTAAAAGAATATGTGTGGATAACATAAAAATATTGTCACATCCCTTCCCAGCTCTTGTTATACTAGTATGAAGATATATATTTCCTCTGTTAAAAAATATAAAGCATTTTTTGAAAAGTTGAATGTTAAAAAATGTAAAACATTTTTAGTCTTTAAAATGTAATCATTATTTTTTTTAAGTATCTTTTTGATAATAATTTTATATTTATTGTAAGGTATTTAATAGGGATAAATATAAAAAGATAAAATTAGTTTGAAAGTAGGTAACTACTTTTTTAGAGGGTGAGATTCAGTTAAAAATGTTTTAGATTTTTTAATAAAGAGAGTATCATTTATTCTTTTTTTTTAATACAATTTATACAAAGATGAAACCTAGACTAGAAAGCTAGCCCATGCCCTGACTTACGGTACTTGAGTCTCTGGCCAATATGGCATGAAGTCCAATAGGTGCAGTCGGAAGGAAGGTGATCCCATGCATGATGTTCCAACCAGCTTCGTAAGATAGAATGCAGCAGCATTCTTCCTCCTGATCACATGATTAAAACGCACACTCCAATCTCGCAGCGGAGATCGAATCTCCATGACAATCCCATGTTCACTGTGTTCAACACTACATCTAGCAGTAATGAGGTCCAGTACCTCCATAGAATCCATCTCAAGCTTAACCTTTCGAAATCCTGAATCCCAAGCAAGTCTCAAACCAGGTGTACAAGCCCATAGCTTAGCGAATATACTATTCCCATCTTCTATTCTGCAAGTGTAACCACATGGAAAACGTCCATGAGAGTCTCGAAGTAGTCCACCACGGTCTGCATGTGCATAATGGGGAGAAAAAGCGCCGTCAACATTGCATTTTACCTATCCAAGCTCAGGAGGGGCCCAGTTCCCCATGTCCAATTGCATCCCTCTACCTCTTAGACCCTCAGAGAACTTCAAGCGGGTATAAGCATACTACGAACAATAGCTCTGGCATAGGCAGTGATAGTAGAATTATCTGTCCTACAATTCTCAAAGATACATAGGTTCCGTCTTCTCGCCATCCACCAGCACATAATTGCAAACAGGGCACCCCAATCTTCATCTGTCTCAGTTATTTGCGAAGATAAATTCCATTTAATCCAATCTTGGAGGTTCAGTTGACAAAGCTTCCTCAAAATTTCTTGTTGAACAATGCTTTTCCACAGCTGTCGAGTTTCTTCAAAAACTCTTTAAGAACATGAAGGGTGTCTTCCACCTCCTGACCACAGCACATGCAAGTATCATCAACACACATCCCTCTTTTCTTCCTAGCAGCACTAGTCAGCCAGCTATTTCTTAAAGTAAGCCAAAGAAATGATCGGCATCTTTGGGGGATTTTAAGCTTCTACACCTTATGCCAGATGGGATCACCATTACTTTCCTCTCGTTGAATAGCACGGTAGGCAGATTTTATAGAGAAAATCCCATTTTTCTCCTACTGCCAATAGATGTTATCACGACCATGAATGGGTTGTATCCCTTCGCTGAATTTGTTCCAGAATTTCTTAATCCCATACCAAATTTTAGAGCCCCGTTGTTTCCCGTCAATAGTAGGTATCAAATCATGTCCATAGCTGTATTTATTGCAAATCACTTTGACCCAGAAAGCATAACGTTTTTACCGTTGTCCAGCCGAGTTTCATAAGAAGGGCTTGGTTTTGAAGTTGGGCTTGACAAAGCCCCAACCCGCCGTATCTTCTATTTTACAGACGTCACCCCATGCTACAACGGTATTTTCCTGTGACCAACAGAAATTATTGTTACATCTATCAAGTTCCCCACAACTACTAGCAGGCAACAAGGAAGCCTGCATTAAATAATTCAGGATCTTACTTGTAATAGAAGAAATGAGAGTACCGCGACCAGCCAAGGAGAGGGAATTAACCTTCCAACTGTCTAGTTTTGCTTTAACTCTATCCACAACATCTTTAAAGGTGTCTTTAGTAAGTCGCTCGTGGTGCAGTGGAACCCCAAGATATTTGCCAAGGTCACTGGATTGAGCAAAACCCAATGAGGTGTTTAACTCAGTACGCCTATTATGATTCACTTTAGAGGAAAAGAAAACTCCAGTCTTGGCAATATGTAACGTTCAAACTCGATTCACTTCAGCCTATTGAAAAGATGCTTATGCAAAAATAATAATATCATCAGCAAAAAAAAAAAAAAAAAAGACGTGAGACATTGGGGGGCCTATTTTGGTAAGCCGAATTGGCATCCATTTTCCTTATTCATTTTTCACTTGGATCAAGTGCGCTAGCCTGTCCATACAAATCATAAAGAGATATGGGGATATAGGATTCCCTTGATGGACCCCTATGGAGATCAAATACTTCAGCTTTCTCTTTATTCCAGTGTAATTGCATATGTAGCTGTAGATACATAGCATGGAATCAATTCAATCATCTAAGGAGGGAGAGACAATTCTCGCAAACAGGCATGCAAAAAGCCCCAATTTACATTGTTATATGCCTTCTCAATATCAATTTTGATAGCCATGAACCCTTCTTGCACTTCATATTTCTCATTGAGTGAATCCATTCCTAGGCAACTATGATATTATCAGTACTGTGACTCCCTGAGACAAAGCTGCATTGGTTCAAAGAAATGACTTGAGGTAGGAGAAATTTAATCCAGTTAGTCACAATCTTAGTGATAATATTATATATGACATCACAGAGACTAATAGGGGGCAAGTCCCTGCATGATTCGGGGGGCGCTTCTTTAAGAACTGCAACGTCTTGTCAATTTCAGAAAACTTCGCAGGATTTCAGAAAATATTTCACCAAGTCTATAAAAATACCGTTAATTGCAGGCCATAGGTGTTGAAAAAATTAGACATTAAATCCGTCGGGGCCCGGAGTTTTAAGTGGGCCCATTTGGAAAAGGGGATTTTTAATTTTCCTCTCATCAACCTGCTTCCTACAGAGTCTAAGCCACACGTCCTCCACTGTAGGAAATGTTATGGAGCAAGCAAGGGGCTCTCTGGATGGGGAATCCTCGAGGGTAAGATAAGCAAAATAATTAGTAGCATGCTTCCTGATTTCATCAGTCATAGAGCTACGTACCTTGGCCATTACAAATAGCATCTATGTGGTTTACCTTCCATTGTTTATTCGCATGAGCATGAAAGAGCTTAGTGTTTCGGTCTCCATACAGGTTCCATTCTAGCTTAGCTTTCTGAGCCCATAACAAAGATTCTTGAACCAAGACCTCCTTCATTTCTCGCCAAAGCTACAGCTGAAGTTCTCCTAATATGCTAAGATTGCCACTCCTGGACATTGCTCTGGTAATACCATCAAGTCGCCGCATAAGCTGCCTCTTTCGAGCTTCAATATGACCAAGAGTCGTAACGTTCCAGCGTGAACAAGCAGTTGCAAATTTAGAGATATTCTTGTTCCAATCTCCTTCTTCCCACCATTCTTGCCAAACATGGAGCACCCACAAGGAAATAAAACGAAAAGGCCAGTTTCCCTTACAAGAAGCTTCACCTGAAGAAGTGTTAAGGAGGATTGGCTGATGGTAAGGGAGATGAGTAACCACAGCATCTGAAAAACGTTGATTCCAAATATGGTTGCATAAGTAACGATCCAATGTAGCTTCAGTAATACCACGCTTCCAAGTGTAAAGGACCTTGACAGCCCAAGTCAAAAAGCTCATTTTCTTCAAATTAGGTGGCAACATCTTTATCTTTACAAAATTTATGCCTAGCCTGAGAACATCTCTCATCATATAACGTTGCATTGAAATCTCCTCCCAACACCCAAGGACCTCAACTCTTAAAATGAATACGCGTCAACTCGCACCATTATCCTAGTTGAATTGTTGGATTGGGACTCGCATACATAACTGTTAGAAACCAATGATTACTGTTGCGTTCATCGATCTGAAAATGAAAAAATTGGGAATTGTGCTCTATGACATGAATTTTTTTACCATAATCCCTCTAAAGACACCAAATCCCACCACTAAAGCCTTCTGAATCCATTATAGCATTATTCAAAAATCCCAAAGATAAAAAAATATTTGTACCACTGTACTCAATAAAAAAATAAAAATGAAGAACAACATGAGAAGTTTCTTTTTCATGCTATTTTTCCCAAAAATATGTGACACATCCTTTGTAAGAATATCAACATCAATGGTTTAGATGGTATAGAGTTTCAACGCTTGTACTTAATGCAGTAATCGAATCCAAATACCCAAGATCCCATCCCATGTATCATGTATCACAAAGGGGAGGAGAAATTAGTGGGGCCCTCGTAAGCTTTGGGCCATATTTCCAATTCCTCAACGTCGTTGTCTTCGGTTTGCTCATAAACCTCATGAATTGTATCCAATTCCTTTTGGCCCTGATGAACCAAACTCGGCATGTCGATGGTGGACTCCGAAACGATCATGACCTCTGCTTCTTCTTGACCATTACGAGCAACCACGATTTCTCGTTCTGCATCACCTTCATCAGGCAACCCTGTCTGGGAATCGCAGTAGGAACGAACAGTGCTGATGAGAATATAGAACAAAGCCGACACACCGAGAGCGATCTTAATATTCATTTTCATGAAAGCCACGATAAGACATCCTAGGAGAAAATTAGACATGCCCACGTCAAGTTCAGGTTGAATTTGTTTAGACAACCTGATCGACATGGAGGCAAATGCTCCAAACGAGACAATACTTAGTACATGCTTGCGTCCCTTTTCGTCTTCTTCCCCCTGTTTATTACTCCGGTCTTCATAGAAAGAGTAGAGAGATGTCAGCATGAGAGCCAGAAACCCAACGTGAGCTTTCAACAAGAAACCCCGTGAGAATTGCGGGAACTTGTTGATGAAGAGCGTCAAGACGGGGAATATGGAGCTGAGAGAAGAGTACAGAATGATCTTGAACAAAGTCCAGTGTCCAAACAGGTTGTGGAAGGACGGGCTGAAGGCATAACAGATGAATCCAACCACACTTGATACGAAGCCCAGGAATCTCCAGGCAATTTGTTGGATAACAACGATGTCAAACTCCATGGTGTGTGCTGAGAAAGTGAGATCAAAAGATGAGTTTCTGATGAAGACAGTGCAAAGTGAGAACTAATAATGGAAGGTGATGGCAAGACTTTGGGGCGCCGACACGCGTTTCACGTAATCACAGGGGAAGGAAAAGGAAAGGAAAGTACTTGCACATGGGGATGACGGCTTTGCTTTGATCGATCAGTGGGAATACTTCATAGGAAAAATTCATGAACTCCAACTATTTGTAACTATGACATGGTGAACAAAGTCATCCAAGTGAAACAGACCATATATCATTAATTAACAACAGTGGAGCGTCACGTATACGTAGTATACTTTGAGAAAAATCTATTTATTCTACCTTTTTTTTTTAATGGGACACTTCTTTTAATTTATTTTTTCAAAAAAAAAGTAATATCCATTTTTCACATTTTGTAGGTCACTTTTTTTTTCATATGACACTTTTTTCCCTTTTTTATTCTAAAAATTAAAATATAATTTTTAGCTAATATAAAGCAATACTTGACTATTTTTAATTAAAAATGTAATATTCACTAAAACGTATAATCTTATGACACTACAAAAATATGATCTTAACTTTCCATTTTAAAATAAATAAAATATTTTAACACAAACAGAAAATCTTGAAACAAAAAGTGAAGATGTGTCAATTCATTCATGCTTGCAAAAAAGGTTTTATTCCAATCTCTATTTAAGATTATAAAACCATTGAAAAATATATATTATCCACTTAAATGATTGTGATTTTGAAATTTTAATTGATATAATTTATATATATCTTATAGACATTCAATGGATCAAACATGAAAGTTGTCATGCCCCAAAAATTAGATATGATTGGTACGGGATATATATATAAACATATATCCCTTAAGCCTTGATTAAAGAAATTTTAATCTAGTATTTTAATTCATTTGAAATATGATGGAAAATAATTTTGACATTTCATATAAACAAAAGATTCATAAACTTTAAAAAAAATTGTCAAAATCTACCCTCTAAATAGGATCTCTTGAAGTCTCTACAACAGAAATATACAGTCCAAATTAGAAATGCGGAGCTCTGCTCCTTCACAATAAACAGACAAATATTTTACAAATTAAAATCTTATCTATAGTTAACGTGGGGCATACCTAATTAAAATTTCAAAATATAACAACTAATTAACCATTTACAGCACGAGAAAGATATACTCGAAAGGTGTTCTCCTCAATTCAACAAGGAATCCCTCATAGATTAACAAAAAGGTAGATCATCAATTATATTATTTGAGATAAATTTATTTTCAACAAATAACGTCCCAACAATAAATAATTGAACATAAATAAAAGAAAAATTTGAAACAACTATGCAAGTTAAAGAGACAATGATTTTCATAAAAGTTTAATAAAGTTTGAAAAAAAAGGGTTCTATATAACTTTAAACAAAATTTTGCATCATTTAATTTTTATATCAAATGTTACTATCACTTGCTTTCAAAGAAGCAAATAAACGAAATAAATAAATATTAAATAAATTATTAATTAAAACCAATCAAATATAAAATCATCAAGTAATCAAATTTATATTCATAGGGACTTATTAAAATAATTTACAAATGTGGACACATAGTCTATGAGAGTAAATAATCAAACACGACTTATGCCATGAAAACAAACGTGAACACACAGTACATAAGGGTGAGTAACCAAACGTAGTCAAAACTATAAAATAAATGTGAACACACATCCATGAGGATAATGCTAACCAAACATGACTTAAAGCTATGAAAACAAACGCACGTATAATACCCATGAATAACGGATGTAAAAACAGAGCTCATGAAAATTAAACTAGCTAGTCGTTAACAATGGCACGCTAAGGGCTAACGAAACTGTCATTAACAACCAGTGTTCTGTATATAGTTCTTTTCAAAATCAATTTTCCAAACACATGAGAGAATAATCATTTTCAAAATATAGTTTTCTTTTCTCGATATCAAACTCGTATGAATTATATAAAACATCAATCCTTTTTAAAAAAGTTCATAACTACTACCTCATAAACTTCTTCACTAATTGCCATGATCATATATAAATAAAATAAATTACTAAAACTTATGAAAGCATTTTCACCAATCATATAAATATATGCCATGATTCCAAGAGCTAGAGTAATTTAATTAGCAAAAGTAATCAGTGCTAGAAAAATTTATATATTAACAACAGTAAATTGTTAAAAATATATAATAGTTTGATAAAAGAAAATTTGATAATACATTAACTGGGACATTATCTACTTACTTGTAGAGCTGCTAATATTTAAAATTCACTCCTTACAACTTCAATCAAGTCTCTTTTCTTCCAAATATCCTATAAAAATATATAAAAAATAATAAGGTCTAAATAACTTTTCATAAGTTCAATGAATCCTCTCTCAACATTAACACAACCAATATTTAATCTAAGTAATTCAATGCAACAACATCATTTATATCACAGAACTTCTATAGCTAATTATCAATTAAAAGTGTGTGTTAGACCTCTAGCAAAAACTCTATCAATCCACCATTCATGTATTGCTCACTTTATTGAATAATTTAGATATATTCCCAATTTAAGTTGTAAAACAATACTCTATTTTATTTCATCACCTATAATGAGCTTCATCATATTTCATTCACTTATTTTTGTCTAACACTTTAAATGCATTCTCATGCATTCTCAAGACTAAACGATAAAACAATACCATAGTTATAGATTGCCTAACATAGAGCTTCCAAAAATTCAACTACCTATACAATACCTTAAAATCAAATTCTTAGTAATGTTCAAGTTAAATCTCAACTAAATAGAATTTGAATCAGTCATGCTTTTCACCCTAATTAACAAGATTTCATAAAGTGCATGATCAAGCAAAATTCTCCTAACGGGCATTTCATCGAACGCCTCATGAACATTAATCCTTAAACTAATACCAAACTTCTTTCCATTCACTTTCATTTCTAGAAATTCTCTTAACATCAATATTTAAATAAATCAGTCTCCCAAGTTTTTTTTTCAATTAGTCATACCTCAAGGAATTTAAATCTTCATCTTCCCCATTCTTCACGGCAGCAAGAAAAGGAAGCAACAAATCACAATTTAAAAACACACCCACATAAAATGAACAATGAGTAGGGGGAGAGAGATCGAACGCACTTGAAGCAAACAGAGATAGAAGAACAACGATGATGGTACAGGGGAAGAGATAACCACCATTAAAAACTCATACAACAACACACTAACTCCCATAACAGCATCAGTTTTAAAACCTGGTAAATGAAGCTTTTGAGCTCACTTATGGCAGCATTGACAATTGCAACAGTGAAGAAGGAGGCAACGCCCGAGACTATAAGTCAAAGGCTCGAACAAACCTTCATCAAAAAAGCAAAGGATGAAGAATGGCAGCACATAAAATCCTCATCTTCCTCACTGGCAACATTGAAAACGAAGGAGGAAGATGAAATTTAAACACCCTCATGCACCATCGTTAGCCCACAGTAAAGAAGAAATAGAGGAAGAGTTTTAACTACTCAACTCTAGATAGGCAGACGAACAAGAGAGGGAAAAAGAAGGGATGAACTGCCAGCGGTGGGGAGGTGATAACACCTCAGCTAGATCGAGGGAAGTGCTACAGGAAGAGGAGAAGAGAGGAGCAAAATCATACACGAGCTCCCTGAATTTGGTTCTGCAAAGCTGACCAAAAAAGAGAAAGAAAAATTTAAGCAATGAAACCTATTGACAAAATTACAATAAACTACCTAGATATTTTTGTTAAGTTACAATAAGAAGAATGGCACATATATAATTTCCAACTCTCTCATTACTTTCTGTTAAAATCAGGAATATGGGTCGGGTTATGTGGGTTGGCCCAAATAACTGATCATAAGGGTCAGGTTAGGTTAAAAAAAATTGACCCAAATAAAAACAAAGTTTTTTCTTGCCCAGATCATATAACCCGTAAACCATATGAGTTAATCCTGATGGGTTAGGGTTAGCCCATTTAACCCATATTACTGTTAAAAAAATTAAAAGAAAAGGAGAAAAGGAAAAAATTTTGTGAATATAAACTATATCAGGCATGATTTACTTTGCTGTATCAATTTATATATTTTGTACAAATTAATATCAAATTAAAACTTATTATTTAGGTATATTTTTTAAAAAATTCTAAAAATAAATTTAAAAAAATAAAAAAAAATGGGTTGGCAGGTTGGCCGATTTAACCCGCCAACCCTTAAGGGTTGGATTGGATTGAGATTTTTCCAACCCATATAAAAACGGGTTGAACCCAACCCAACCCAACCCAACCCATATTTCTCTCAACTCATAGATTGGCCCATATTTTCACCTCTACTTTCTGTTGTTCGAATGGTGGTGGAGGAGGAAAAGAATATAATATTAATGAATAATTAAAAAAATTACAAGAAAGGGCATAATGAAAATAACAAGAAAATACACAAATTTTTTTATAATTTAAAACAAAATGAAATCAAACTTTTACTCAATAAAATTTGAATTTTAGACCTTCAAAAAAGTTACTAACATAAATTTCATAATTTCATTAAATTACCTCTCCCCATATACTATAAAACTATTTTAAATAAAATATCAATTAAATAATTATTAATTTATTATTTTTATTATTTTTTAATTTTAAATTTAGGATCGTTATAAAAGTTTATTATAAAATTCACCTATATATTTCCCATTATACAATTTCTTTCCGAAAAAAGTGGGGAAAGTGGGGATCAGAAAACTAAAAAGAAAAAAATAGAAGACGAAAAACAATGATAAAAAGCCACGGGTCTTAGAAAAGGGATATCAAAGAAAGAGAGGAGAATAAATTGAAGGATGGTGAACTGGTGATGAACATAAATATTTTTTAAAGTTGGACTAGACTTTGGATAAAAAAAAAAATTATAACGGTCACGATTTTCTTGAATCAATTGATGACATGATAATTAAATAATATATATATATATATATATATATATATTAATACTTTTGCATTCCCCCTAGTCACGCTATCAAGTTAAAACACGAGTTTGTAAGTGAAAATGCTCTCATACTAAGATGACAATATTTGTCATCATATAACCAATTATTTTTTCAAAAATAATTTAAATCTTAGTTCCTTATGTTATGAGTATTTTTAAACTTACATGCATGTTTTTACTGGTTGGATTTTTGAGTAATTTCCGGAATTTAAGGACTTGAACTGCATATAGTGGTATCCCCTGAGTGGTCCTGAAACATAATCAATCTCTCCCAAATTATAATAAGGACAAGAAGACGCGTTTTGGCAAATGATCCAAGGAAAGTGGTTTGATATATATGGAGATGGTTTTCATCTAACATTGCGCTAGTAGTCATTTTCCCAATTCTCCAATGGGTCAACCACCAGGTCGAGAACCTCATAATAAATAAAGTCATAAAGGTAACTAAGCTGATTCGTGATTTTAGTGTCATAAATCGGACTCTACATTCATAATAAATTCATGTTCACATTGTCGCTCAGATGAACTCAGTGAAATGATCTTAACTTTATCATAATGAGCACGTCGTTATTAATTCATTTTCCCATGTCAAATGATGATAAGTTGAACGCGGTTTGATATGAGATTAGGAACATAAATGGACATAATCTTAGAAACCTCCTCTGCAATTACAGAGAGCAGATTTAGCTGCAGGGTAAGTTCCTTCTCATGAATAATGTGAGAAGAAACATTTCTCTACGTAATCTAGAGTGTCAAAGGACTTATTTCTTTGACTCTGAACTAATGATCTTCAAAATATTCCCAGCACGATCACAAGATGCTATTCCTTATTTTGACTTAGACAGTAAAACGAGGAAAACTTGCTCTTTGGGTTGGGGGCCTGAACTAATTGGACCCAGCAAAGATGAATTTGACATATGTTCTTTTCGCTTTTGTTGTCAACTTTTATTACTCCTACTTTGCGTGTTCTCATTGTGTTACTGTTTTTGTTTTTGGGATAAACATGTAAACCTGGTAAAACGTGATCTCTTGTTGTGTAATAAACGTACGTTAATCAGTGAACTAAACAATAACCTTAGCCGCCATTGGAGTCCGCTGTTGCAGTTAACAGCTTCTTCTTCATCTTGCAGCTAACTAACAATCATCGAGCCCATCCATTTTTCAGTTAATTGCTTCATTTGCTAAAATTCTAAGCAGCAATTTTGCAATTAATTATATACACTGATCTGCTATCCGTAACTTTTTGCATCATTTTGTCATGGATTCACTCTTTTTTTTTTAACCTTCATGCTGGGGAACAGTTAACTAATTTACATCGATTAATAAAATTAAAGAAGCTAGTTATCAATAAAAAATTGTGCTGTTTTTTTTAAAAAAAATATGCTAACTGAAATGAGTCACAAGTTGAATATACAATCACTCAACTTTACAATATAAAAATCTAATTACGTGAATAATTTGAGAAAAATAATAAAGGAGGATAAAGAAAACTGCGGTCTTATAGTTAAGATCAAAACAAACTTTCCAATCCACTTCTACTATACTATAAAGTAAAAATTATTATTTGGAATAAAATTTAATGATTCATTGTCGGGACCAGTCAACTACGGCAGACCACGTCGTGCATTTGAAGGTGTCAACGCCCTTGATTCGGGCAGACCACGGAGAGCTTTTGTGAAGTCCCACTCTGAGCTTAATAAACACGAGCACTCTCTGGCTGACATAGGCACATAATTTAATGTCTTCAAGCTGACGTGCCTTGACAGGATCGGTGACGGCGGGTTCAAAAACACTGACCATTCCAAATTTCTGTAAGGACCATGGCGAGTCTTAACAAGCTTGAAACTTGCACTGCACAGAGGAGACGAATCTAAATTCACAGGCTTGCGTCTCGCGGAAAGAGTTCGAGAAGCATGGATGATAAGGGGAAGCGGATCCGGTTTCGGTTTGCTGAGCACCAAGGTGCTCATCATTCACCAAAGATTTAAGTCATTCAGATTAAATTTGGATGCTCCAAATGTTTTTAATTTTAAATTTAATTTTATATTTTATAAAAATAAAAGTTATAAATTTTTTTATAAATATATTTATCATTAATTTAGACAGTATTAATTCAATTTGAAACTCTACGTAATTCAATTTAATATTATAATTTTTATAAATTGACTATCTCAATATACTATGGGCAAGACAAATTCAATATTGAATTTAGACCTCCATAGTACATATATATATATAGTCAGTTTATGAAAATTATAACATTAAATTGAATCATTCAAATTAAATTAATACTGTCTAAATTGATGATAAATATATTTTAAAAAATATATAATTTTTATTTTTATAAAATGTGAAATTAAAATTAAAAAAATATGGACCATCTAAATTTTTAATTTGGATGGTACAAAATCAGCTTGAGCACCGAAACCGGATCCGGTATCACAAAGGGGAGGAGAAACTGGCGGGGCCCTCGTAAGCTTTCAACCATACGCCCAATTCGTCGAAGTCTGCTCGTAAATCTCACTAATTATATCTAATTCCTTCTGGCTCTGATTAACAAACCTCGGCATGTCAATGTGAGATTCCGAAACGACCATGACCTCCACTGCTGTTTCTTGTGCAGTACCAGCAACCAAAATTGGAAGTTCTGCATCACCTTCACCGGGCAATCCTGTCTGGGAATCCCAATAGGAACGAACAGTTCTGAAGAGAATATAGAACAAAGCTGAAACACCGAGAGCGATCTTAATATTCATTTTCATGATAGCCACGATGAGACATCCTAGGAAAAAATTAGACATGCCCACGTCAAGTTCAGGTTGGATTTGCTTAGACAAGCTGATCGACATGAAGGCAAATGCTCCAAACGAGACAACACTTAGTATATGCTTGCGTCCCTTTTCGTCTTCCTCCCCATGAATATTACTTCGGTCATCATAAAAAGAGTAGAGAGATGTGAGCATGAGAGCCAGAAACCCAACGTGAGCTTTCAACAAGAAACCCCGTGAGAATTGCGGGAACTTGTTGACGAAGAGAGTCAAGACGGAGAATATGGTGCTCAGAGTAGAATACGAAGTGATCTTGAACAAAGTCCAGTGTCCAAACAGGTCGTGGAACGAGGGGCTGAAGGCATAACAGATGAATCCAACAACACTTGATAAAAAGCCGAGGAATCTCCATAATTTTGGGTGGATAGTGATAAGTGATAAGTAGTTGGTGGGCATGTTGAACTAATTCAGGTGTGGTGGCTATGAAGGCGAGATCTAATCATGACTTATAAAGGAAGGGAATTAAATGTTTAGAGTTTGTGGTGGAAGTGGAAGTAAGAGGATGAGAAGACGCGTTTTGCCTAGAGAGATGAAATTACTAGGATATAGGGATGGTTTTGCTCCAAAACTGCGCTAGTCATTTCCCCAAGTCTCTCCAATGCATGGGTCAACCAGAACTTCATTGTAAATTATGGTAACTAAGCTGATGCGTGATTTTAGTTTCACAAATCGGTTCCATTAAACATTAGAAAAATTCATGTTTTCATTGTCGCGTTTTAAAGGTTGAAGAAGCCAGTATGAATCCGCCATTTTCCCGTGTGAAAATGAATACAAGTCCAACGCGGTCTCTGGTAGTATTGAACATTGATATGATCACAAAATGCCAAAAAAAGAAAAAAAAACCTTGAAATTGACTTTTTCCTGAGATGAGAGGAGATATACAGTATTATGGAAAAATTGAGAGAAAAATATCTTTAAATTATATAAATGATAATTAGATACTACTAAATATGATAATTACTTTTCAGTCTCACAAGGCTTGCCTAACATTTTTGTTTTTGTGAAATGATATATTTGTTTATGTTTTAAAATTTATCCATGAAATCCAACAACCAACAACCAATTATCATTTTCTTTTAAAAATGATTAGTTTTCCTGGGAAAATGACTAACAGAATAACAAGTTATAAGTTGCATTGTGTAAATTACATTTCTTTATGAATGAAGTGTGACAACAAAAAATTAGTTACTACTTTCTATTAGGAAATGATTAGTTTTTAGACAAAATGACTAGAATGAAATAATAAATTATAAATTGCCCTGTAGTGTCCAACAACTAAAATTAGTTACTATTTTCTTTAGAAAAATGATTAGTTTTATTGGGAAAATAACTGGAATGGAATAGAAAATTACAATTTGCTTTGCAAATTATTTTGCTAGTGAAATTCAACAATTAAAAATTAGTCACTATTTTCTTTTGGGAAATGACTATAATGAAATAACAAATCATAAGTTGTTGCGTACAACTAAAAATCAGCTATTACTTTATTTTAGGAAATGACTACTTTTCTTGAAAAATAAAATAACAAATTACAAATTCTAATGGCTATATTTTTTCATTTCTTAGAAGGGTAAAAAAAAAAAGACTTTTCACATCAAAACTAATTGACGGGCAAATCCTCAGAGGCTAGAAAATAAGGATAAAAAATAATTATCACGATTCCTATTCGTTATTTACTTATTTGAAGAATACTTTTCTTTCAACAGGGGAAATATCTTTGAAACTTCTCCCATTACAGTGGGCAGACTAGCAGACAAGCTCCTTCTCACGAATAAATTTGAGATGAAAAACATTCTCTACTTTATGAACTTTCATTTGCAGATTAGGTCCTACTACATATATGATCAAGATTAATGTGTTAAAAAATTCACTCACTCATCCTATTCATAAAATACTTACTATTTCCTTAACAATAAATAAGGTATGTTTTGAGTTTAAAGAGTGTTATAGATTACCAACGCATGTTGGATCACATGGAAGGGGCCCAAGTCCCTTAACCATCAACTCTTGAGTTTGATTCGTGAGATGATAGGAATGGAGAAAATATTTTTGATAGAGCTATCCCTTGTTAGGGGCTCAACTTGGCTTGAATTCGAATTAGTTAGGGTTGTCAATTTTAAATGAATGGTTTGACACCCAAAAAAGTGTTACAAATTGTTTACTAACAAGAGTTTTACATAAGCATTAAGATTTAAACCTAACCTTATATGTTATGAAACAAATTCTTATTAACTGAACTAAGATTTTTTGCTTGTGTTGCTTCAGCTTTATTTGGCAACGACTTTTATTTACCCCATCTTGTGTGTTCTTTTTGTGATACTGTTTTGTTATATTTGGATAAATATGTAAACCGTAATTTGTAAAACATCTCTTGTAGTGTATATGTTAATCAGTGAACAAAAAATAAGCTTAGCCGCCAAGGGAGTCTGCTGTTCCAGTTAACAATTACTGGAAACAACCCAAAAAAAAAAAAAAAAAAAAACTGTCTAGTGTCTATCTACTTCAGATGCTACAAGCCTAAATTCTCAGCTTGGGTATTTCCCAATTCAACGCGCCAGTTTACCTTTTACAACCTCAGCCAAGACAAAAAAACAAAAAACGAAAAAAAAAACAAGGAGGAGGAATTTTAAATGAACTATTTATTATCGGTACCGAAACCAAAACTGTTAGTATCTTAACGAAGTTGGATTCACTCAATTGTTTTTAAATAAAATCATAATAATGATTATTCAGAATAAAATTTAATAATTCAACATTAGGACCTATCAATTGTGTAATAATGCCCTATTTGGGCCTAAAATGAAGCATCCAACCCAAAATCATGAAGAGGGAAAAAAATTGAAATACTAGCCTAATAATCAAATAAAGACAAGGCTTGACTCATTTCTGAAAAAGTTTCATGTCAGGCACGTACTTAACATGACTCTTAATATTTGAAATGACTGGATGTTAAAACCATTGAATAGATATGAAATCGTTATCTAACATGCTATGAATCTTGTGGGCCATGCTTAGTAATTATAAAAGGCAATGGTCTCAGGCATACAATTATAAAAGGCATCAAGCAATGACAAAAAAGGAGGGACAAAAAATACGCACCATCTACATCAGCATAGTCTCAAATTTACTTTTTTCTATTCGATTTATCTTGTAAGCAAAGATCCTTGTACACCAATCTCTTTACATTTTATATTTAAGTGAACTGAGGTAAAGAAGCCCGAAGACTTTTATATTCATCTTTGAAGCTTTGCATTTTTAGCACATTTGATTTTTGTTATTTAGATATAATATCCAACTTGTGAAGAACATGCCCTTATTACCCTTGCGTTTAGTCAAAACCTCTAAGGCAATTATGGGACTAACCAAAGCGAATAACCATAATTTATTTTAAAACCACTATACGGCAGTTTAATATAGTAGAGTAGAAAGAGAAACCACTCAGACTATGCCAAGTGTCTAGCTAAATTTCCAAAACTGAAATCTCATTTCCATGTGCCATAAGTGACAAAAGTGGGATCCTAGGTTTTCAATAATTAAACGATGTTGTAAAACCTAGTAAAACTAGTAGAAAGCAGAGGTTAAGCATGTATGGAAGCATGGGATGCTATATTAGAATGACAATGGTATGGAAATCAATGAAAAACATTATGCAATAAAACAATAGTACATCATGGCTCACTAGAAAAACATCGCAGTTAGCACTCTCTGTACCATATGCCGTGGCGTATTGCTCATATTTTGGATGGCAAAGTGCTATCATTGGACAACATAGGGGCCAACTTTCGTTATGCTCCACATCTTCGTCCAAGAGATCTAAGTGTCTATAAAAATCTCTTGATATAAACTAGTCAATGACGCAGGTTTCAATCTTATCAAATGATTTACTTCAAAGAAGTTAGATACCCAAACATATTTCAACTATTTTTTTACACTTAATCACCACAAGGGTGTCTAAAATCTAACCTATGTGCCAAAAGCTCAACCTAATACCTAGATTACACTCAATAGACTAAGGATTATTTATGCAACACACCACCACAGTCAAATATCATATATCTCTCATTTTCAACCATCAACCCCTTAATCTTAAAAATAAAAGGGGAGGTCAATTACATTTAAATACTCAAATTAGTCAAGTTTATGCTTTAAGCTGGCATTCATATATCCATCATCACACTTATATAAGTATTTTAACCTTATCTAGATCAATAAAATCATAACACATGCATCTATAGGCCTAAAATACAATCAAATCTTGCATAATGCAATGGTGTAAGAGTCATACTCAAGTACTAATAGCATGACTAACATAAATATGAGCTAAACTCGCATTTCATAAGCCTTAATTATATGAGATTAAGCTACAATATCAATAACTAATTTGTATGTATATATATATATATATATAATTATAAAGTCTTAAATATTTTATAAAAATTTTAGTGGAGTCTTTCATGTAATTTGACCTCTCAAAATTCCTACATTAACAAAACCAGTTTGTCAATTTAGCAAAGGAGCTTAGCTCTACATTAACAGATTTCATGATAACAAAATACATCGATTGAATTATTTATTAGAGTTGAAATAGAATAGGTTATAAAAAACCATGCCAATCCTAAAGTGTATTTATACATATATATAAAGGTAATAAATTCAAACAATGCCTTTTTAAGGAACTAAAAGAAAATGATAAGTTTCAAAATTTAGTCTAGGAGAGCTTTGTCAAAACGAATGACAAGCACAGCTCAAGCCATGAAAACTAGTATAGGCATAAGGCTTAGAAAAACAAGTATGAATATAATACTCATGAATAATTATCCCTCGTTCCATAGGCATTGGCCTTCACATAAGGCTAACACCTCCTACAAGTATCTTACTAGCAAGATATAATATAGCACGCCAAGGCTAATGGACTAACACTAGCATTTAGCATTTTGACTCAATTCCCTCAATTGAAAACAAGCATGCATGGACTAAAATATAAGTTTTTAAAATCATTTCTTTAAAATTATTTATTTAATCAGCTATCAACTTTTCTTTTCATTTTTTTCCATGCGCGAATCACTATTTTAGCAATTCTTATAGCAATTATAGAATTAAAAATAGGATTGTTTGGAATGAAATGAGCAAGCTTACATCTAAAATATAAATAACTAAAAAGAAAACAATTTCAATAATACACCAGTTATGATAAAATAGGATAGGAAATAAAGATTCCATAAATCATAAAGAATTAAATAGTAGAGATTTAAACAAGGGAATTTATAAAAAAAAACTTTAATAATAACTACATAATTGAAATGCTAACTCGCTCACCTAAAAGATTTTCAAGAATCCTATAGTTAGACCCCTTAAATTCTCACTTACTTTAATGATGCCCCAAATGATCTAGCATATAAGCTGACAATCCTTGTGTCATTATAATTCCCATAATAAGCAAGTAAAATTTACATTCAAGCTCTTCAATAATTCTTTAAATTTCTCATCAACCCCTTAAACTCTTACTTAACCCTCCAAATAACTTTTATCAAATAGTACAACAATACTTGGTAGCATTCAACTTCAAAAACACAGCCTTTATCCCATTCTTAACAAAAATCACAATTACCATATAGTTAACAATTTCCCTGTAGATGCTACGTATATGATTCTAATGAGTAGTCTAACCTTACAACTTATATATGTAAAGACATATACTCTTATCTCCACCAAATTCCATGTTTAAATACCTTAAAAACATAATACAAACTAAACTATAAACAACTACATATTCCTCAAGAAAACGACAATTTAATTTTCCAAATAATAATAAAGATAATACCATAATCAATCATGTTCCAAGTACCCTTAAGTCAATTATACTATTTGACAAATCTCAACTTATCCTTATGCCTCCTTATAAATCATCCTCAATCATCAACCATGATAGGTCATATTAACTTTTTCTTTACACTTAATAAAGCACTATAATAATAATAATAATGCTATTTAATCATTTATCCTATATCGGCATCTTAAGATTCCAACCAATAACTCAAGCCAATATTTACACATATACCTCCAAGATATAAAAATGAAACTTTAACAACATTCATTCACTCACTAGTGCAAAAATTATTTTTCGCCACAGTTAAAATGCATTTTGGCGACAGAAGATGTTATGTAGTAGAAAATCATGTGGTAGTAAATAGACATTTTTCACCACAGGTCAAAAGAAACTATGGCGAAATATAATATTTTTGCCACAGTTGCCATCTAACCTGTGGCAAAAAATACAATGATGAAAAATATAATTTTTCGCCACAGGTGGGTTCAAACCTGTGGCAAAAGATGAGATCCTTCGCCACAAGTCCGAGACCACCTGTGGTGAAAAATTATTCTAAAGATCATTTATAGCCACAGTTCTATCAACAAATGTTGCTATAAATGACTTTTTACCATAGTTATTGTAACAACTGTGGCTGTAAATACTATATTTTTTTTTACTCGTACACTTATATCTATATACATTCATTTACTTACAAAACCTACATTAATTAAGAAACAGCAGCTCCAAAGACCAATACAAATATATCTAGTGAACACATGAACTAAACTTACATTTTTAATACAAAATATCTAGAAAGTTTCTACTCTGATCCTATTAATTCTAAGAAAAAACTAGACCACAAATTGCGTATATGTCTCAACTCTTTCTTAGAATATGGCTCTAAACTTTAGAAGTGCTACAAATTCGATAACAATATATGCATGAATAATAACTCAAGTATATGAAAAACTTCATAATTATAAATCGTTATTTATAAATTATTACCTAATCAAATGAGTGAACAATACCTTAAGTGATGATTTCATACATAAAAATTATCACATAATAATCGCATTCTACACTTCCTGATTGTTGAGAACACTATAAAGAAAATAGAAATAATTAAATTCATTAAACCAATATTATAATCTTTATTCTAATTAAGGAATAAATTTGAAATACTTACTTGCATTGGTACAAACTTGATTTCATTTTTTCTTGTCAACCATTCCCGCTAATTTTCAATATGTCGCTAAAGATCTACTTATCAAATATACACACTTAGAAAATATTAAATATATATTATTAATAACATAATAGAATTATTTAAAAACTTACAATTCAATCAAAGACTTCATGTCATCGCTTACTTTCCTTTTCAGTGAACAAAACCAATATATAGTATTTTCATACGGGCAAATGATAGGAAGCATCTAATGATGACTAAAATATATTAATTTATATTAATATCATATTATTAAGTAAAAATTTTTATAAATTGAGCAACGAATTTAAAATTTGATACCTCTCAATAATTGATAAAAACCAACATCTCTTCTTTTGCTTACACTTCATCTTTCCAATATAAGAAGCTCTTTGATTCACTTTGTCAATGGAGGTTAAAAGTGGAGATAAGAACCCATAATTCTCATCGACACTGAGTTCAGTGCATATCGTGTGAAGGTACCTTTGATAATTAGACATACGTTAGTAATAAAATAAAATATCAAATATTAATTTAGAAATAAAAAAGAATATTTACATGATAAAAACTTAAATTATTGACAAGTCCAACTACTCAAAACTAATGAGGTCACTGATACATTTTCTGGCAACTCTAAAAGTAATAGGCTTCCCAACAATCTTTTCGATTATGTTAATTTCATCAGAAAATTCATTCATGTCAACCACTACTGAAGTCAATCATTTCAAATCATCTTACATTGGCTGGGGATTGGAACCTAAAAATTCTTTTGATTGTAAGAGTTCCTATAATTAATAGATAATAAAAATTAGAAATACCTATATTATTAATTAAAAAAATAAAAAATTATAACATTTTCATACCACTTTAGTAACCTGTCGAACTAGCTTTTTCAACTAAATAATAAAATTATGTTGACCTTGTCCTATTGTTTCCACCTCCTCAGTAGGAAATAGTACAGGAGCATTAGCATCCACAACCTCTTCAACCATCACTTTTACTTAATTATGTTGTATCTATTGATGGTGGACTATAGTTACATGATTATACACCTTTCTATATGCAACTACTCGTTTGTCATAATCCTTCACATAAAGTATGTATGGCATTCCTTGATTTGATAGACTAAGATCACACACTGGCTCTGTAGCACCACTATAGTTCGATGTTTATTGTGGTTGCATTTTCAAATTACTAATCATTGATTGCATTTCCATCATCATACTTGACTTGCATTCTACTATCATCATTTGCACTTGCTGGATTGGTACAAGATTAGAAGGTAGAAGTCCAAAATATTATCTTATATTCATACCTTTAGGAACCCCTTAACACGGCTGGGGTGCTCTTCACTCCCTAAGGTCGTGATCAATATGTCCTTTCTATCAGTAGACACAAAGATCCCCTCGGATGATGCTTCTGTGAGAGCATCTTGGAATATGCAAGCAAGTAGAAATTAATGTAAGTAATAAACTTCAATTATATGATTAAGATATTGACTATAAAAATACTTATAATTTTTTCAGCTACTTCTCTAGCCTCTAGGGAAATAAACTCTCCCTTTTTATTCATCCGTCCTCTCTTACATGCTTAAGCACGATTAACAGGAGATGGAGGAGAAACGTCTTCAATTTTATCAACTCCCGCCACTTGTCTTTTAGCTTCCTACTTCTCTTAATTTGTTATATCATAAATATATGTGTACCCTTCTCGAGACATAGTACGGTTGTATAGATTTTTCTTTCGACGCTCTTGACCTTTTTGACTTTTTTCTTATTGACAAATAATGAAAAGCATTTGTTAAAAATAAATCTTCACTAACATTAAATAAATTTTCATATTCTTCTTTTACTTACCAAAAACTTAGGATCGTGTCTACTGTGAACAAATTTTATCCACGTGTCATAATCAATGAATGGATATTTTTCCCAAGGTTTTTCTGTGTTAGCATCATTGTCGCTATCATCATTTTCATTGCCATTTTTAGGAAAGACATATTTTCTAGTAAGCTTGGATTTAAAGTCCCTCCATCGGTCCCCAACATACTTTAACCACTTGTCTTTTAAAAATGAAGTTTCCTTGATATCATAAGTAATCTACAAAATAATACATATCAATAATGAATTTAGTAACAATATATATTTAAAAAAATAGATATAATGTATAGCAATTGGAAATACCAGTATAAATTCCCAAACATCATTTCTGTCACTTTCATTGACATCATCCCACTCTTCCTCTAAGATGCTGATTTTTTTATGTGCCACCAAACCCACAAAACTCTTAAATATGTTTCCTTTTTTTCTTATCAATTGGTTGGCCATTATCATCAAAATCAAGATGAATTTCTTCATGAATTTGAGCCAACTTAGTAAGTCATATGGCCCCTCTTTTACCTTTTTGAGAATTTTTTTTTGTCAGTGACTGGATTCTCCATAATTTTTCTAAAATAAATAAGATAAATAAAATTAATGGCAAGAAATATAATAAATTTAAATTAATGTAAAAATGAAAGTATAAAAAATAAAATCAAATAAATCAAAAAAGTCCTATTATAATCTGTTACCGTTATAAAAATATTTTAATTCTCTCATAAACCTTTGTCATGATCAGTTCTAACATCACATACATCATCTTCATCTTTCACATCTAATAGGGGCGGGGTTGGCACAAAAGGAAGAATATCTCCAATATCAAAACTCGTTTCATCATTCTCACCATGACTAAGGAGACTTTTTCCCAATAGAACCACAGATAGCCTCTTATTAGCTGGATCAGTGACATAAAAAAACTTGTTTTACATGAGTTGCCATTATAAAAGGCTCATCCTTATGTTTTGTCTTATTAAAATCTACTAAAGTAAAACCCAACTTGTCTTCTTGAACACCATTCTTAATATCAACCCATCTACACTTGAAAATAGGCACATTAAATTTGAAGTAGTTAACTTCTCATATCTCTTCAATGACCCCAAAATATGATGAGGATGCCAATGTTAGATTTTTAACTTTTGCACTAGAAAAATGAGTTGCTTCAGCTACTACTATTACCCCATTATTTTGCATGGTGCTATTGTTATCCTGTATTTTTGTATAGAATAAATATCCGTTAATGTCATATGCACTCCAAGTAGTAATATCAAAGCTAGGCCCACTAGCTAACTATCAACTCTAATCAACAATCAATAGTATAATTTATGATAATGGGGTTCACAATTCATCCCAACAAACAAACTTAAAAAGAAATTAATTATACTAAACATAAAGAAATTAATATCATGAAAATTTAAAAAAAATTGACATCATAACAACTCATAAATTGAGATTTTCCGAGCACCAAACCCTCAATTTGATCAATTTAATTAAATTTTAATTGAAATTTTAATAATTATCAACTCTAATCAACAATTAATAGTATAATTCTTTAAAGAAAAAAATTAAAAAATAACAAGAGGCGAGTTGTAATCAAAAAAAAACTAATTAAGTAATAAATAATAATTAGTAACAATCAAAATTTAACCCAACAAATAAACTTAAAAAGAAAAAAATAGTTGGAAAAGGAAATAAAAAAATAGTAAAAAATTTAGAAGCTACAAATAATTAAGTACAAAAAAGTAGCTAAAAAATTGCCCAAAAAAAACCTTACAGACAGAATCCGAAAGAGACAGCAGCTGGCGGCGGCGACAGCTGGAGAGGCGAAGAGACGAGCTGTAGGAAATGCAGCTGGAGGTGAGCTGTAAGAAAGGCAATTGGAGTAGCGGCAGCTAGAACCTATGGGCGAAGCTGGAGAAGAGGCAAAGCTAAGGGGAAATGAGCTGAGGGATGACAGTAGTGACGACAACTAAGGGAAACCAGCTGAGGGAAATGAAGTTATGGGTGAAATATGAGACGAAGGCGCGACGCTGTCTGAAGATGTCTGAATTCAAACATATTAATGTCTGAATTCAGACATACATTCAACGACAGGCGCCCTTGCGCCTGTCGCTGAATGTTTGTCTTAATTTCAGACATATTAATTTACCTAAAATAAGACAAATTAATTTCAAAAATACTTAATTAATTTAATTTATTTAAGAAAAATTAATTTACCTAAAATAAGAAATACTTAATGAACATAATTTATTAGAATTATATTATTAATTACTAAATTTAATTTTAATTTATTAAAATTAAATTTTTAATAAATAATTTACTTATTTATGTCTTAATTAATTTAATTTATTATAGTTATATTTCAAATTAATTATATTTAGGCAATAAACAATTGAGTGATAATTTACTTTAACTAATTAATTAAATTAAATTATTTAATTTTTAAAATTAATTAAATTAATTTACTTTAACTAATTTTATTTATGGTGACAGCTAATCTTAGGATTGTGACTATAAATAAAATACATAAGCATTTAATTATGAAAAAGTCACTTGCTCATATATTGCCATAGGTTTTTTAGAAACTGTGACAAAAAATTTATCATTAAAATTTTATTTTGCACTAATGACTAAATCATTTACTCAAGCATTTTTACAATCACTTTTAGAGCACTGATCATTAACTCAATCATGAACCAACCTCCAGACACTTCAAACATATAATTCTACAATCAAGATTCAGGTCAGCATCAAAATAAAGTGATACCCAGCGTAAACAAAACTGAGCTTACCATACACACACGCAACGGCCAACAACTGAAGAGGAAGAAGAGATGAAGACTGAGCACCAACACACGCACCACATGTCAACACAGGACCAAGAAGGAACAAAGAATAGTGACAGGAAAAAGAAATTCAATGACTCTGTCTCTCCCAATGGGTGAGATGCGATGGTGAGAAGGAACACAACAAAAAATCATAAATCTAAAATTCCACAATATAATCTTATATATGTACAAAAGATGATGAGAAAAAAATATTATCCAAAGAGACGTGCAAATACTCCAGTACCAACTATATTAGCTGTTTCATTCTTAACAAAAACAAGACAGTCAGAGGGCAAATCTGGTGCGGTGGAAGTTCAAGAGAATATATTAGGGCACAATGGAGTTCAATGAACAAATCTGAGGCATCATCTTTAGAGAGATATACAGCAACGGTCAAAGTGAAGGAGAAGAGGAAGAGAGGCAACAGATAAAGATGGAGCCGAAGCCTTCATGAGACGATCAGTGATCGAGGGAACTTTGAGCAGAGAAATCGAAGGTGGGAAATTTCGAGACATTGTAAGGAAGGGTGGAACGAAGACAGATCGTGAGGTTGCACCTGCTACTGTGGTACTGAGAATGAGAAAGGGAGAGAAAGAGGAGAAGGCAATAATAAGTGAAAAAAGAGAGTGTGTGGAAGAGGCAAAGAAAGTAGAGTGTAAAAATTGTCTTTATTGTTAAACACACATGACTGTTAGATTAAAATAAATGATTATGAAATCATCATCAAATATCATATAGTATTTGAATTATTGTTGGTAAAAAAAATCAAATCTTTATAATATATTAAATGATAAATAATGCAATTTACATTAATTTTTTCAATCTTATATTGGTTTAAATTTAAATTTTTTATTTCTAAATTTTATGATTTTATGTTGGAAGTTTTTTATTGATGAAATTTAAAAATTAGATACTAATTTTTTGAATGATTTATAATTACATTTATGGGATAATAACTCCTAGACTAGATTTAAAATCATATAGGGCGAAAGACTATGGAATGAAATATATCATTTATATTTTTAATATGTATAAGTATAAGAGATTCCAAAGTAAAATAAAATATGTTAAAAGGAAAGCCGCAGAAACAATTTCAAGAAAAAATAAATAATTTGAAGTAAAATTAAAAAGAAAGTGCTAAAAAAAAGTAAAAGGAAAGAATAAAAACAAATACTGGAATTAGGTTAGATAAATTAAAATTAGAATCAGAGGAGAAAATAGATCAACCAAAATCAAAATACAATTAGAAATTAAACAAAGAAAAAAAACGGAACCGATGATATATTTCAAAAATAAAATCCAAAGTATAAAAAAAGACTTAAAAAATTTACAGAAAAGAACTAAGAAAATTTTCTTAGAATTTTTATATGTAATTTTTCGATTAACTAAAAGCCAGAGTTAACATTTAAGGGCAATATTGTACCAAAAACAAATACAAGGTCCTAAATATTCCTAACTTATAATTCAAGGGCTATTTTACTATTTAACCCATAAAATATAATTCTTTATAATTAAATATGGAAAAAAATATACTTGCACAATTCTATTTTTTAGACACAAATAAATGATAAAATAATAAAATTAATATTTACTCAATAATTAAATTAATTATTTTTTACCATGTGCTTATTAAAATCAATTTATTAAAAATTGAGAAGTAGGCTTATATAAAATCTAAGGATTAATATAAAAATTCAGGATCAATATTCTCATGCATCATACGGGTATAAAATCTAGTTCATTTTGTATAAGCTTCATAGCCAAAATTTGAAATTTCAAGAATGCAATTCAAATAGTATTTATGGAAAAGATTTATGCGGACGAAAGCCATAATATCTGATGAGAAATGTATTAATTTTAGGGTTAAATATTAATTTAGACCCTGAACTATAGATCTAAAGGTGATTTAAATCCTAAACTTTAAAAAGGTATATTCTAAATCCTAAACAATTAAAGTTGAGATAATTTGACCCCTATCGTTAACTTTTAACAAACGTCTGTTGAATTCATTTGAGAAAAATTATACTTTAGGTCCCAATTTAACAAACATTTATTGAAAGTTAATAGTAGGGGCAAAATTACTCCAACTTTAATTGTTTAGGGTTTAAAATGTATTTTTTTAAAATTTTAGGGTTCAAATCACTCTTGAACCTATAGTTCAAGATTTAAATTGCATATTAACCCTTGATAATGTTATAAATTTCCCAAGATATGAGAAGAAGAAATTAAAGAAAAGGTAAATGATGATGATGATGATGGTGAAACTTTATTAAAGAAGGTTGTAAATTGTAATAATGAGTAAAAAAAATTTTGGTGAAAATTATGGTGGGTATGAATGAGACAATGTTGAATTGACTATTTTTGTTCTTGTTGGGTAGAGTTTTGATAAGCGATCAATGGCAGTAATAGGAGCGTAAAATAATCTTTCGCTGTAAGTGGATTTTCATATTTTTTCCTATTTGTTCTTTAGCATAATGAAATCTCATAATAATATCGATGAAAAAAAATATTATCATTCTTTGTTAGAGAAAAATCTAAAATAGTTCCTCTTCATACACTTTTTTCTTTGTTTCATTATTTGTCATAAAGATATTTGGTTGTGTTTTATAAATTTTCACCTTCATCAATAAATTCAAACTAAGAAACTTACATACTCCTTCAAAATCTTTTTAAAAATTAATATAATATGCAAAATATACTTTTTTTCTATTACTGTTGAATTATTATTGATTAAAGTGCATTTTTTAAAATACAAAAGGATTAATTTGTAATTTTGACCCTAAACTATAGGCCTAGGGACTATTTGAACCCTAAACTTTTAAAAAGTGTATTCTGAACCCTAAATAATTAAAGTCAGTTTGAATGCAGTTTGAATAAATTTGAAATTTATTCTAAATCCTAAATAATTTTGAACCCCAAAATTTGAAATTTCAAGAATGCAGTTTGAATAGTATTTATGGAAAAGATTTATGCAAACGAAAGCTGTAATATCTGATGATGAATGTATTAATTTTAGGATTAAATATCAATTTAGATCTTGAACTATAGGTCTAGAGATGATTTGAATTTTAAACTTTAAGAAAGTATATTCTGAATCCTAAACCATTAAAGTTGGGGCAATTTGACCCCTACTGTCAACTTTTAACAAACATCTGTTAAATTCATTTGAAAAAAATTGTACTTTAAACCCAATTTAATAAACGTTTGTTGAAAATTAACGGTAGAGGCAAATTGCTTCAACTTTAATTGTTTGGGATTTAAAATCCATTTTTTTTAAAATTTTAAGGTTCAAATCGCCCTTGAACCTATAGTTTAGGGTCTAAATTATATATTAACCTTTGATAATGTTATAAATTTCTCAAGATATGAGAAGAAGAAATTAAAAAAGGTAAATGATGATGATGATAGTGAAACTATATCAAAAAAGGTTGTAAATTGTAATAATGAGTAAAGAAATTTTTTGTGAAGATTATGATGAGTATGAATGAGACATTGTCGAGTTGACTATTTTTGTTCTTGTTGGGTGGGGTTTTTATAGGCGATCAGTGTCAGTAATAGGAGCATAACATAATCTTTAGTTATAAGCAAACTTTTATATTTTTTTTCTATTTGTTCTTTAGCATAATGAAATCTCATAATAATATCGATGAAAAAAAAACATTATCATTTTTTGTTAGAGAAAAATCTAAAATATTTTCTCTTCATACACTTTTTTCTCTGTCTCATTATTTATCATAAAAGTATTTGGTTGTGTTTTATAAATTTTAATCTTCATCAATCAATTCAAATCAAGAAACTTACGTACTCTTCCAAAATCTTTTTAAAAATTGATATAATATGCAAAATATTTTTTTCTGTTATTATTAAATTATTATTGATTAGAGTTCATTTTTTAAAATACAAAAGAGTTAATATACAATTTTGACCATAAACTATAAGTCTAGGGCTATTTGAACCCTAAATTTTTAAAAAATACATTCTAAATCCTAAATAATTAAAGTCAAGGCAATTTGATCCCTACTGTTAACTTTCAACAAACATATATCAAATTGGGATCTAAAATGAAATTTTTTCAAGTGAATTTGATGAACGTTTTTTGAAAGCTAACTGTAGGGGTCAAATTGCCCTGACTTTAATTATTTAGAGTTCTGAATACATCTTTTTAAAGTTTAGGATTCAAATAGTCCCTAAACTTATAATTCAGAGTTCAAATTGATATTTAACCCTTAATTTTATCATACTTTTTGTTGAATGAAAGAATACTCTCAGTAACATTTACAAAGACATCTATTTAACACAATGCATTAGTTTAGTTGCAACTTCTAGATAAACAATCAGTTTAATCAATAGTAACTTTCGTTATATAGCATATCCTTAGATGGTTCTCGGTCAAAAAAAAAAACAAAGAAAGAAAAGAAAAATTCTTGAATGGTGATCCATGTCCTTCTATATAATCCAAGGTCTCCTTGATTCCAACTCTATTAATTTGTAAATTTCTTGTTTCCTCGATTTGTGCGGCAATTAGTACAAATTCCATTACAAATATATATTGTATATATGATATATTATTAGATCTATTTAATAAATATTATATATTAAAAATAATAATCTAAAATGTTTTAAATATACAGGTTTTTTTTATTACAAGGTTACGGTAAAGCTGTAAAAAATTACTATATTCTAGTCATATCTAAAATTATAAGGTTGGTATAATCTATCGGGAAAATATAAAAAATGGTAACATTAAAAGTATCGTGTGTAGATCGGTGGATTAAGAGATCCATACATCTATTTATTTTTTTATAAACGTAATCAAAGGTAATAATTCAATTTTTTTAATAAGTTTCTTGATTTTTCCAATAACACCTGATATAAAAGCTTTTTTTTTATATATATAATTCTCTTTATCTGTAGTATCTATCATTGAGTCGTCAAGTCCATCTATATATATAAAAATAAAATATAGTGCAAGATTTATTTTGTTCAAACTCCATTGATTTGTTTGAAAAAATCATCGTAACTCCCTTGATTTCCGTACATGCTGAAGAGTTTTTCGTATGTCTCTCTACATCATCTCACAAACATCATCAAAATCAAGGAGTTTTCTTTTTTGACATCTATTTTTATAATTTTTTTAAAGCGTTGTTTGGGAGATGATGTAGAGAGGCATTACTATGAAAAGTGGCAATAGAGAATCAAGATCAGTGTTTTGTAGCTTGTGAATGGGGAAAAAAGGTTTAAATACAGAATACTGAGTACAGATTGTTTTAATTTTGTTCAGCTATACAAAATATCCGGTATGGATCGTATGGAGCTTTTTTCGGTTAACCTGTGGCTTTTGGGCCTTTTTTTTTCTTTTTTGCTTTTTTGGTAAGAAAACAAATTGTATTAATTAGACCGTGACAGGAACATGCGTCCAGCGGGATACATGTGGCAGAACAAAACAAAACAAAAAGAATCCAAGAGTAACGATAGCCTGGGGGCAGCGTCTTTTTACGTGCATATCTGTTTGGCTGGGCTCTGTTGTTTTGAGCAGACAACAGAATCTCAAGCTCTAAACATAACAGTATCCCAATGTTCAGCTGGGGATAGGAGTGTGCAATTTAAACGTGTCTTGATTGATTTAGTATTGTTTTGATTATATTAAAACAGATTTTGTTTCGGTACGAAAATAATTAAAACAAAATTTTACAAAATAAAATAAAAAAGGAGTTCAGAATGAGACGAAACACGAAATTACCATCATCCCGTCTCGTCCCTATCCTGAATATTATATATAATATTTTTATTTTAAATATATTAATTATATCAATATAATTTATACTTATATTAATTATATCAATCATAATTTTAATATTTGCAATTCTTATTTAAAGAAAAAAATTTTATATTGATAATTTTAATGACATGGAGTAAACATGGCAATATATTTTTTTATAATATATTAATTATATTAATATAATTTATTATTATATCTATATGTTTAATAACTTTTATTTGTAACGTATTTCTTATTTTATTTTCAGAAGAGTAATAAGCTTAGTACATGTTCACTAAAATAGAAGAACAATGATTTAATATTGTACTTGACTTGCCTATTGTTGTTACTCTTATAACATAAAGATCATTTGTATTTGCTATTATAATGTGTAGTTATAATTAATATAATTCAATAATTGACTTTAAATTGTTGTGATTTATATAATTGTGTTGTTTTGATTTTAAACTTAATAAATTATATGATTTAAAATTTTAGTAAATGTTATTATCTAAATTTTTTTCTGATATTATCCCATTTGTCAGAACGACGGGACTTCCCGATCTTGTCCTAATCTGGTCCCGACTCCTAACAGGACGGGATGACTTTCAAAATGGGATAGGATACGAGACTAAAATTCAATCTTAATTTTTTTTATTTTGGACGAAACACAAGATAAGGGTGTTCTGGTCCCGTCTCATTCCGTAAATACCCCTAACTAGAGAATTCATTTTCATTTTATGGTTCTTACTTAACGAATAAGTTGGATGTACATCTTAAAGTCTGGTGTTGGTTTTGGTTTTTGATATGCTGAGCATAACATTTGATAACCCTCCACATTCATTAACGTGAAATGACTTGGAAGTTGGAACTATACCCAATGCCTGCTTCCACATCGTGACATAATTTTGAAAACGAGGAAAAATTGGTCTTTGGGCTGTGGGCCTGATCTTGTTGGATCCAGCAAGGATGATTCTGACACATCATGTTTTCGCTTTTGTTATCAACTTTTATTACTCCCGCTTTTTGTTATGTTTGGCTAAAACATGTAAACCTGGTAAAACATGATCCCTTGTTGTATAATAAACGTTAATCAGTGAATAAAAAATAAGCTTAGCCGCCATTGGAGTCCGCTGTTCCTGTTAACAGCTTCTTCATCTTGCAGCTAACTAACAATCATTGAATCCCATCTACTGTTTAGTTAATTGCTTCATTAGCTAAAATTCTAAGCTGGGATATTTCGCACAAGACACCAGCTTAGCAGTTCACGATCTCTGCAAAAAGCAATTGTGTAATTAATTATTGGGAAAATGACACTTGAGTAAACAAATTATTGGGAGAATTGTGCAATTGTAGGAGCTTTAGTGGGATAAAATGTCCCTTATCAAAGTGTCACTCTCCCTTAATCATTTCACCACTCTGCTACCGGTAACTGTTTGCTTCAAAAATTAAATGAGGGCAAAGGCCACATGTTAAATTTAGGATCAAAAGAAATTTTATAACCCGTGTCCAAGGTCAAAAGGAATATGCCATAAAATAATTATTATTATTTGGAATAAAATTTACTACTCCCCCATCCCTATACATAAAATATGTTTTTAAAAGCTCATTTTATCTTCAAATATTAGAGATGTCATAATATTTTAATAATTAAACAATTTTTTCTTATCTTAAAAAAATTGATTAGATGCTTTACTCAATACTGTCATAATATTAATTGACATAAAGAATAAAATTAAAAAATTATTATAATTTAACGAAATTTTAACTAAATAAGAAACTTTGAATGATATGCACCATTTAATTGAAAATATATTATATATAGAACGGGAGGAGAAGTTCATGTCGGCAATCTCAGGAGCCGGGACCAGTCAATAGCGGCAGGCGGCGAGCAATTGAAGGTATTGATGCCTTCGATTCAGGTAACCAGAAAATCAGGAGTCTTAGATTGGGGAGCGATCTATTGTAGTCCCACCCTGAGCTTAATAAACTCGAGTACTCTCTGGCTGACAAACACACATAATTTAATGTCTTCAAGCTGATGTGTCGTGTCAGGATCGGGGACGGCGTGTTCAAAATCACTGACCATTCCAATATTCTGTAAGCACCATGGTGAGTCTTGACAAGCTTGTAACTTGCACTGAGCACAGGAGATGAAGCTAAACTCACAGGCCGGCGTCTAGTGGAAAGAGAACGAGAAGGATGGATGGTAAAGGCAAGGGGACAAAGAGCCGTCATCGACGTCTCCTCAAATAACCCGTCCCCAACCATGACAATGCCATGGGGTTCATCGCCACCACGACGGCGCTGTTCCTGCCGGGAATCTGAGTAAGAGCCGGTACTCATAACCACATGGCATAGAACTGCCACACCCACACCAACCATGAAGTTCTTCCTGATGATACCCAAAACCAGACACGCTAGAAAGAAATTGGACGTGCCCAGCTCGAATCCAGGCTGTGATTGTGTGGACAAGCTCATGGACATCAACGCAAATGCTTGGAAGTAAATCAGTCTCAGTGTGCTCCGGTATCCCTTCTCCCCTGTTTTCCCCTGTTTGCTTCGGTCTTCATGATAATAGTAGAGAGAGGTCAGCATCAGAACCAAAAAAACTACTCGTGTTTTGAAGGAACCCACCAAATAAAACCTTGGAAATCGCTGCCGGATGTAGTTTGCAGAGAGCATGAAGACGGAGAACGTGACGCTCACGATGAAGGAGATGACAATGTTCAACAAATTCCACAGCTCAAACAAGATTTGGAAAGAAGTCCCCCGAGCGAAATAGTTGAATTGGAATCCCTCTGTACTTGACCCGTATCGCCGGAATCTAAATTCGTTTGGGTTGATTCCTCGATTGGAAAGATGGGTGGGCATCGTGAATCTTTCAGGTGGGATCAAATTAGGTTTCTGAGATTCCTGAGAGGCCGCGGATGAAGGACTGGGAGTGCGCAGGGTGTGAAAAGATTAAGACTTAAATAATTGAAGGGAAAACACGGGAAGGAAAGTGAAAGACAATTGTTATACAAGTTCGAGGAAGCTGATCACTTGGGTTTAAAACCATTTTTAGATTTAATTTTATGGGTAATGTAAGGAGGAGAGGGAGGCGTTTGATGTTTGTGGATGTGACGGGGATGAATTGCTCCTTTTGACCAATTAGCTTGACGAGCTCAAGGAATGGCATTATATGGGACCAAAATCCAATCACAAGGTAAAATAATCATGTTTAGTTGTGCATAAGCTCCATGGCTAAAATTTGAAATTTCCAGAATGCAGGTTAGAATGGTATTTATGGAAAATATTTACGTGGACGGAAGCTGTAACGTCTTATGGCGAATATACAACCTAAATTTTTCCCAAATTTTTTTTGATTGAAGGAATGCTCCTTGTCACATTTATAAAAACATATCTATTTTACGCAATGTGTAATTGCACTTTCACCAATAATGACTTCCTTTATCTAGCATAATAGCATCTGTCCTTGAACGGCTATCTATTTAATTCTATGTATAATACACTTGTACTTGATTCCAACTCTATTAGTATGCACTAACTTCTTATTTCCTTGATTTGTGCCGTTGTGAGGCAATTACTGCAAATTCCAAATACAAATGTATATTGTATGTGATATATAATTAGATCTATTTATCATTAAAAATTGAAAATAATACTCTAAAATGTTTCAAATATACTCTTTCCATTCAAAAATATAAGGCATTTTTTGAAGAGGTAGATTTTTAAAAATATAAAGCATTTTTAGTCTTTCAAAGTTAATCATTATTTTTTTTAAAGTGTCCCTATTAATAATAATTTTATATTTATTATAGGGCATTTAATAAGGGTAAATATGAAAAGATAGAGTTAGTTTGAAAGTAAGCAACTACTTTATTGAGAGAGTGAGATTCGGTTAAAAATGTTTTATGTTTTTAAACAGAGAAAGTATAAGTTTTTTAGGAGAAAAATGTAATATCCTCCTCCTTCTAGTCTCATAATTAAACTCAAAACCAAAATAATTATGAAAATGAGACAATAGTAATCATTAAGAAAATGATTCTCATTGGTTAAGAAAATAGAGACCCCAAGTTTATAAAACTAAGATCATTTCAAGTCTTGTAAAGAGACAAAACAAAGTTCGCAAATACATGTAAGCAAGGGATTATTGTATAAGTGGGTACATTAGTTTAAGAATTTAAAACAAGAAAAATTTTGAAAAATTATAAGACATGTGCCCCAGCTCGTTGAACATGTACCGCAGCGTGTTCGCCTTTGTGACACGCGTTGCGGATGGCGTCGTGGCACAAATGCACGAATTTTGACAGTGAATTCTGCTGTCAATTTGATAGCATTAGAGCCAACTTTCGACGTGCCCCAAATCTCCATCCAATGTCTGAATGACGTGAACTAGGAGTACAAAAGGCTTTTTTCAGGCTCTAACTAATAGCATCAGTTTTAGACTCAAATTCTTTTTAAAACAAAAATTAGATACTTTTTTTAAAATTTACACCTGTACATCAACTTTTGCAAATTTCAAGTGTCCTAACCAAAACCAATGACCAATGGTCACCAACACTAAATAACTACATACAAATCATCAAAATTAACTCGTGCAATGCACTAAAACACAAGAAATAATTCTAAATTAAATTTTCACTACTCAACCCCTTAAACTTGAAACATAGAAAGGGAGAGTTTATCATATTTTTCATCAAGATTTCTCAGGTCATCACATAATAATCTCTACCCTTACTTGCATTAGTATTTTGGCCCTATCATCATAACACATAATAATAAACTCTCCCCTTAAGGCCCAAAATATCATTACAATTTACAAGTCACTTAATGCAAGTAAGTAATAAAAAGGAAAATTCTAGTTGGCAATTGAAATTGCCATACACATAAGTTACCCAAAATAAAGAGGCCTATTACAAATGGATAATGATTCTAAGCCTTGAGGTATTTTTGTCTATCCACACTTCTTGAGTTATTTTCTATAAAATTAAAGATAACGAGGTGAGTACAACTACTTAGTAACCAAGGTCTGACTAGCCCATAGTAATACATATCAATTAGTTTAAATACAAGTGGCAATTAATATTAATACTTTAACCCATGTGAGACAGTTGAAATTAGATATTCACAAATCAGCTCACATAATAGTATCTACTTGGAAAACAATGCTTTTAGCACCTTTCATTTAAATAGAGTCGATCACACAAATCATTAACAAGCACAATGGCGGAAATTAATACTCAACTTAAAATGTTATCAATGTGAACTCAATATAGACAAGTCTCTTTACTCACTATATGCATGATCATACCTCCCTTGTATCCTCCTTATTCCTCTAACACAAAACTGTGGGTTATAACTCAATAAGATAGCCTATATTCCTGGACTTCCCTCACCTACACACTTATGAGGGGATTACCCGGTCAAGGCATACCCAACTCACTTATGGATCACGGTATCCCCTATTTCTCACACCATGGAGTGTCATACACCCTATACTAACTTCCTCATTGAACTGGTAGATAGCTAGCTAGATTTGAATTCTCGTTGAATCAGTGAGACAGTCCCTCATTGAATAAGTGAGACAATATGGATAGAATCAATCCAACCAAACCATCACACAAATGGGGCCTTACAATGTAGATTTTATGTTCTACTCCATTTCTTCAGTGAACTCCTGCCTCTCAAGATCATGCCATGCACATTCATGCCATAACCCATACATATACAGTTCATAGAACTTCACATATCAATTTTCATTGAACTTCATCATTATCCAATCATTGGACTTCTCAATCACATTTCATAGAACATCAAACCAAACAAGTCATTGAACTCCAACTTCACAATCATTGTACTTCACACTTTCAAAATCATTGAACTCCACTATTTTAAAACATCATTGAACTTCTCTTAAATAAAGATTCATGTTACTTCTCATTTGCAAAATTATTGAACTCTCAATAAACATTAATACCAAAATTCACCACTATTATTATTAAGGAAATTTTACATCACAAGGCATAAAACTGATAAATTTGATCTAGTGGATTTCCTAATAAATTAAGCCACACTTGCCTTTCTTTTTATTTTACACATTCCAATTAAAAATCATAAATCAATAAACTAATAAACACACAAAAGCATGAGATAAAATTCCTTCGATTACCTCAAACCTCTCAAAGGTTTCACCCCTCAACTATTCACTCCTGAAGCTTTCACGAAGCTTAAATGGTGCCAATGTTAGTTACACTACAAGCATATACCATGTAAAACATTAATATCCATTTCGCGCTATTCTCCACTAACATTTCATCATTTCTTAATACTTAAGATTTATTCTAGACTCATAAAGAAGTACTTATAAAGCTTCTTAGTTTATAAATTAAGCTCTTAAATCGGTATTAATGAAGTCACATTATTTCCAACCACTAAAATTTATAGGAATTTTGGACATTTAATGTCTTCCAATAACCAATCATCATAAAATCATAAATATCAAGTTTACTTAGCTCAATCTACCCCTATTAACTTTATTTAAGTCAATGGGTTCGGGATTATAACTTTTACAGATCAAAAATCATCATTAGAAATCAAACATTAGTCTCTACCATCAAGAAAATGGAAGAAGAGAGGAAGATTTAAGTAAGAAAACTTATTTTTGGTGTTTATGAGCTTCAAATTACTTCCAACAATCAGTTTCTTCAAGCCCTAACTCAACCTTTTCGCCATTCTCTCGTTCTCCTTTATTTATCCTTCTTTTTCACTTCAAATTCACGACTTAATATTATAAAATTCTGATCATGTATCGCGGCGCATGGCACAGAGAGCCTCTCCAGGCATGTTATCACGCATGCCGCGACGGACTAATCCCATACCGTGGTGCGTGGCACAAAATATAATTTACAAAATTGACTCAACTTACTTATAAACTCATACTATATACAAACTTAATTAAATTTACTAAACTCGTCGATTTTTTACTAAGTTGAGTGACTTAGATATATGCTGTGTAAAACTCAATTCATAGGACACGTTTCAAAAAAATAAAATTCAAAAAGCAAAAAAAAAATACTCCTTTAGTTAAAAATGTAAGATATTTTTTGAGTAGTTGGTTGTTCAAAAATGTATGACATTTTTAGTTTTTTGAGGTGTAATCATTATTTTTTTTTCAAAAGTGTTCCTTGATAATGACTTTATATTTATTGTGGGATGTTTAATAGGGGTAAATATAAAAAGATAAGATTAGTTTGAAAATAGGTAACTACTTTATTGGGGTGAGATTCAGTTAAAAATGTCTTATATTTTTTAACGGAAAGAGTATATTAATAAAAAAGAAACAACAAAAATAAGCTACCCAATTTTAAAATTTCTATGTTGAGTAAAATAATATATCAATGTAAATAGATTTAATTTCAATGATTCAAATTATAGTCATATTCTATATTTTAATTAGCTAATCATGTACTTTTAATAGCTACTTATTAATAGAAATATACTCTTATAAGTATATAATTTGAGTTTATGATTTGAGTTTAATTAGACAACATTGTATCTAACTATATATATAAAATAAAAAAATTAATCATTTAATCCTCATAATTTTAATTTAATCTTAATTTAATTTTTAAATTTTAATTTGTTGTAACTCAATTCCTAAAATTTTAATTCAGTTATAACTTAATCTCTAAATGTTAACTCTCATAACTCAGTCCTTATATTTTAAATTATTTAAATATTAGTTCTTATATTTAAAAAATTAAAATTATAAATATTAAAATTATGTTAAAATTTATGACTAATATTTTAAATTATTAAAATTTTTTAATCTTTATAAATATTATAAATATTAATATTTTAAATTATTAAACTCTTTTAATATTTATAAATATTAAAAATTTTTAAATATTTTTAATTTTTATAATTTTTTTTTGGATTACAAGAACAATTATTTAAATGATTGAAATCAAGATAATTCCCCTCCATCATTGCCGTCGCGTGACAGGGACAGAATAGGAGCAAGGGGGGACAAAGACACAGCCACCCCCACCAACGATGTTGACGCGAGTGCAAACAGGAGTGGAGACGATAAGGGGTTGAGCGACTCCTTGCCATCCATCGTTTGCTCCTGGGTTCATCATTGTTCTGCATTATCATTCCTTGTCTAGTCCTGGGTTCATGAAGTCGGGTTCCAGATCAAAATTGATTTTCTCATCGGTCGTTCCTAAATCCCAGATCTGTGCGTTCTTCTTCTTGTTCGTTTTTTTTTTTTTTTCTTTCTGCAAATGAAAATATGCTTCAACTATGAAGGTTGCAGCGGGAGAGAGGGGGGAGAGAGAGAGAGAGGACGATGATGATGTTCGTTAGTGAGGAGGATGATGATTGCCGGTTAGGATGATAATGGAAAAGATGAGGACAATATTATCTTTTAGTTACTTTCTTTTTTTTTTCAATTAAACTTGAGTCTCATTTTTTTCAATCACATATCATATTAAATATAATTTTAAAATTTATTTTTATTTTCAATCTCGATTTTAATTTTATAAAATTTAATATCTTGTACTAAATAAGACTTATGAGTTGTGGGCCTTTGCTTTTTTTTATTTTTGGTGAGGAGACAAATTGTATTAATTAGATAGTGATTGGAACATGCCTCCAGGGGGATATTTGTGGCAGAACAGAACAAAATAAAACAAACAAGAATCTAAGAGTATTGATAGCGTGGGAACAGCGACCACATCTTTTTACGTGTATATCCATTTGGCTGGGCTCTGTTGATTTGAGCAGACAGCAGAATCTCAAGTTCTAAACATCACAGTATCGCAATGTTCAGCTTGAGAAGTCATTTTCATTTTCATTTTCATTTATGGTTCTTACTTAACGAATAATTTTGGATGTATATCTTAAAGTCTTGCGTTTTGGTTTTTGATATGCTGAGCGCAACATTTGATAACCATCCAAAGAATGTTGACATTCATTAACGTGAAATGACTTGGAAGTTGGAACTATACCCAATGCCTGCTTCCACATCGTGAAATAATTTTGGAAACGAGGAAAAATTGGTCTTTGGGCTGTGGGCCTGATCTAGTTGGATCCAGCAAGGATGATTTTGACACATCATGTTTTCGCTTTTGTTATCAACTCTTGTTACTCCCGCTTTGTGTGTTCTTATTGGGATACTGCTTTTTGTTATGTTTGGCTAAACATGCAAAACTGGTAAAACATGATCCCTTGTTGTATAATAAACGTTAATCAGTGAATTAAAAAAAAAAAAAGCTTAGCCGCCATTGGAGTCTGCTGTTCCTGTTAACAGCTTCTTCTTCATCTTGCAGCTAACTAACAATCATTGAGTCCCATCTACTGTTTAGTTAATTGCTTCATTTGCTAAAATTCTAAGCTGGGATATTTCCCAGCAAACACACCAGCTTAGCAGTTCACAATCTCTGGAAAAAGCAATTGTGCAATTAATTATTGGGAAAATGACACTTGAGTTTTAAGGGGAACATTTTATCCCACTAAAGTCCCAATAAATTATTGGGAGAATTGTGCAATATAATTGTTGGAGCTTTAATGGGATAAAATGATCCTTTGATACTTGAAGTGCTATTCTCCTTTAATTATTCACTAGTCTGCTGCCGGTAACTGTTAGCATCATATTTTCATGGATTCACTCTTTTTTTATTCCCTCTTCGGGAACAGTTAACTAATTTACATTGATTAATAAAATTAAGGCAGTTAGTTATCAATAAAAATTGTCCCGATTTTTTTTAAAATATCACAATTGAATGAGTCGCAAGTTGGATATGCAATAGTCATTCAACTTTACAATGTAAGAACGTATAAAAAAAAATTACAATATAAGAATCTAACTACTTAGTAATTTGAGAAAACAAATAATGAGGGCAAAGAAGACTACGTGCTAAATTTAGGATCAAAAGAAACTTTATAATCCACGTCTAGGGTCAAAAGGAATTTGCTATAAAATAATAATTATTAGTGGGAATAAAATTTAGCAGTTCATTGTCGGAACCAGTCAACTGCCGCATACGGAGTGCATCTGAAGGTATTAATGCCTTTGATTCAGGTATCCAGAAAAACAGGAATCTTAGGTGTGGGAGCGCTCTTGTGAAGTCCCTCCCTAAGCGTAATAAACTCGAGTACTCTCTGGCTGACAAACACACATAATTTAATGTCTTCAAGCTGATGTGTCTTGTCAGGATCGGTGACGGCGTGCTCAAAATCACCGAGCACTCCAAATTTCTGTAGGGACCATGCCGAATCTTAACAAGCTTGTAACTTGCACTGAGCAGAGGAGACGAATCTAAATTCACAGGCCGGCGTCTAGTGGAAAGAGATCGAGAAGGATGGATGGTAAGGGGAAGGGGAGAAAGAGTCGTCGTCGGAGTCTCCTCAAGTAAACCATCCCCAACAACGACGATGCCGTGAGTTTCATCGCCACCACGACGGCGCTGTTCCTGCCGGGAATCTGAATAAGAGCAGGTACTCATAACCACATAGCATAGAACTGCCACACCCACACCAACCATGAAGTTCTTCCTGATGATACCCACAACCAGACATGCTAGGAAGAAATTGGGCGTGCCCAGCTCGAATCCAGGCTGTGCTTGTGTTGACAAGCTCATGGACATCAATGCAAATGCATGGAAGTAAATCAGCCTCAGTGTACTCCGATATCCCTTCTCCCCTGTTTTCCCCTGTTTGCTTCGGTCTTCATGATAATAATACAGAGAGGTCAGCATCAGAACCAAACAAACTGCTTGTGTTTTCAAGGAACCCACCAAATAAAACCTTGGAAATCGCCGGCGGATGTAGTTTGCAGAGAGCGTGCAGACGGAGAACGTGAAGCTCATGATGCAGGAGATGACAATCTTCAACAAATTCCACGGCTCAAGCAAGATTTGGAAAGAAGGCCCCAGAGCGAAATAGTTGAATTGGAATCCCACTGTACTCGACCCGTATCGCCGGAATCTAAATTCGCTTGGGTTGATTCCTCGATTTGAAAGATGGGTGGGCATCGTGAATTCTTTCAGGTGGGATCAAATTAGGCTTCTGAGATTCCTGAGAGAGACTGCGGATGAAGTACAGGGAAGATGAAGTGTGCAGGGAGTGAAAATATTAGGACTTTAATAATTGAATTGGTAGTAAGGGTAAACGCGGTTTTTCCACAGGAAGGAAAGTGAAAGGCAATTGTTAGACAAGTTCTAGGAAGTTGATCATCGCGATGACTTGGGTTTAAAACCATTTTTAGATTTAATATTATGGCCAGTGTAATGAGGAGAGGGAAGCGTTTGATGTTTGTGGATGTGACGGAGGTGAAGTGCCCCTTTTGACCAATTAGCTTGACGAGCTCAAGGAATAGTATTATGTGGGATAAAAATCTAATCAAAGGGTAAAATAATCATGTTTAGTTTTGCATAAGCTCCATGGCTAAAATTTGAAATTTCAAGAATGCAGGTTAGAATAGTATTTATGGAAAATATTTATGTGGACGGAAGCTGTAACATCTCATAATGAATGACTTAATTTTTTTCCCAAATTTTTGTTGAATGAAAGAATACTCCTTGTGACATTTATAAAAACATACCCCCCATTTAAAAATATAAAATATTTTTAATTAAATTTTACCTCTCAATAAAGTAGTTACTTACTTTCAAACTATCTTTTTATATTTACTTTTATTAAATACCTTATAATACATATAAGTCATTATGAATAAGAATATTTTTTAAAAAAGGTAATAATTATATCTCAAAAATTTAAAAACATTTTATATTGTTTTAATATTAAATTTTTTAAAAATATTTTATATTTTTAAACTGAAGAAGTATCTATTTAGCACAATGTGTAATTACACTTTAACCGATAATGACTTCTTTTATCTAGCATAATAGCATCTGTCCTTGAATGGTTACCTATTTCATTCTATATATAATACAACTTGTACTTGATTCCAACTCTATTAGTGTGTACTAACTTCTTGTTTCCTTGATTTGTGCCGTTGTGAGGCAGTTATTGCAAATTCCAAACACAAAAATATATTGTATCTGATATATAATTAGATCTATTTATAATTAAAAATTAAAAGTAATACTCTAAAAGGTTTTAAATGTACAAGATTTTTAGGGGAAAAACTTATATAATACTAAGCGTTGTATATACTTAATGTGTTCATTTTTAACTAAAATAAGACATGTGAATCTTTTATAAATTATTTATTTTATAATAAACATTATTAATATTATTAACATATTAATATTCACTTATTTTGATTTAATTGAATAAAAATATATTAATTATATAAAACCAAATATATAAGTAGTGCTCTTTTTAATAGCTTGCATTATTTGTAGTGTCTACCATTGAATCATGAAGAATGTCCAATCATGATTATCAAACTCTTAAGTTAACTTTTTAAATTTATTATTTTTTACATTTTTGACCTATAAAGTCACATCAACTCACTTATAAAATTAGACTAGATGAAATTTAATTAAACTTGCAGTCAATGCAAGTTTACCATTTTTATATTTATAATTTACAAAATCATATCAATTTACTTATAAACTCATATTATATATAAATTTGGTTAAACTTACTAAACCTCATCGATCTTTTACCAAGTTGAGTGAGTTAGATATATATAGTATAAAACTCAATTCAGAGAAATGATAGGACACATTTCAAAGAAAAATAAAATTTAAAAAGAAAAAATATTAATAAAAAGAAAACAACAAAAATAAGCTACTCAATTTTAAAATTTCTATATTGGATAAAATAATATATCAATGTAGATAAATTTAATTTCAATGATTTATATATGAAATATATTTAAACTAAATTATAATCATATTTTATATTTTAATTAGCTAATTGTATTCTTTTAATAGCTATTTATTAATAGAAATATACTCTTATAAGTCTATAATCTGAATTTTTGATTTGAGTTTAGTTAGACAACATTGTGTCTAACCATATATATAAAATAAAAAAATTAATTAATTAGTCCTCATAATTTTAATTTTATTGTATTTTAATTTTTAAATTTTAATTTATTGTAATTTAATACCTGAAATTTTGATTCAGTTATAACTCAATCACTAAACTTTAACTCTTGCAACTTAGTCCTTATATTTTTTAATCATTTAAATATTAGTTCCTTTATCTAAAAAATTAAAATTATAAAGATTAAAATTATTTTAAAATTTATTACTAATATTTTAAATTACTAAATCATTTTAATATTTATAAATATTAAAAGTTAAAAATATTTTTTTTTTTTATAATTTTATTTTTAAATTATAGAAATTAATATTTAAATGATTGAAACTATAAGAGCTGATTTATTAAAGAGAAAATTTAGAGATTGAGTTACAACCGAGTTAAAACTATAAAGATTGAGTTACAATAAGTTAAAGTTTATGAACTGAGTTACAATATAATTAAAATTCTAAGCACTAAATAATTAATTTTTTCAAATAAAATTGAAGATATACTTTATTCAAACTCAATTTACTTGATTTATTGATCAATTAATGTAAGTTCCGTGTATACTAGAGTCTTTCATACCGCCTTGCTGCATGATCCTTTCACAAATAGTCAAATACATCAAAATCAAGGAGTTTTATTTTAATTTCTATTTTTTATAATTTTTTAAAGTATTTTTGAGAGGATGTAGAGAGATAATATATAAAGAGAGTGATGGTAGAAAATCAAGATCTATATTATATACTCCCTCTGTTAAAAAATATAAATTATTTTTTGAGAAGTTAGATGTTAAAAAATGTAAAACATTTTTAATCTTTCGAGGTATAATTATTGTCTTTTTTTTCAAGTGTCCCTATTGATAATGACTTTATATTTACTGTAGAGTATTTAATAGAGATAAATATAAAAAGATAGGGTTAGTTAAAAAGTAGGTAACTACTTTATTAAAAGGTGAGATTCGATTAAAAATATTTTATATTTTTTAATGAAGGGAGTAAGTGGTAAATGAAAGAAAAAACTTTTTTAGATACAAAAAATTGAATATAGATTGTATTGATTTTGTTTAGCTTTACAAGTAAGATTGTTTTTCTGTGATGACAGATATTATTAATTACTCATTTGTTTTTATTTATAAGATAGAGAGAAGATTAATTTTATAAAATGTTTTACTATTTTTATGTTTATATTTACCTTTATGTCTGTTCAGCAAAAACAAAAGGAAGTGTGTCGCGAGACATGCCAGAGATACAGGGTCTCAAAAAGATGAAAAAACTTGACTTATAATCAAATGCGGGAAACCCGAGCTTCCTTACCATGGTTCACTCAAATGTGAGAATGTAAAGTGAAGAAAATTAATGTAAATGTAGGGAAGTAGAGATACGTTAATTAAAGAAAAGATAGCGGGCTATGCCAGCCGTAAAACAGAAAAATAATGACTAAACTTACATGATAAAAGGAAAAATAAAATAAAATAGAAGATGGAGAGCCTGAAACTAATAGTTAGTTGATGCTGATGTTGATTATTGAGAGAGAGCTCCTCTATTTATAGATGATCGTAACTTGGCGCCCAAGTCCTATGATCATCAATTTTCTAGAATTTAAGAACCACTTTCTCCATTGTGATTACTCATCATGAGTAAAATGTGAATGGTTTTGACTTAGTAGCTAAGGTTTCATAAATATTTTCTTTTAATTATTTTAAAACAATTAAGTTGAGTTGAGCCTAAGCCTCCAAATTCATAATTTGAGTGCAAACAATGTCTTTATTAAATATTAAAAAATTATTAAAACTATGTTTTATTTTATCTTTATTAGAAAGTAGCAATATAAAATTAGTAAATTTTAGAATAGAGTAATTGTTATAAAATTAAGAAACTAAAAAATAAAGATATTGAGAGAAGAAATAGAGACAAGAGAATGAGAGATTTTCTTATAAATTATTGTGTCATTCAATACAAATAGTATGCCCTATTTTATAGGCACTGTTTTACACATTGAATGTTACACAAATAATAAAGAAAATAAAGAATAATAAACTTTTATAATAGTGGGAGTCTCATGAGAGACAATAAACTCTCATAATAGTAATAGTTCATAAAAGAAGATGAAGATAAGAACGTGAGGAAAATTGACATCTATACTTTTTTAATATTCATAACATTAATAAAATTTAAAATTTTTGTTTGATTGAATCAAACATGTTGTAAATAGGTTAAGGTGGAGAACATCAAAGTCAGAAAACCAAAAAAAAAAATCTAAGAGTAATGATACTATATGTCCTTGCACTTTTTTTTTGTTCTAAATCTTTACATTTTTATTTTTTATTATTTTAGGTCCCTCCATATAGGGACCTAGAGCACAAAAAAAAATATAGGGAGTTATAACAAAATTCAAACAAAGTGCAAAAGCTCAAAATTATATTTTTTTCAACTAATTTTGAATCAAAACCTTTATATTGTTAAATGTCACTGCAATCTAAATGTTTTAATTTGATATAAAATTTTTAAGAAAAATGATAAAATTGCTCCTCAATTATATTAATATCAAAATTGTCATCCTTTATTTGTTCATTTACTAATAAAACATTGTTTATTACTCTATTTTACTTGTTCATTTTTTTAGAATAAAATTAGCAAAAGTAGGGCAAATGAACAATAGTCTATAAGTAAATGAATAACATATAATATAAGAATCAATAAGTTATCTTAAGATGATTTAAGCATTTGGAATGAAATCAAATAAAGTAGGGCAAAAAAAACATTTCATAACTAAATGAATAAATAAATTAGGACAATTATGATATTAGTTTAAATAATGGGTAATTTTGCAATTTTTTTAAAAATTAATATCAAATTAGAATTCATAAACTGCAATGATATTTTAAAAATTAAAAAACTTTGATTCAAAATAAGTTTAGTTAAAATATTTTTATTGATAGTTTTCAAAAATCTTACTACAATCGGCTAGGTTGGAGAAAAAACAAGACCTAATTAAACTAAACCCAAAGCAAGCCGGGAGGGTATTGTCAATCTGAAGATTCATCACGAGGACCAGTGGCAATGGTAGGATCCTCGGCTAAAAAGTGCAACATTTTTTAAATTAATAATTTAAAAATAATTTAATAACTTTTTTTAAAAAAGTAAGTACTTATGTTACTATTGTATCTTGTGCAGTTTCATATTTTAAAATCGCTGCACAATCATCATTGTTAATGCTAAAGAAAATATATTTTTTAATATAAATTATTAAATAATTATTCATTGATAAAATTTTTATATGATTTTACAATTGATTTTTTATAAATTTCATGATAGAAAAGATTCTTTCTTCTATTACTGTGGCAATCGATGATACCATTGTTAATTTTAAAAAAATATAAATTAATGAATAAATTATATATCTTCTTATTTCTATTATTTTTTTGTAAGACTACCAATTCTTTTTTATGTTGCAAATTTAGTATTGTTTTGCATATTAATGATGTAAGTTTTAAATTGATTATCAAGTATTAAATTAGAGGAAGAAAACTTGTATAAATAGAACTTGACAAATTTAATTAATCTTTCCTTGGTTAAACATTTTTTTTTTACCTAAACAAGTTTAAAATTTTTTCCAAACCCAAATATATTTAAAATTGGGTTACGAGATGTAAAATATTTGAACCTAGAGGTGCGTAAACATGCGGCTCTTCCTTATAATTTTCTCCAACCCGCCTGAACCCAACGTGGTGCAGCACACGACGGGAAATAAAAAAGGATAATTATACCCAGCTTTCTCTTAAGAAAATTAATTATATATAAAAATCAATAATAAATTTTATTTTTAAAAATAAATCATATTTTTATTTTAATTATAATTTATTTCGAATTGATCCTTATATTTGATTAATTTTTTGGGAGGAAGCTGGACATGATTTTCCCAAATAAAAACCAACGGACTGAACAGACATGGAAGAGACGATAGTAATAATGGCCATGATTCTGGTAACCTGACATTCCGTAGATTGATGAATGTTAGATACGAGTATCGCATCTTCAATGGTAGAAGTACCAGTTCTGCCTTTGAATCCTTCAAGCCGGCTGGCTCAGCTAGACTAGATAGAGGTCGGCCTCGACGACTGAGGGTGGAATGTGGAATGAGAAGGATGAATGTAAAGCGGAGAGACAAGGGGCGCCGTCTCCCCATTCAAGCTGTTCTGAACCACGACGATTTCCTGTGGCTCGTAGTCACGACGCCGGGGATTCGAACCCGACCAAAAACTCATCAACACATAGCAAACAACTACCACACCCACAGCCACTTTCAAGTTCATTTTCATGATCGCTAATACCAGACATCCTAAAAAGAAATTCGACATGCCAAAGTCGAATCCAGGTTGCTGTACTTGTCTTGACAAGCTCTTGCACATCAATGCAAATGACCCAAAGGAAATCAAACTCACTATGCTCTCATATCCATTTCCCTCCCCTTCCCCCTGTTTGCTTCGGTCATCATAATACGAGTAGAGAGAAGTAAGTAGTAGAACCAAACAACTCGCCAGCGTTTTCATCCCAGAAACCCTTGGGAATCGCTGCTCCATGTCTCTTACAGAGAGCATCAAGACGGAGAACATGAAGCTCGCGCAATTGTACACACGACGATCTTCAACAAGTTCCACTGTCCAAACAGTTTCTGAAAAGGAGTCCCTAGGGCGAAACAGATGAATCCAACTATACTTGACCCGAACCCATAAATATCCATACGTTTGGAGAGACGCTGGCCGGCATCGTGAACTTCAGGTGGATAAGACTTCAGATCAAATTCATATTCTGAGATTTTGGAGAGACGCTGCACCCTGCAGATGAATGATGAAAGAAGATGAGATCCAGATAGGCAGAACAAGTGGAAAAGATCCAGAATTAAATAGAACTAGAATGGCCCTCGTCCGCAAGTTCTCGGAACCTGGTGGAAGGAGGAAGCAGAGGAGGAAAGTGAAGAGATGAAGACCTCCATAATTGTGAGATTGTAACTTGAAATGAGTACGGTAAGACGCGTTTCTGCTTGGACCTGGCCCACGAGTGCTCATAGGGTAATCTAAGGTTCAAATCTAAAATGTCAATTTTATAATTTTTATTTTATTTTATTTTATTTTAAATTAAAATTTATAATAAGTTTTTTATCATTAATATGAATAATACATATTATTAAATATAGATAATTTAATTTAATATTAAAAAATTTTATAAATTAATTTTCTAGATATACTCTATAAATTCTAGATCTAATATAAATTTTTTAATAAATTTTTACTTTAATAAAAAAATATTAAAAATAAAAATAATCTCCAAAATAATGCTTTCAAAGAATATTTTTTTAAAAAAATATAAGTTAAAAATTTTAAATCTAAACTGATTTAGAGTAAATTTGCATAATCAATTTTAAAAAATTATAAAAAATTAATATTAAATTTAAATAATCTAAATTAAATATGAACTTACATATTGATAATAAAATCAATTTATCAAAATTATTATAATTTTTATTTTAATAAAACTAAAACAAAAAATATAAAATAAAAACTCTAAATTTAAACGGTCTAAATTTCATCAACTGCAATAAGCAACCAAACCAAGTCCTTTTTGGTTTTGATGCCACAAGCTTGAGGAAGTTTTGATGCATGTATGGAAGTATTTCAATTATCCTATTTATGATTCATTTTGTTTAATTGGAGTTAAGTAAAATCTTAAAAACATAGTGATTATGTCTAAAAATTGAATATGTTATTAATTTTATCCCTATTAAATATATGTTCTTATCGGTCGTTATCATAAAATATCTTCAACTATTTCATTGGAATTCAGGAGAGGTAGTTAATTTATTAATTTTATCAAAAAATATAATAAGCTTTCAATTTTACTTCTATTTAAATGAAATTTTTTTAAATTTGTATTATATTATCTATCATGGTTAATAAGTTTAAATAAGGGTAATATTAAAAAAGCATAATTAATATCTCATAGTGTGTCTAATATTAAGTATTAGAACATACATCTAGAAGGTGCCTTGTAATAGGGATTAGAAGCAATAATTATTTTTAAAATATACTCCATTCGTTTAAAAATATAAGATATTTTTTTAATGGTTAGATGTTGAAAAATATAGGTTATTTTTAGTTTTTTAAGGTATAATTAATGTGTTTTTTTTTCAAATGTGCCATAATTAATAAATCACTTTATATTTATTTTAAGGTGAAATACTTTATTAAATAAGGGTAAATATAAAAAGATAATACTTTTTTCATTCAAAAATATAAGATAACTTTAAAAGTATTTTATTATTTTAAAATATAAAATAATTTGAAAAAATTAATAATTGAGATTGGCCGTAAGGGAAAACCCAGATTGTCCGCCGGAAGGAAAATGAAAGACAATTGTTATACTATCTCTATTAAAAATATAAAATATTTTTAATTAAATTTCATCTTCAATAAAATAGTTACATATTTTCAAACTAACTCTATCTTTTTATATTTATCTTTATTAAATATTCTATAATAAATATAAAGTTATTATTAATAGAAATATTTTAAAAAAATAATAATTATATTTTAAAAAATTAAAAATATTTTATATTTTTTAATATTTAATTTTTTAAAAAATATTTTATATTTTTAAATAAAAGAAATACAAGTTATAGGAAACTGATCAAAACGAAAACTTGTGTTCCAAACCATTTTTTAATTTAATTTTATGGGTAACGTAACGGGGAAAGGAAGACGTTTGATGTATGTGGATGTGACGGGAATGAATTGCCCCTTTTGACCAATTAATTTGAAGAGCTCAAAGAATGGCTTTTTATGGATCCATAATCCAATCAAAAGGTAAAATAATCATGTTTAGTTTAGCACGAGCTCAATGCCTAAAATTTGAAATTTCAAGAAGAGCACTCATGGAAAAGATTTAAGTGGACGGAAGCTGTAACATCTCATGATGAATATACAACTTAATTTTTGCCCCGTTTTCTTTGGGCAAACCCTAATATTTTGTGAATGAAAGAATACTTCCAGTAACATTTATAAAATCATATCTATTTAACACAACGTGTAATTGCAACTTCTAGAAAAACAATCACTTTAATCAATAATGACTTCATTTATCTAGCATGATAGTATTTATTTAAAAATAACTTATATTTTTTAACATTTAATTCTTAAAAAATATCTTATATTTTTTAACAGAAGAAATATATAATAAAATGAAAAATCTACTTTATTCAAACTCCATTAATTTGTTTAAAAAATTATTGTAAGTCACTTTATATATTGGTAAATTAATGTAAGTTCTGTATATACTAGAGTTTTTCATACTGCCTCTCTACAAGATCCTCTCATAAATACCATCAAAATCAAGGAGTTTTATTTTAATTTATACTTTTTATAATTTTTTTAAAATATTTATGAGAGGATGTAGAGAGATAATATATAATGGTAGTAGAAAATCAATATCCATATTATATAAGTGGTAAATGAAATAAATTTTTTTTTTAAAATACAAAATATGAAATCAGTTTCAATGCTCATCGTATAGATGAGCACTAAGAGCCCATCACTTCTGAACTATTCAAATTTAATTTTCATGGTTCAGATTTATAATTTTTCAATTGACATTTTTAAATAAATTTTTTTTTTTGAAAAAATAACATTTAAAAGATCGTCTTTTTTTCAGATTTTGTATACATTAAAATAATTTTTTTAAAAAAAATAAAAGTAAAAGACTATAAATTTAGACTATCTAAATTAAATTTAAATAAGTTATAAATAATGAGCTCTTAATGCTCATCTATATAATGAACATTGAAGTTAGTTTTCAAAGTATTGAATACAGATTGAATTAATTTTGTTCAGCTGTACAAGACGTTGGTAAGATAGCCTTTTTGTGTAAACAAATATTATTAATTATTCCATTGTTCCTATTTGTAAGCTAGGGCACTTTATTATTCTCTATATTAATTTACAGGGTAGAAAAAAATTAATTTTACTTATAAAATATTTGTTAGTTTTCAATATTTCTCTTCATATTTTTATCCTTATCAAGTACTTTGAATAAAATTATTAGTAATAAAATTTAAAAATATTTATTAGAGATAAATATAAAAGCTTGTTAAATTTTAAGATGAAATTAATGCAGTTTATTTTTTTTTAATTTTGATAAAATATGTTGGAAGTAATTATAAATAAAATTAGATGAAGAATTTGTTTTTTTATCTTTATTAAATATTAGAATTTATTATAAACCAAAAGTATATATTTATTAATTTTAAGAGGGGGTGAATAAAATTTAAAATTTTTTTGATTGGATAAAATATGTTAAAAGTCAAAGTAAAAGGAAAAAAAAGAAAAAAAAAAAAAAAAAGAGAAGAACATAAGAGCAATGATAGCCTTGTTCTCATTAGTCATCACTAAAAATCTTAGCAGAACTGGTTAGGATGGGAGGAAAAACAAGACTAAACGAACTCCAAAGCAAGCACGGAGGATATTGTCAATCTAAAGATTCATTCTGGGGACCAATAAGCTGACGGAGACATGGAAGATACGATGGTAGTAATGGCCATGATTCTGGTAACCTGACATTCAGTATGCTGAGATTGATGAATTGTAGATGCGAGTATATTCCCGGTGGATTCCAAAGCAAAACTTTAATGGCGTATCGTGTCTTTAATGCCCTGTTTGGTTCGGAGTGGTGGTGGGGGGGCGAAGGAGGTGGGGGGGAATATAAAGCTTTTTAAAGGCGTTTAGTCTCTTTAATGCCCTTTTTGGTTCGGCGTGTGGGGAGGGGGCAAGGGAGGTGAGGGGAGAGGAGGGGGTACGAACCTCGGTTCGGAACATTTCAGAAGTGCGGGGAATGCGACGACCGACGGTGCGAGAAGAAGGATGATACATGGAAGGCGGAGGGACAACGGGCGCCGTCTCCCCATTCAAGCTGTTCAGATCGTCCATGACGATTTCTTGTGGCTCTTGGTCACGACGCCGGGGATTTGAACAGGACCAAAAACTCATCAACACATGGCAAACAACCACCACACCCACAGCCACTTTCAATTTCATTTTCATGATCGCTGATACCAACAATCCGAGAAAGAAATTCGACATGCCAAAGTCGAATCTAGGTTGATGTACTTGTCTGGACAAGCTCTTGCGTGTCAATGTAAATGACCCAAAGCAAATCAAACTCACCATGCTTTGATATCCATTTCCCTCCCCTTCCCCCTCTTTGCTTCGGTCATCATAATACGAGTAGAGAGATGCAAGTAGTAGAACCAAACAACTCACTAGTGTTTTCATTCGAAAAACCCTTGGGAATCGCTGCTCGATGTCTCTCACAAAGAGCATCAAGACGGAGAACATCAAACTGGCGCTACTGTACACGACGATCTTCAACAAGTTCCACTGTCCAAACAGTTTTTGAAATGGAGTCCCCAGGGCGAAACAGATGAATCCAACTACACTTGACCCGAATCCCAGAAATCTCCATACATTTAGATAGACGCTGGTCGGCATTGTGAACTTCAGGTGGATAAGACTTCAGATCAAATTAATATTCTAAGATTTTGGAGAGACGCTGCACTCTGCAGATGAATGCTGGAAGAAGATGAGATTGAGATGGGCAGAACAAGTGGAAAAGATCAAGAAATGAATAAAACTAGAATAGATCCCGTCCGCAACTTCTTGGAACCTGATTGTGATGTCTACTGTGGTTTAAAAAAAAACACTTTAAACAGCTCCAGCGAACCTGATGGAAGGGGAAGCAGTGGAGGAAACTGGAAAGTTAAGAGATGAGGACCTCGGTGAATGTGAGTACGGAAAAACGCGTTTCTGCTTTTGGTGTTTGTTTATTGACACCCTGATCATGGTGTTGACTGTGTTTTCAGAAAATTTTAACCACTTCCGCGGACCTGATGAATTATATAAGCAGGGGAGGTGAAAGTGAAAGGACGAAGACTGTGTTTGAATTAAAAAAATTATAGTTGAGGTTAGAATTTAATTAGTGTTAGTAAATTAAGGTTAGAAAAAATTAATTAATGTAATGTAGTTTATATTTGGATATTTTTTTTTTTAGAAATCTAGATAAATTAAAATTTCTTTGGATGATTTGATTAAAAAGTGAGTTGAGATATTTAATAATAAAAATAAATACAATTTTTTTATATATTTTTTGATTAATTAATAAGTAAAAAATAATAAACCTAAAATTACAATTAATGAGAAAAAAAATTTTAAATATTCAATTATGAAAAGCTAAGCATATCAAAAAATACAAAATATTTAATTGATATGATCTACAAGTTAATCTCTAATTATACCATGAACACGATGCATCTTTCTTGATAATTCAAATAGATTTGATGAGGATGTTTCATCAATATTAATATCTTGCTGATGGAATTGTTTTATGATAATTGAAATTTATTAGATAATTATTTGAAAGAGAATTTATTAAAATGAGTTAAGTTTTAAATATACAATACCTAGTTATGATTTTTTAAAAAAATAATTGTAATAATAATAGTAGTAATAGCAAAGTAATAGTAGTAGTAGTAGTAGTAGTAATAATAATAATAATAATAATAATAATAAGGTTAAGTAGGATTAAAGATAATTTGTTTTCCTACTCAAAAAGATTTTTAATCATCTAAATATTGAGAGTTATGTTTGCAAGTGAAGTTTACTCGTTTTCATTTTATGAAAGCATTAAGAAATGATAAAAAGTTATAAAAAGATGATTTGATTATTTATGAAATCATGATATATTATTTTTAAAATTATATAGGAATTATATATTAAAAAAAGAAAATTAAGAAAAGAAAATTAAAGACAAAGAAGAAGTGAAAAAAATGGTAGGACCCACTATATTGCCCCTTCTCCTTCCCATTTCCATTTCATTACTTTCGCTGGATGCCTCATCTTCCAGCATGCGCGATAGCGAGGAGAGACAAGACGCTAACGCTGATGAAAAAGCTTGGTAGATGAGCTTTGTTAAAAACGCTGGTTTGGACTCTAATTATGATTGTTTTTTTTTTTGACTATCCAAATATGATAAATTTAACTTTTAAAATCTTAATTTAAGTTTGGTTCATGCCAACTTAAGACTCAATCCAAACATGCACGAAGACCTCGATGATTCATGAATGTGGGGTCATAAGTACGGAAAAATGTGCTTTTTATTTCGGTGTCGTGAGTTATAGGAATGCGTTGGGTTAAGGATAATGTGCTCATCAGTGTTACATTAAAGCCAAAAAAAAAAAATTAAGATTTAAATTTTTAATTTTAATGTTAATTTTAATTTTATATTTATTAAAATAAAAATTAATAAATTTTTAATAGTTGTGTTCATCATCCATCTCTAATTCTGAACATTATAGATTTAATATGAATGGTTCAATGAAATATTAAAAAATTATATATATTTTGTAAATTCACTATCATTATCATTAATTAATCTAATAGGTGAATTTGGATTCGAATCTTCACACTTCTGTATGTAATGATTTCATGGAAAGGTATCTACCATTTACTTTTTTCAATACTTTGGCAGAGATAATATTTGGTGTGAGTAGAGCCTACTAATTACTTAATTATATTACCAAACAACCAGGGAGTTTTTTATTTTAACTAGCTTATTAGCATATAATGATTCATAGTTTCATTGATGGAGATTGAATAATTCTTTGATTTTTTTTTTGGAGATATGGAAATGTGATGCAGTGTGTGTCTGAGCCTGGGAATTATATGGCAGACCAAGTGGAATGCGTAAATTTCTTCTTTTGATTAAATTAGTATTTGTTGTGAACAATAAAAATACTATACGTGTCAGAGATGTTGAGTCTCAAATGATAACAAAGGGTCTCCCAACTCCCTTATGACAGTTTACTCAAATGTAAAATATATAAAAAAATTGAAAAAATAAGTATTTGATTAATAGAGTATGTAAATTACAAAGTTGCAAAGATTACAATGCTAAAGATAACGCTAAACCTATTTGAAAACAGAAGTTGAAAGTGTAATAGACTTTGATGATTGATTGTAATTATCATCTCCTCTGTGACCTTCTCTTCCTTTTGTAATGGTTTAGTTGAGACGGTTGCTCTCATAAAATCTAGAGCTCATTTACAAAATATCAAGGCTGCAATAGGCACGACAATCGAGATATGTGGCATGATCTTCCTATTTGCAATGCGTATAGGTTAATTGCTAGCCCGTGTCCCTAGAATATTCATGGATAATGGCTATAACTTTGCAAGATTTGGGGCTTGTTGAGAACACGGTCTGGCTAAAGATTTTGAATATTCATAGACTTTAATTGACTTAGTCAGGTTATTCTATCATGATATAGACTAGCCCTGTTGTTGGATCACTTATTAGACCTAACATTTTAGTTACTCAAACCATTTTCTGCTATAAGAAGTAAATGATGTTTCAATTTTAGTCCAAAAAATGCCCCCTGCATGCAAGTGGTTAGTAACTATAAGCCAAGCGACACATTTGAAAAAGGACTGAAACATCATTTTATTTTTGGCAATATAAATTTTCCCCCTCTCCCTTTTGTCAATCCTTCCTATTTACTTTGCCATTTCTTGACCCTTAAGCTTATACTCTTTGTTGCTTTTGCTACTTTATCCAACAATGGCTTCCTCTTCTACTGCTATTATGTCTGATGTTGCTCAAACCAATACTCCTATCACAACCTTGGTCAAATATCTAACTGTAATTCAAAATCCCGTCAGCCCTTTAAGAGGACTTGCTATGGCAAGTACTTTGTCTTGAACTCATATTTTTCTTGGTTTAGGTTTTTAGGCTAATGTTCTTTCATTCTTTCTTTCTCAAGAAGTTTCATCATTTCATTCGTATGTCAGTTTCTGGTAAGATTTTTTCCTTAAGTCAATTCTTGCATTTTTTAAGGATTAATACTAATTGCATTTTATCATTTTCCTTTAGCACTTCTCCCTAGCCAATTAGAGCAATATGGGATTTTTGTCTATAGCTCGGGATATATTAGAAGTGGCAAGACCTACCCAGCAAAACCCATAGACCTTGACCTCAGTTTGTGACCTCATATTGGCCCAAGCGACCTTACCCTTCACTAAATCTTTCTATAGGAAACTCTACAATTGGCCTCGGTCTCCTCGTGCATAGACCAATTGGGTTAAGCACTTAAAACCAACCTATGAAATGCAATGGAAGGAAATGGGTTTTTATGACCTAATCCAACTTTCACAAGTTAATGTAGATATTCCTATTAGTTTGTTGAAGGCTTGTTGAGCTTCTGGACTCCTAGTTACAATCCCTTTTCTTTGAGCCGAGCCCCATGACTATCATGCTTTCACACGTGTTTATATTTTTAGGATTGCCGATTACTAGGGAGGAGAATTTCCTTGCTATCCTCAAGAAGTATGAATCATATGTTACCCTACCTGCCAAGCTTGAGTTTAAGATTATGGGTGCCGGTTCTTACACTCGAATCATTGAGTTATTCTCGAAGAAGTCCGTAGATGAGCCCGTGACCTTTACAGAGCACCTGATTTTTATCTAGATTTTGATGAGTTAGTGGATCCTAGCTCTGAAGGGAGGAAAGCTTGTGCAATTTCATCTAAGAGAGACCCAATCACTTCTTTGTGGCAATCAACTAGCTATGCATACTATGTTTCTTTGCTATCTTTATGATAGTATAAGGAAGTCCATGTAAAAGAGGCCCTTCAACAATTTTTATAGGCCTATTTGGTTCCTGAGGTTATAGGCCACGACTTACTTTTTGAACATTCAATGGGGGACCATTTCCTTAAGACCTAGGAGTTACCTATCTTTTCACCTACTTGTTGGGCGTGCATATGTTGAATGAGAAAATATACTTTTTTAAATTCTTCTACTAACAGAGTTGGTCCTTGTGGCAGTCTCTAAAGGCCTTTAAAGTATCAGACCATCACCTTCCTACCTGATATAAGTTTATGGTGGAAAAGAAAAATAAACTCGCCTCTCTACTAAGAAATGAGATTTTCCTCTCGACCACCACACCCAAAAAGATGTGGCTTCCTTATACTAGTTCTTCTTCCAAATCCTTGAAGGTTTTTGTAGAGTCATATCGTCCTCAACTGTGGTAGGCTAGTTTAGACTTAGCCAGTGTATCCCATGCGGCCTATCTTCTAGAGTTCACATAGAGTTGATGGATAAAGATATTTTCGCCCGAGTGGCTATTCCTCATGCCACCCGAATGCAATGCAAGGTGGAGATGGTGAACTGAGTCGGAGATGCTTGCCTCCCCTTTAATAAGTGGTAGCTCCATAAGTTTAAGCACATTGTGAAGACCTATACTAATAAGTGTTGTTTTAACGTTAGTGCTCTACTTCTTGGGCTTAGGTTAAAATTAAGATTTTTAACCCAAATAATGGGGTTTGAGGGCTAAAATTTACATTTTAGCACCAACAAATATTAACTAGGTTTTTAGTTTTTATATAGTTTTAACCAATCTAATACATTATTATTTACAAATGTATGACAATGAAAAAGAAAATAATTAACCATTTCGGCCCTACGATTAGTAATTTGACAAGATACAATGAAAATTAAGAACTCATGCTCGTGAATGAAGTCTAATATAAAACATTACACGTGTACATGTATGTATGCGAACTAATTCTTTTTTAATTAAATAGATTTAGACAAGCCTCATTTTAAAAGCTACTCCTTCCTTCCGTTTAAAAATAAAAAATATTTTTAATTAAATCTCACCTTAATAAAATAATTACTTACTTTTAAATTAAACATATTCTTTTATATTTATCTCTATTAAACACCGTACAATAAATATAAAGTTATTATCAATAAAGGTATTTTTTTAAAAAATAATGATTACATTTTAAAAGATTAAAAATATATATTTTTAAATATTTAACTCTTTAAAAAATATCTTATAATTTTATATAAAGTGAGTAACTGTTTTGATAATTTAAAAAATTACATGGTTTAGTTCTCTGCTTACGTGAACTCCAGCCATATACCCCTTGTTGGAAATCATGGGAAGGAAATCCCAGGCACAAGAAGGTTTTCACCCAACACCCGTCAAATCTACGAAGGTTTGTTGACTATAGATTCCTATTTCACTTAAAAGAAAAACTTTTTCCTTTTTTTTAGATGGAAAATGTCAGAAAAAAGCCTTGTAATTGTTTTCAATAATCAATATTTTTTTTAAAAAAGGGCAAATACATCCTAAAAGTTTTTTGAAAAAATCACTAAATATCTTCATCTTTTAATTGTAATAATTTTTTTAAAATAAAAAAAAGTAATTTTACCCTAATGTCAGTGCAACGGTGTAACCATTTGTTGATATAACTCCTTTTGATTTAAGCCACCTGCCATTTTTTAAAAAATTACCAAAAAAAAAAAAAGAAATCCAGTACCTTCCTTCCCACAAACAATTAACTCACCGTCACCACTGATCGATTTCCTGGATTAATGACCAAGCAGCAACATTTCAAAGAAATGAAGCAATAAACAGGAAACATCAACACAAAGTTGAGCTAGCAATCTCCCAACCTCATCAAAGCCAGAACCAATACAAGAACTTGCAGCCACCATCCCAAAAAGCAACAAACCAGATTCAATGAAACAACAATAAATATCAAAGCTTGAAACAATCACTATTAAAAAAAGGGAGGAAACAATCGAATCAACCATAGATACAAAGAGATGACCACAGCTGCATATATACAGAGAGAAAGCCGAACGCTTAGAAAGAGAATAGATTTATTGAGCCTCTTGCTCCAATGTCGTTTCTCCTTCCCTTTCTCGGGAACCAATCATAGGAAAAGCACAGATCAGGAGGACGTATGCACTGGTATGTGTTAAGCAATGATGAAATGGTTAAGACAGTATCTTCAGCGCCATCGTGGTCATCAGCAGCACGGATTCTGGTCGATTATGCAGCTCGAGAGTGGAAACTGAAGTATTCAACTACAAAGATCAATGATTGTGCCGTGGTGTGCCTGTTTCTGGACTGGAAAATGGATGCAAAATTTGACTATGACGACCAAGGCTTCTCTTCTACCACCATCCAAAGCAACCACTAAAGAAATCCAATTGAATCAGACGATGGGCAAAAGTCCAAGCCTTCTCTGCAAAGGAACTTTAGAGTGAGGTGCTCGAAAGAAAACGATACATACAGTGATTTAACAGCTGATGCGGAAGAAGATCATCAGAACTAGTTGGGTCTGGAAGGTGTGACTCGTGCAAACTCGCTGGTTCAACTTTCCAAATTTAATTTTTTGAGGAAAGGCCAAACTCTTGAATTTTATTTGTTCACAGAGACCCGTCGCCAGGAATATGAACCCATTAAGCCCCTGTGGCCTCCAGCGTCATTAATCCCAACCATATCGCCTTTTCATTTGAACCCATCAAACCCTAGTGCCATTCAATTTCCCTTCTGCGTTCTACGTTTCAGAAGGAGGAGGAGGAGGGAGATAATGAGGCTCTGAGTCTTGAGTTTTCCGCTGAGCAAGAAGGGAACTAGGATATGGAGAGAAGAAGGTCGAGAGATCGAGAGAGAGAGTTTGGAGGAGGAAGGAGAAATGCTTCAGAGAAAATGAAGATAATGACACGTGGCAAATACATTACAGCTGGATTTTTCCCCCCAAAAAAGTCACCTCACAAAAAAGTTTCAGTAGTCAACAAATAGTTACACTCACCGCAGGACGAAATTGCTTTTTTTTTTTTTTGTAATTTCAAAATAAAATTACTGCAATTAAAAAATAAAAGCATTCAGTATTCTTTTTTAAAAACCTTTTAAAATATTTTTACCTTTTATTTTTTTTTCTTTTAACTCGCGGCTAATGAAAATGGAAACTAAAGAAGGCTGGGTGATAATTATATATCCAAGAAGGGAATAACACTTGGAAATAAAAAATATTTATACACATTTTTTTCCTGCATCATACATTATTTATAATAGATATTCATGAATGCCACAAGTAGTTTTAAGAGAAGGGTTTTTTTTTTTTTTTTTGCCACATAGGTGTTGAGATTTGTAGCAAAAAGCCTGCCTAGTGCCTAACTTCCAGATTTACAATGAACAGTGCCTTTAGCAAATTCGAGTGTCCACAAATGACAAAACCACATCGTTATGCTCTCCGCGCATCGAATCCATATCCGTGAAACTTTTGATTGGGCCTAAAACTTGTTGTTTTGGGTTTAGGTTTTGTTAGTTTACCAAAAAACAAATGGGCAGGCTGGACAAAGACGCACTGCTTGAGTGGAAGATTTTAGGAGGGCAAAGCACCTAAAACCAGGTGCACAATTGTTCGTCTGATGTTATAAAAAAAAAAAATTTGTCCGTCTAATTTAATCAAAGACACAACAAATAATAAATAAATTAAAATAGACAATACTGTATTAAAAGAAAAACAAATGACAAGACTTCACAGCAAGATTAATTATATCCCAATTTGTATCAAGAATCAGTTCATGATGCACCAAGATGAAGAATTTAGTTTTATGATGAACCGAAAGAGTTCATTTTTGTACTATGACTGGAAAAGACGAAAAGTAATTCATAAAAAAATTAGAAGTATACACCCTAAGTTCCTACTATGAGGAATCTCTGATCACGTCAGTAACATTAGCTGGAAAAATAATAGACTTCTAATTTTAATTATATTTAAATAAAAAAAATTGTAAGTTAACATTACGCTTTTCTTCATAGTTAATCAATTTAAATAGGGGTAATTTTAGAAAAATATAATTAATACCCCACCAAGTGACATATATTAAGATTATCAATCTCTTTTAAAATGTGCCTTATAATAAAAATGAGAGAAAGTATTATACTTCTCTAGTCCTATTTATAGAATGGAAAGAAAGTATTTGTTTTAATTTTATTTATAAAACAATTCTATAATTTTTATATCTATTTTTACTCTTTTGCCCTTATTAATGCTGGAAAATTATCAAATGTTGGAGTATTTTATTTTTAACATATATAATATTTAATAGAGGTAAAGTTATAAACTTATTGAATTTTTTGATAGAATTAATGAGATTTAAAATTTTTCTTGATTCAAGTAAAATATGTTAGAAGTGGCTTATAAATAGAATCAGAAGAAGGATTCTCCAATTAAATCCAAACTAAGCACATTCAAGTGGAGGGATCTTTTTTTTGAGTACAAAGTCACAGAAAATTTGTACAAGGAAAAAAATATTCATGTCAAAGCAAATAATATTATTGCATACTATAGGCCGTTCTACCAAAAATCATAATGTCTCACTTATCGTTAGATACATGATAAGCAAGTCAATTCACGCATATGTTCATCTCTTTATATACATGATAAAAAATGATAATTCAATCTCTCATAACTAAACCCCTTATTGTTGTCATTCCAACAAAGTTCAAGGCTTTTTAAATTACTCATAAATTTCGTTGTAATGTTGAGATAGTAGCCAAGGTATGTAAAAAAACTATCAATTCAATTTCACTAATAATTACAAATAAGACCACCACAAGTGGCAAAGTTGTGTCGATGTCTAGTGTAATCAAATCAGAATTAGATGGACACCATTTTGTTTGAGCTCTATCATGGTCCAAATACTTAAAGTTGAGTTTTGATTATAGATTAAAATTATTGATGATGTCTTGGGTGCAGGAGAAGATGATGTTTATAACAAAAGAATCATCTGCAGAGTAGATAAATTTGCATCTCATCTTCCAAGTGGAGGAGTTACTGCCAGTGAACTTGAATCAATATTGGCATTGGGACAACCTCACCCTCATTAACTCTAATTTACTATTTACTAATATTTTATTTTACGATTGCGTTGTGTAGTGGGATTCGTTACGACTGAACGGATGCTTGACAGACTCAAAAAGCCCACTTTCTGAGGGTCTCCTCAGCTGTGGCCCCATAATAATCAATGTCTATATTGTTGAGGTCAGTGCCTTCATTTTATGCTTAGTGCTTTTTCTTCTCTTCTTAATCCTTGTTTGACCACACAGCCTTTACCGACTTCTTAAACTGATCCCGTCAACGTATAATAAAATGCTCATTTTGTGATTGGCCTGCCATTTAAGTTCTTTCCAACCAGTATTCTCAACTTCCTTACATAACTAGCATAAGAATTTTGAGACACCATTGAGTTGAGCGGAGAAAAAACAACTTGATTCTTTTAAAGTGAAGTTTGGACTGAGTTTTTATGAAAAAGAAAAGGCAATATGTTGAAATGGTTTTATCTCCTGTTTGATGCTCAATCTAGTCTAAAGTTAGGACGTGTTTGGATTAATAGAGATTTAGATTTGGATTTAAATTTAAACCAAATTCTTTATTTAAATATTCAATAATTTATGAAAATCTATTTTTATTATAACCTATATTTTAATTATTTAAAATTCTAATTATTTTAAATTCATCATTCTTTTTGTGCTTTTAATATTAATGTTTTTATAATTTTCATTCATTTCTCATCTCTCATTCTTATCTCTCATCATTTGAAAAACGAAAGTAAACTTATCGCTTTTAATTTTTCATTTTTCTTTCCAATCTCAACTCATCTCTATTTTTCATTTCAAATTGTTAAACAATTCAAATAAAAAATTTTAAATATATAAACTTCAAATATAAAATTTAAAATACGGGATTTAAATTTAAAATTTAAATATAACTGCTACCTTAAGTTAATCAATAATATCATATAACAAATAGTTTTTCTTTTTTTTTTTTTTTTTTTTTAAAAAAAACTCTAGACGGTGGATATGTCGTTACTCGTTCTTAGGAAAACGTCAAGCGAAGGAAAGATCAAGCAATGAGACCCAAAATGAAAACCCAAGAAGGTCATAATTTTAATTTATTGTATTAAAGAAAAGTAGGTTCAGGCTTTTTGTTTTTTTTTCCTTCAAATTTTGTGCTGAATGTGTGGCTGTTATTGAACACATGACGTGCCTGGGCTGCGGACTCCAAAGGGTGTTGGATATATAGTCAATTCAAACCTTTGTTATTTATACATGTGCATACATAATGCATGGAATCTCAACATATTCATTCACATCCAAATGTTTCCAATCATGTTCTATCTATGTGGACCCTCCATCCACAATTTGTATGTGGTATTCATTATTTCATTGCCCACCATCCACGTTAGCTTTACGTCCTATGATATGTACAATTGAAAATGAATTCATGAGTTATTAAGAATCAATCAACTTCTTCAAAACTAAATTACGTAGTTTAGAATTTAGTTTAGACAATATATATGTATAATTGAATGTTAGCAACTTACTTGTCCTGAATGATAAAACCTCTCATTATTTAAATAAATTATTACGGTTAGGGATTTAATTCTTCTAGATCCAAGATAAAGAGGGGGAAAAAGGAAGAAGCCAAACTTGGTGACGTTGCATGTGGCGTAATTAAGCAAGGAAATTACTGTTATTCAAACTTTAATTGGGTAGCAACCTTATTTATTATGGGAATTAAATTCTTAATGTTCGAAAAATAACTTGTTAATATGCAAACGTGACTTCTCAATATTCAAGAAACAAGTCAAATCGATAAACCAATAACTTTTTAATAATTGAACCATGAGATTTAATTTTAGTTGAGGCCTTCGACATGCAGCCAAGTTTGAGATTCATTTGGCCTTGTGCGCAATTATTCCTCTTGGATGCTTTGGTTGAGATTCTCCCTCTTTTTTAGGTTTAAGCTAACACCAAGTGACCAATATCATAATTTCAATATATATATATATATATATATATATGGAGAGAAGGTTTTCTGGCTGGGTCATGTATCTGAAAAGATTCGAGGGTTGTAGATTGTGGTATTTGACAGGAATGGAAGAGAACAAACCAATTCAATTTATTGGTTATCTTAAGGTGAGCATAAATACTCGAGGGTTGGGTTCAATGTTTTTTTTTTTTTCATTTAAAAAATATATTAAATTTTAATTAATCTTTTAAATTTTAGCTTATTTTATATTGAAAAAATATATATTGAAGCACATTATGATAAATATTTTCTTAAAAGAAGCTCAGTTGTAAACGGTGAAAGTCTGAAAGATTAGTTTCAAATGATTTTTAAATCGTGAATTTTTTTTTGTTTTTTAAATTGTGAAATTTTTATAAATCTAACAAACAATTATAAAAAAGATTCGAAAAAATGGGTCATCAATATCTTTAATATTTTTAACAAATCAAGTCATAAATTATTTAATTTCGATGGTCAACTTTCCTAACAAACTAACCCGTTTTTAATTTAATATATATATATATATATATTCCCTATTTTAAATTGAAATGTTTTCCTAATTTAAATACATTTTATAATTATATATATTATTAAAATACCTTATTAATATTTATATTAATATAAAATTTACATCAGGAATTCATGCAAGAAGAGGCTTACTTCTTATAAAATAAATAGAATAAAATATTAGATCATGGCGTTGGTCGTTTACGGATTTAAGAAAATTGGATCCATCGCTCCCCAGAGTGTGATAATTTGAGTGGTTTGGAAGTAATATTATTATTTTGGCCACAAAAAAGTAATATTATTTTATGGCTGTTCTTATTTCTTATACATATCTTTGCTTATGTTAATTAGGACTAAGCTCGTTGGACTGGCTTTTTTAAATTTGAAATTAATTAGGATTAGACCACTATTTTAAAATAGAAAATAACAATTCTAACTTAAAAAAGTTGATCCTTTTAAGTATGAAAATAAAAAAGTTAACCCTTTTAAATCCTTTTATTATTTTTTTAAAATTTCAATTTGAAAAAAAAGAGGCTAAGTATTTAAATAAAATAAATGAAAATGTAAACTTATTCCTCTTCCCTCATTCATTCATTAAAATTTAGTTAATAATATTGGTAAAGTTTAATTTTCATTGGTGTTAATTTTGATATGTTATTAGATATTGAAATTGGATATTTAAGTTTTACATATTTGTTATGGTATGAATTGACTTAAATTTATCTTCTTAAATTTAAAACTTGTTTGTTTAAAATTAAGAAATAAATTATTTTTATATAGTTTAGGAGTTTTATGAAAAATATATTTAGTTTGAAGAGATTTTTTTAAAAAAAATATTATTTTACATTTCATTACAATACTAAAAAAGTAATTATTAGTTAATTATTTTTAAATTTTATGATATTTTTTTAATTTTTATTTTATAAAAATAATTTATGATTATAAAATTTTATAATATTTTTGTGTATCCATCTCTTTAAAACACTCTCTTTCATCTACTACATTAGATTATTTTAAAAAACTACTAAAAGTAAATTAAAATAATTAGAAATCTATTATTTTTCAGTTCTTGTTTATTTTCAAAAATTTAAACAAATATCATAAAAATTAATGGCCAAAAAAAATATCATAAAAACTTATAAAATAAATTTTTTAAAAAAGTGAGTGATTTTTAATATGAAACAAATGAGGCCTTAATCTTATATGTTATAACTATTTTTAGAATTATAAACATAAATTTTTAAATAGTAGAAGAAAAAAATAGGATTGTGGCCCATATGGCTGACCTTTTAGCCTTGATAGTCAGGGCTAAGTCTTGTCAAATGATACTCTAAAATATAATTGAATTTAAGAGTCAATCAATTTAGACTTTAATCTTTCAAGAGTTCATTTTTAAGATTGAACTGACTCTAATTAACAATCTTAATATTTCACATTTTGGGGGAAAATAATAAATTAAAGTGACGTTAACCAAATTGTTTGCCATATTTCTCTAACTCCTTTAGATAAACAGTTCTATCTTTTTGGCAAAAATTCATGTACCAATAAAATTATCATTCTTATAAAAATGTATATTATTTTTTATTTCTAATTTTAATTATTAATTGTTATCCATAATGAGTAAGAGTTATATTTACATAAATATCTTGACTAATGCATAAAAAACAAAATAATTTTTCTGAATATATTAGATTGTTTATAGTTTAAAATAAAATTAGTTGTGAAAAAATACTTACATATTTAGGCCAGATTAACATAATAAAATCATTCTTGTCGGTCAAGTTAAATGCTAAATCAAGAAACTTGTTGCTTTATGCTTTGCAATTTAAAACTCAACAGAATCATCAGAAAAATGGAGGGAGATTCAGGGGACCTCCTCAGCTAACGTGGTTTTTAAGCATTAAAAAAAGACAGAAAAGTAAGAAAAAGAAAAGCAGAGAACACAGTTATCAAAAAAAAAAAAAACCCAGAGAACACAATGTACGTCGTTTTGATGCAGAATCTTCAGCCAAGCAAGAGCCTTCGGCATCTCTTTTGTCTGTCGTCCAAGTTCTTGACCCTTTCAAAAATTTCTTGGCTTAAAAGAATCAATCAATACAAGAAGACTTACTCAATTCAAGCGCCATTCATTAGTACGTCAAACTCCTCATTGATAATTCGTAAGGGTTACAAAGCTCAATTTTCATTTCTGAGAGATCGTTAACATACTGGATAAAAGGAAAACACAGAATAAAATAGGAATAGGGATAGCAAGAATTAAAATTGAAGTGTTCTAAGATTTTTCGTCATCATCAGCTACCTCGCTTAGAAATCCTTCAACAACTTGCGAACCTGTTCAAGCGTCACAAACAGCACCACGGTGAAGGGTCCTTGCCTCGAAATCGTCGGGATAAAACCTTTGTACAGTGCCATAGGACCTTCGGCACGCACAGTTTTCAGGGCACAATCCAACGCCCCGGAGTACGGCGGCTGTGCCCCCGGCTCCACCTTCATGTTCATTACCCTTGTCTTTATCACATCTACCGGATTCGACGCTACGGCCGCCACAAACCCCGCCGCGAAGCTAGCAGTTACGTGGGTTCCGAGCCCATCACGCATAACTCCCTTCTTCAGTATCGCTTCCTTCACCTGATCGTAAGTAGCCAGCTGCGATGCCGTCACCAGCATTGCACGATTCACCGTAAGCGATGACCCGCGCCACAGGCTAGTCACTCCCTCTTGTTTTGCCATTCGGGAGATTGCGTCCACCACTGATGTGTAGTTCCGGCGCTGAGCCACCGGGAGCCGGCCGTCGGCCTGCATTCGAACCATGGCTACATCGGCCGGATTTCCAATGGCGGCACCGACCGCACCAGAGATCAGACCGGCGCCGATTTTGCGAGACAACGGCATGGTGCTCTTGGCGTTGGGATCGGACCATTTCTGCTTGAGCACCTCGTAAAGACCCATGCGCGTGGTGGAGTAGAGGCACTGGCGGAGAACGGTGGCGGAGACGCCGGAGAAAAGAGCAGTCACGCCTTCTTGTTGGACAAGGCGAACGCCGACGGCTATGGGACCCACACGAGCAGGCGCCGCGGCGGCCTGGGGCATCGGAGGCACGACCCGGTGGACGGAGCCAGGGTGGAAGGCGAGTGCAGGTCGGAGACTGTGGACCGCCGGGTTGGGTCTGGGAGCATGGTTCTCGCCCTGGAGCTGCATACGGACCTTGATGAGGTCGAGAGGGTGGGTGGAGCACCCGGCAACAATAGAAGCTATGCCTCCTTCAACAAAACCTTTAAGACCCATTACGGATTTTCTGAGCAAGCAATCGAAAAAATAGATCTACTGGGGCAAAATTGAAAGAATGAATGTGGGATGGTGTCAGCTAAGGGAGCGAAAATTTCTGGTGAAAATTAAGAATAGGTATTTGAGCAAAAGAAAAAAGAACACCTTGGAGGAAAAGACTATAAAGACCAGTTGGAGTTAGGGTTCATCTCACTGGAAACCAGGAGATGAGAATGGAGGCCACAAGCGATGGATGAAGAGTGAGGAATGGTAGGCCTCTGAGACATATGCTGGCGGCTACGAAGTGCGGAAGAGGGAAAGAATCGATTGGGATGAGAAAAAATGGGAGCGGCGAAAGGAATTTATACGGGACGACGAAGAAGGGAAGGCGGAAGCTGGCATTGGCAGTGGACCCCTCCAATATCTCACGCGATTACGGACTCTGCGATTTGGAAATATCGTTCCGAATTTCACGCGTTCGTGGGGCCCGTCCATTTACTGGGTCTTTCACAAAATTAGTTAGTGCTGCTGTTATATTTTTCATTTAAAACAAAAAACCAAAAACAAAAGGGCTGCCACGTTGTATTGTACCCCGCAGTCACTTCCCTCGTCACAATTACAACTTCTTTTTTAGTAGACAGACAATTTTTTCATTTTTGAAATCACTAGCATATCAAATTGATGAGGCCTCCACCTAATAATTTATTTGATAATGTAAACATATATTTGTACGCATCAAAGTAAAGAAGAAATTGTAGTTATTGCGCAGAAAATGACGGACACACAGCCCTGCAAAACTTTTTTTTAATTTTTGATATTAATAGAAAATATTTATAGTATTTGGTATAAAATAGATTATATTTAAAAGATACAATATAGTTTTATTTTTTACGGGTTTAGATACTTTTATTTCGTTATAATATAGACTAAAATAATTTTTAATTATTTAATTTAAATCACCCAACCCAAGTGATAGCTAAATAATTTAAATTTAAATAGCTAACCAAATTGCCATTGCATTTTATTACTTATCTTTTGAACACATTTTATTCTTTTTTTATTAAAAAAAAGGTAAATCTTCCGCATGCCAAGTGGGATTGACAAACAGTGGAGAATGGAGATCCAGCTCAAGGCGGAAGGTCGACATATGGATGCCGACTAGCGACGACCGAGTTGGATAGTGCAGATCAAGTTGGTGCCCATTTTGTGAAAAGTCTTCTTCTAAAACACAGGAAATTAGGTCACTGTTTCCATTTTTTATTTTAAAAAATTATTTTGCAATATAATATTTAGAATTATTTTTTAAACCAAAATCATATGAAAATCTATTAATTATGCTAATTTGAAAATTAATTTTAAAATTACAAACGGTTAATGATGATGGTTTGTAATAAAAATTAATTAAATTAATTGCATTTTTAATAATTAAATATAACATGTTTTAAAAATAAAAATGAAAATAATTTTAAAACTAAATAAATTCAAAACGTTTATTCAAATTATTTTTATTTTTTAAAAATAAAAAACAGTTTGTAAAAATAGAATTAGTTTCTAGTGTAATAATAATCTGTGTCTCTAAGAGAATTATTTGTACAGCAAACAGGCGGGGACAAGAGAAATGCTCCAACTCCAACAACATTGGGGGCAAAAACTTAAAAAATAGTATAATAGAAGAGGGTGTCAGGAGGCGCGTGGGAGGCATGGGCAGGTGAAGCTGGGCGACGGAGTTGGAGAGTTTCAACCCTTGCGTCACGTTTTATTTATTTTATTTTTTTAAATACAAAAACACGAAAAATTTGTGACAAAAGTAAATAAAATCAGGTCACATCAAATTTTATAAAAAATTTATATTCTAGGAGTGAATGACTATAAATATTAAGATCAAGATTTTTTTGAGAAGCTTAGTAAACGAGTATATCCGCACATCTCTTTACTTCTTTAAATGCATGTTCGAAGGTAATAATCAATCTTTTAAAACCAAATTCTCGACTTTATTGATAATACCAGACAGATAATGGTTATCAAAAAAATTATATTGGATAAGCAAGAGTGCTTCCACATAATCAGAGTATATGTTGATTTTATTGAACTGAGCATTCTAACAAAGCTAAAATCCTTTTAAAATGCTCAAGAGTTCTGCTATAGTGCTTGGTTGATAATCAAGGTATTTGAAAAATTTCTTGATTCAATTGCTTTTATCAGCCTGTATGATTCCATCACAAGTTGCAATTTTAGTGGAATTGACAACCCCGTCAATGTCAAGGCAAATCCAACCTGTTTTTGAAGGTATCCATTGTGCCTCTAATCTTTTACAATCACAACTGAGGAGATTAACTCTAAATTGAAGCCTCATGTCATTGGAGATTTGCTAGTTACTAGAGAAAGTAATATTGACATTCTAAATGGTTTTTCCGAAATAAATCTTTTTGCAACGGGTCTTTCAAATATTCCAGCAAACTTGAGCGAAAAGCTTTTGCCATGGGGTCTTTCTTATGTTAAGATTTTCTACTTTAACTTTCACATTTCAAGTTATCCAATCTTGCACAAAAAGAAAAAAAAGTATTAAATTTTGAAGCTTTCACCAGTTTAACCCAAACATTACGAGCTTCTATGCAATCTTGTAAAATATGAATTGAAGAATCAAAAGAATTGCATTTAAAAAAGCAAGTTCTTTGAAGAGGAGTACTTCCTTCAATATAAGTAGATTTGAATTAAAATTTGTTTTAAGCAACCTTTTAAAAAAATATTTAATTTTTTCATGAGTAAGTCACTTTTAAATCCTTGTTCAAATGTTAAAATTGTTACAATCCTTTTAAAAAACATAATTCTATAAATAGATTTGATGTTAAAGTTACTAGTAGAAGAAGGTTTTCAAATAATGACATCATCATCCATGAGAGATTGGGTGGTCTAATCAGCATGATGAATCTTGTCATTTCAAGAAGGGGGTGACGATGCATCACATTTTATTTTATTAGAAGGGTTATGAAGCAATGTTATCAAAATCAAATTGAAATTTAAATAAAAATATTTAACAAATCATAATTTTTATAGTTTAATTAATAGGTTAGACTGATGATAGAAATAAAAAAAAAAAGAGGGAAAACTATCAAGTTATTAATATAATATTAAGATAATAATAACATCACATATGATTACTCAGATACCAAATTTGCCGCTGCTCGAGACCACCCGAGTCCAACAAGCCGTTCTGGATTTGGTGGCTCTCGAAATCCGCCAAGGAACGCGGGAACCAAAGGAGGAGGGACAGTTGGACTGGCAATGAGTGAAGCGAGAGCCACGTGTCGATTATGGAAGAAGAAGAACCATGTCAGGTGCCATCCGGGGCAGGCCAGCCTAGGCCTCCCAGGTGCCATTCGGGGCAGGCTTTTTAGTTTTCAACTCTTCACACTCCCCCCCCCCCCCCAAAAAAAAGTGTTCACACTTCATTCCGATATTCCTGCTCTTTCTAAACTTCTTAGTTTTACATTAATGACCAAACCTAACTGAGTTTAGTTTTTAATTTATTAATAGTTTACTTGATAAAAGTTTATTTGATAAAAATTAATTTAATAAAAGTTAGTTGTTGTAATAAAATTTGTGTTTGAATATATTTTTTTAAAAGTCAGTTTGATACATTGAAAGTTGTTTGGTTTGTGATAAAAAAATATATTTTTAAATGTACAATTATCAAAAAGAACATTAATTTATAATAATTTATAATTTTTATTATATAAATATAATATATTTAAAATATTTAAAAAATATAATAAAGATTTTAAATAACATAAATTTTTATCTATAATGTTAAAAATTTAATCTCTAGTTATTTGTATTTTTTAATTTATAATTTTAAAAGATGCAATAAAGTTGTATAATTTTTATTATACATTAATGTAAAAATTAACATCATTAATTACTCAATTTATAACACTAAAAAAATTTATATCTAATTATTATTATTAAAATAATAATTATATTTTTAATGAATTAACTATTTTTTAAATAAAAGAATAAGAGATTAAACTTAAAATAGTATGGTCAAATAACATCCTACTTTTTAAATTCACTTTTCAAAAGCTTCAAATAGTTATGTGTGCATTTAATTTTTAGTTTGTTAAAAGTTCATTTGGTGAAAGTTTATTTGATGAAAGTTAATTTAGTAAAAGTCAATTGTTGTAACAAAATTTGTATTTGAATATATTTTTCAAAAGTCAATTTGATACATTGAAAGTTATTTGGTTTGTGATAGAAAAATGTACTTTTGAATGTACAATTACCAAAAAGGACATTAATTTATAATGATTTATAATTTTTATTATACAAATATAATATATTTAAAAAATATAATAAAGATTTTAAATAACATAAATTTTTATCTATAATGTTAAAAATTTGATCTCTAGTTATTTGTATTTTTTAATTTGTAATTTTAAAAGTTGTAATAAAGATTTATAATTTTTATTATACATTAATGCTAAAAATTAACATGATTAATTACTCAATTTATAATACTAAAAAAATTGATACCTAATTATTATTATTAAAATAATAATTATATTTTTAATGAATTAACTATTTTTTAAATAAAAGAATAAGATATTAAACTTAAGGTAGTATGGTCAAATAACATTTTACTTTTCAAATTCACTTTTCAAAAGCTTCAAAGAGTTACGTTTCAGAAATTCACTTTCAGCTACTATTTAAATGTACTTTTAGAATGTGCTTTTTTGCAAAATGTTCTACCCAAACAATTTTTAACTTTCTGAAAGTAAAATTTTACTTTTTAAACGTGAAATGGAGGAAAATCAAACAGACCTTATGTTTTAGAAATTTACTTTCAGCTACTATTTGAATGTACTTTCAGGATGTGTTTTTCTGTAAAATGTTCTACCCAAACAACTTTTAACTTTTTAAAAGTAAAATTTTATTTTTTAAACGTGAAACGGAGAAAAACCAAACGGACCCTTACTGGGACCTCGCTTTCCACGACGAAACGCCACCACATTCCCCCTTCTCTCTGCATTGTTCAAATTTGAATTGAGCAATCTATATTTAATATTTTTCATTTTTATTTTTGACAAAAATTAATCATTCAATCCCTAATGTTATGGTCCAATAATAACTCAATTTTTTAAATTTTGACTTACTATAACTCAATTCGTATTATTTTAACTTGATTGTAGCTCAGACTTTAAATTTTTTCTTTTATAATTTAATCTGTATTATTTCAATTATTTAAATATTAATCCCTCTATTTTAAAAAATAAAATAAGGATTAAAAATATTTTAAACCTTTAATATTTATAAAGATTAATAAGGTTTAATATTTTAAAATATTAATAATAAATTTTAACATAATTTTAATCTTTTAATCTTTAACTATTATAAATATTAAAAGTTTAAAATATTTTTAATCTTTATAATTTAATTTTTAAAATATGGGCAATAGTGATTATAGTTATAGGTATTGAATTGTAAAAGAAAAAGTTCAAGAATTGAGTTATAAATAAATTAAAATAATAATAATTAAGTTATAATAAATTAAAATTTAAAAATTAAATTATAATTAAGTTAAAATTATACAGAGTGAATGATTAATATGTCCTTTTTTTATTTACTAAAACAAAAATGATACTTGCTCCTCCTATTTTATGATAACTTCAAAACAAAATGAACAACTATCAATTCTACTAAGCTTTCCACGGCAGAGCTCTCTCGCCTCACACACTTTTAATCAAATGTGGGTCAAGATTTAAACCTCAATTTCTAGAAAGAATTTGACTTTTAATCAAACAAAAGTTCTTAAATTGTTTCCCATAGTGTTCCAAAATATAGTTCAGAATGCTAGGAGGCTTGGCATGGAGTTTGAAACAACCCATGCTATAAATTAACACTCACATCATTGTTTCCATGTAACGGCTCCATAACATTTTGGGTTCGCATTGAAAAGAGAATATTTTTTTATTAGTATATAAAGAACAATATATAATATCTATTTATTTTGCTATTTTATTTACTTTTTTTAATTTAAGGGTCAGTTTCATAATATAAAATTTAGGAACTATCTTTTCTAGCATCACACTTAAAAGTAGTATTTTATAGAGGTTCAATATTGGTGCTTTTAAAAATATCTTTCATTATTAAACTCTCTTGACCTAAAACAAAGGTATTTATATCTTTGATATTAAAAATTAGTTTATTATTTTGAATAATTTCACCTTTGTCAAAAAAAAAAATTAAACAAACAAATTATACCTTTCCAAAAAGTTGACTTTCTATTATTTATATGGTCACTATAATCATGCAAGAAAAGTCACCAACATTCGGTTCGCAATTCTTCCAGTTAATTTGAACGTCTTCAATGATATTGAATCAGATACTCTCACTTAACATCGGATATACAAATGCAAGTTACAACACTATCTTTTTTTTTTTTTTTTTTTCAAAGATAAAAGGTCACCCGAAAAAGTTGCTACACTATCGTTAAAATGCCCAAAAAGATGGGAAATACTAATCTTCTCCTGAAAACTTCAATTTCTTTTTTCCTATTCACTACGTAATTATGACTCATGCACTAGATTTCACGAATGTATATATTAAATTGGGAGAACGCTGACGCGTTCATCAGCAATAACCAGCATGTGCAGACAACCATATCATCTTTGATATTCAACTGGAGCAATGGAGTACTTGATTTCCATTCAAACATATTTGTATCAGGTGAACATATTTACAGGTTGCTTGAGAAATACAAACACCAACCTAATTACACTCCCAGCCAAAACTGAAATAACTACCACTAATACACAATGACACTCGCTAGGCAGAATAACTATAATTTCATCATCAGCTTACCCTTTTATGGGTCATGTTCTAACATCTTTCAGTACACCCCCCTTTTCAAGCTCTCTAACAGATCCTTTAGGGAAGGAACCTTCATAGCCAAGGTCCGGTAAAGTCTAGAATACCGTGCTCGGGTTCCATCTGCGGTCCTTGCTAAGGCAAGCAAGCTAAGAGCCTCAGGTAATTCGGCAAATACTTGTTTCATTTCCTCCAAGCTCAAGTTTTCCAAAACTGACGGTCTAGGGGCAACCCTCACGATCTCACCACCTCTCGGTTCTTGAACTCGAGAATCCGCTTTTATGACTAGTTCTGAATTTGAATTTGCTCCACATTTGATTATGAATGGGGAGGAAGTGCCTGTGCCAAATTGAAGGACTTTCCACTGTGCCACAACGGTTTCGGATCCAGACCCCAGATCTGTTGAAGGCTTGTCAGCGTGTGATAGATCTTGAATGCTGTCATCAACTTCAGGAATCGACTACATCATTAGACAAGAGAGAAGAGAGATTTAGGAGTCACAGTACTCAGGCGAAGGTGTCATAACAAGAAGTCGCTTATGTATATTAGTAGGTTCAAATGTTGCAAAATTGGAATGGAACACGTAGCCCGCCACTATATATAAAATACAATCCAGCCCCACAGGTAAACGCATTCAATACTTCAACCACTTGGCGAGCAGCTGCAATGTGACTCTGTGCGCATGGATGATCAATTTCAAGAAACAAAGGCATCTTTTGTGTTAATTCATCCAGAGAAGCAAGCATTGCTCTTTTCTTACTTTTGCTCTGTAGAATGTATCATCATATCCTGTTAAACTAATAACTTAAATGTTGATAACGCTAAACTTAAATTTTAAAAATAATTTTGAACAAAAAAAATAGAACCTTGATTTCTTTCAACAAGCCGTCAAGTGAAATGAGAGATGCTAATTGCGTATCTTCAGCAGCAGCAGCAAAGGGATTTTGAATAGGTGAACCACCACAATCCAATGTCAAAAAAGCAGCGTCGCTTCTCATTTGTTGCTGAAGGAACATTAAATTAAAATAAAATAAAATAACCAAATAAATGAGTAGGGTCACTAGAGTATTACTAGATCCAATGTAAATTCTTGACTACCTACAAGAGTTTAGACTATTAGAATGTAAGATTATAGTGCACAACAAATACACTAAAAAGAGCAAGAGAAAGAAAGAACGAACTAAAAAATTGTTTGCTTTGGGGTGTGTACTACCACTAGCCACCTATCTCTATTTATAATAGATGGAGGCCACCTCCAAAGAAAGAAATCTAATCAATTATAATTCATTTCATTATAGAAGGAATGAATTGATTGGAATAATCACCATTATTATGAAGGATTACTTCTCCATTTGGAATTCAATCAAAAATTAATCAAATTAATTTCAAATTTTGGTCAACTCATCATTACCACATTTATGTCATATCCCACCAATGGCTTGTCAAAGGCAAATTTTATGCAAATTCTAACATCTCCCTCTTGCATTTAATGAGACTTCCATCATATGAATCTTATCTCTCTAAATTCATACTTGATGTTCTATCGTGATCATATGAGCATGATGTGCTCAATTTGGATGTTTGTGAACTAAAAATCCTATGATAGGATCCCTGATGGAATCAACACACAAGAACATCCCATGGTATACTTGTATTGTAGTTATGTGTTACCTCAAGCACCCTAGATTTATCCATACACATTACTCATATCATATCTAATTCCTCTTGAGTTAATTATTTCATTCAAATTGCTTTCTCATATACTTAGTACCTGCACTTACAATTATTTAACTGTATGGGCTTTAGAATTTTTGTGTGAAATTGTTAAAGCCTGGTTAGGGGGACACACACAGATGGTGGAGCTAATTAATGTGGTTCCATTTTTAAGACCTTTACATTGAGTAGTTACTTCAAGGGAGCGGTCAATCATTACAGTGGTTCTAGTGGTGGGGTTTAAAGAGGAAGAAGACTGATGGGATGCCATAATTGATGACTTGGAACTCTACTCCACAAGACTTGCATGCATGGTCTTTAAGCAAAGGAGGATTAGGGTCAACATGGAGAATGAAAAAAAGAAAAGGAGATGAGAAGGAAGTGAACTATGATGGATTTTAGATGTTGACACCTAACATTATTGTAGGACTCATCCAACAAAAGTAATGGACATTTACCACTCTTAATGATATAGGGAAAAATGCACCCATTAAAACAATACTATTACAAAATAATTTTATAGGAGCACTTATTTTTGGAAGCACTCTTATAAAGGTGACCTACTAGAGCGCTTTGTAAAAGCACTCTCGTATAGGTCAAGAAAAGCACTCCCTTTAGATGACCATATAGGCATATAGGAGCTCTCTTCATATGAGCGCTCCCCGTATACCTCCATATATACTAGAGCGCTCTTTATAAGAGCATCTTATATATAAGCATATGAGAATGCTCTTCATATATAGGGGTATATTGAAGCGCTCTTTATATAAACGCTCCTTTATGTGCCCTTTACTGGAGCGCTCTAACACTCTTATATGTATTTTTTATTTTTTAAGAATTTAAATTTTTTAAAACTACCTCATGTTTATCTCTTAAAAATGACTAATCACAATATTAAAAATTAATCCAAAAATAATATTATTGAACATAAAAATTTGCATACAATGAAAGAACTTGATACCGTACGTCCTTGCTCTTTCTTGAAATGTGGAGTAATGTGCTAACAAGATGGTCACAGACATTCTTTTCGATGGCATCATGTCAAGGAAATGCCTAACATCTAGAGTTTTCCAGTATGGCAGTTCAAATTTCCAACCATTTTTAACAATCTTACTTGTAAATAATTTTTCAAATTTGATATTTAAATCTTTAATCTTTTCAAAGAGCTACTCACTAGGTAATGGCAAAAGAACTCTACCCTTTTTTGGGTGGCGATTAAAGGCCTTCTTCAACCGTCAGTAATGATGTGTTTGTGATAAATATTGACAATGATTAATGAAAATGTTCTTCCTATAATGTTTCAATCATACTAAACAAGCGTGCTCCTCACAAACTAGGCAGGCATCTCACATTTTGATATTATATCCTGACAAATAGCCATAGGCAAGAAAATCATTTATGGTACTAAATAACATTACTCACAGGATGAAATGTTCTTCTCTATATCCATCATAAACTTTCATAAGTGTCTCTCATAGTATCTTTAGATCTTCAATTAATGAAGTTAAGTACACATCTATATCATTTTCTAGTTGTTGAGGCCTATAAATTAATAATGACAGCATCATAAACTTGCGCTTCATGCACAGCCGTGGAGAAAGGCTATGGAACATCAAAATCACCGGCCATATACTATAAGTATTACTTTACATGCCATAAAGGTTCATTTTGTCAATGGCTAATACAAGGCAAAGGTTTATATCTTCAATCCCTAACTTAGGGTATATAAGATCAAACTTTTTTCATTAAGGAGAATCTGCAAGGTGCCATAGCTTGCCATCCTTAATTTTCTTGTTAGCATGTCATGTTAAATGTTTAGCATCTTCTGCAATCCTATATAGGTGTCTAAATCTTAGTATGATTGAAAAAAACCATAACACCTTCATTGGGCAACATCCATTCCTCTTGTACCTTAAGGCATTGCATTTTAGACACTTATATAAGGTTGAATACTCTTTTCAAAAGAGGACACAATCATTTGGATATGCATGTATCTTCTCATAGCTCATTCCAATATAATAGAACAATTTTTTGGCCTCAGAATATTAGGTAAAATCTCATTGTACTCTAACATCTCCTCATACAAGAGTTTAAGAAAATTTGTGAAACTCTCATCTCTCCATCCATTAGCAGCTTTTAGATTGTACAATTTTAAAAAAACTGATAGTTTTGTGAATTTCTTACAACTGGGGTATAATAGTTTATCAATATCACTTTTCAACTTCTAGAACATCTCAGGACAGTCCTTAAAATCCTCTTCAATCACATCAATCACATCAAGACAATTAACATCATATGTCCTATTATCATGATTAAATGTCGAGTAGCTCAAACTATCCCTGTAATCACTAATGTTATTCCTTGTTTCCCTATGCATGGTTCAACAAGTATAAGTTAGATCAATCCCATTACATATCAAATGATCTTTCAATTCTATTGGCCTTACTTTTTTCCATAGCAACATAAACAAGGACATGTAACTCTACAGGGGTCTTGATTATGACAAAATGCAAACTCAATAAACTCATTCACATCATCCCAATATTCTCTAGATAGTCGATTAGCCGACATTCATTTACAATCCAAATCACTAACATAGTGATAAAAATTCAAGAAAAAATGACTTAGATTTTTTTTTCTAAAGGAAAAACCTCCCAAATAATCAAATCATACAACACAATACATTTAAACTAAATAAATCAATTCATTCAAATAAAAATTTAGTTACATTAATCCGTTTAAATGCCACCAATCAATTGTAATTTAACAATAATCTTTTCTAAAAGTGAAACATCCCAAAGAAAATAAACACATTTCATAAATAAAATTAAAAAGTTCAGATATCTTCCTCCACAATATTAAACTTCCATTCATCATAATTCATACTACATTCAACTTTAAGCTAATAAAGTTAACAACTTCAAATTCTTAGTAATTCCTATCACAGATTATTAATATATTTTTATATCTAAATTATTCTAAAATTTATATGAGGATTTATTATAACATTAATTATTAAAAAAATACCTTGAGTCTTTTTTGGTGGCTTCACACAGCAACGGACAACAGTCGGCGGTTGGAGTAGAGTGATCGATGACCTTGGATGACAACTTCACGATGACAGACAGTGCTGCTTCGAGTTGGAGAGCATTTTTCAAGCGCCTCTTCACAGGGACAGATGGCGCTGGTAGAGAAATAGCGACGACAGTGATGCAGATCCACGATTTCAAAACACAGATCCGTGACTTTAAACCTTAGAACAATGAGTGAATAGAGGGAAAATGCAGAAGACAACAGAAGCACAAATAGATGGTGGCAAACTGGACAGTCAAAGAAGGAATGTACGAAGATGTCATGCGGACGGACAACTTCGAGAGAGAGAGAGAGAGAGAGGAAGAAAAGCAAACTGAATAAAAAAACTAAAATTGATAGGGGATAGGGCCATCTATTAAGTATTTCAAAAAAATCCTATTAATTATTTCAAAAAAATTGCGGGCCTTTCCAAGCGCTCTTTACTGAACACTCCAAAAGGTAAACTTCTGCAATGTTTAAGGGTGCTCAATTTAAGACCGCTCTTAAAAGGCTTAATTTTTTTTTAAATTTTTTAATGATACATTTTAGAAGCGTTCTTATAAAAAGTGCTCCGAAATGCCTAACATATAGGGTTGCTTTTTATGACAAGTGCTCTAATAAGTTTTACCTGACTTATCAAAAGATTTTTTTATTTCAGCGCTCTAAAAAACCGCTCAAGTATATGTATTTTGTAGTAGTGCAAATTCATTGATATTTTTACACCCTCCTTTATTGAAGGATACTGAGTGCTCCTAAAAAAAACTTGATGGTATTTTTTTCATTTGACTTGATCTATCACATGACTAGGAGTGTATTCATAGAAGTTTGCATTAATCATAAAAGAAATCTGCTTTTACTCATCTCAGCCTTTTTATGTATTTGTCTCATAATATTGTCAAAAGTCGCTTTTGACTTTTAGACAAAGTAGTTTGCTTTAATCACATTAGTCTATTTTTACCCTTGTTTTTACTTTTATCTCATAATTAAATATGTGAAAGATACCACGGGTGGCAAAGCTATCAATGTCTAGTCTAATTTGACTAGAATCAGGTTGGAACCATTTTACTTGAGGTCTATCATGATCCAAATATTTGGAGTTTTAATTGTGGGTTGATGCTATTGATAATGGCTTGGATATGTTGATATAGAACAAGGTGATGTTTCAAAAGAGAATCTTCTTCAGTATGGATGAATTTGCATTTCACCTTCCAAGTGGAGGAGTCACTGTGAGTGAACTTGAATCAAGATTGGCATTGGAATGACTTCACCCTCATTAACCCTAATTTACTATTACTAATATTTTATTTTATAATTGTGGTCTGTAGTGGGATTCTTTACGACTGAACCGATGCTTGACAGACTCAAAGAGCCCACTTTCTGAGGGTCTCCTCAGCTGTGGCCCCATACTAATCATTGTCTATATTGCTGAGGTTAGTGCCTTCATTTTATGCTCAGTGCTTTTTCTTCTCTTCTTAATCCTAGTTTGACTACACAGCCTTGACCGACTTCTTAAACTGATCTCGTCAATGTATAATTAGAATGCTCATTTTGTGATTGACCTATCCTTTATGTTATATTTGAATGTATATGAATTTAAATCTGAATTTAAATTTGAGCAAAATATATTACTTAATTAATTAAAAATATATAGATTTGAATTAGACGTAAATTTAAATCCTAATCTTACCTCAATTTTTTTATAATTTAAAATTATTTTTAAATTTTTATTATTTCAATTTCAAATATCTAAATCCATCAGGATTGCACTGTTGGCATCGGCCAACAGCCAACTTCAACAGAGACTAGATTGTCGGCTGACTTTTCTCATCTCTTGTATCCTATCATTTAAAAAATAAAAGGAAACTTATCACTTTTAATTTTTATTTTTTAAGTTTTTCTTTTGAATTTCAACTGATCTCTCTTCTTCATTTAAAATTTTTAAACTGTTCAAATAAAATATTGTAAATACATAAATTTTAAATATAAGATTTAAAATATGATATATCTAAAATTTAAATCCAAATGCTACCTTAAATTAATAATAGTATCATATAACAAATGGTTTTTATTTTTCTTAAAATAAATTAGACAGTGGATATGTCGTTACTTGTTATTTGGAAAACAGCAAGAGAAGGAAAGATCGAGCAACGCGACAGAAAATGAAAACCCAAGAAGGTCATAATTTTAATTTATTGGATTAAAGAAATTAAAAGTAGGTGCAGGCTTTTTTTTTTTTTTTCTTTTTCAAATTTTGGGGTGAATGTGTGTTTGTTATTGAACACATGACGTGCCTCGGTTACGGACTCCAAAAAGTATTATTTATGCATGCATGTATATGCATAATGCATGTAACCGATCAACATATTCATCCGCATCCCAAAATGTTTCCAATTATGTTCTATGTATGTGGACCATCCATCCGAATTTGTATGTGGTATTCATTATTTCATTATCCACCATCCACCATCCATCCACGTAAGCTTTACGTCCTATGATATGTATAATTGAAAATGAATTTAGTTAAATATGAAGAATCAATCAGCCTTTTCAAAACCAAATTACCTTGTTTAGACGACAAATATTTATTAAATCTTGCCAGCTTAGTTGGCCTGAATGATAAAATTAAGTTCTCATTACTTAAACAAGTGATTGGGGTTAGAGATTTAATTCTTCTAAATCCAAGATAAAGAGGATATCAAAAAACAATAAACAGTAAAGCTAAGCCAGGCTTGGTGACGTTACATGAAACGTTGTTAAGCAAGGAATCATTGTTATTCAAACTTCAATTGAGTAGCAACCTTATTTATAATGAAAATTAAATTTTTAATGTTCAAACAATTAGTTGTCAATATGCAAACTCGACTTCTCAATATTCAAGAAATAAGTGAAATTATATGAACCAATGGCATTGTTTTAATAATTGAACCATGAGATTTAATTTCAGTTGAGGACATTCGACATGCAAAAATGTTTTAAGATTTATTTAGCTTGTATGCAATTATTCCTATTGGATGCTTTGGTTGAGATTCTCCCTATTTTTTAGATTTAAGCTAACACTAAATGACCAATATCATGATTTTAATATATACTGCACACACACACACACACACACACACACATAGATAAATAAAGAGAAGTTTTCCTGGGTCATTCCTCTGAAAAGATTCTGAGGCTTCTAGATTGTGGTATTTGACAGGAAATGGAAGAGAACAAAGCAATTCAATTTAGTGGTTATATAAAGGTGAGCACTGAGCATATATCCTCGAGTGTTCGGTTCAATATTTTTTTTTTCATTTTTTAAAAAACAAAATGCAAATGCAAGCAATAAGATCCACTGGGAGAATAAAGTACAGCTTAAAATTTTTGCCTCTGAATGAACCACTTTTTCTGCCCTCCTCTCCTTTCCTTTCCAAGCACGATAACGGATAGGAGGATGAGGCACAGGACGGATCTAGAGTTCAATAGTTGAGGGGCCAAATTGAAAAGAAAATAAAGAACGGGGGCCAAAATCCATCGTAAACTATTTTACAAGAAAAAAAGTATAATTTTTATAAGGAAAAATAGCATGTAAGGATCATAATATCAAATTAATATCCGTCAAGGGTAAATTAATTTTAAAATTGCACTGCAATGTTTTAGTCATTGATTGATATTAATTTGTCATGTCATAATACCAAATGGCCCTTAAGCTAAAAAAAAGCTACCCTCCACTAGTGTTAGTGTCGACCGCCCACCACCAAAGCCCCTCTCAAAGGCAGGATTACTGACAGCCTATCACTGAAGCTTCAATGCTAGCAACATTTTTATTTAACAATAATTGGTTTAAGTTGCCGGAGGGTTTGAGCTCATGAACCCTTTACCATTTAAGAAGCTTGGCCCTTTAATTATATATGGCAATATATATATATATGAGAAATAAACTAAACTTTTAACCATTTTCATGTTATAACATAATAATATGTTATTAATTTCTGAACGACACTTGTTATTTTATTAATATTACTTATTAATCTGACATACACAATTACAAATTATGAGTTTTAAAATTTCATGCATTTTATATATTAAAAGTTTGAATATATTGTTATTCATTACAAATAGGTTAGGGCGAAACCCAAGCATATTCTTGTTAATGAAAGACTAACATGCACAATTAAATATATTCTATCATTTTTTTCACTTGTTAAATATGAATAAATTATTGTTAATTTTGAATAAATTATTGTAAAAATCTAAATGTATGCTTGTTGATGAATGGCTAGCACTTGTTCCATTAACCAATCTTATCCATTTTCTTAACTTTTTAAAACCCAAATGGACTGTTGTTAATTTATAATGAGTTATCATTAAAATTCAAATTGATACTTGTTGATGAAAGACTAACACATACAATTAAATTTATCCTATTAGTTTTTTTTACTAAAATTCAAATAAATTGTTGTTAATTTTGAATGAAGTGTTAAAACCTAAATGAATATTTATTGATGAAAGACTAACATGTACAATTATGCTCATTCTATTCGTTTTTCTAACTTCTTAAAAATTGAATAGACTGTTGTTAATTTATAATGACTTTTTATTTATATTCTTTTTTCATTAAACATGTACTTTTAATCATTGACATTAAATATCTATGTAAATTTTGATAATAATACATTCAAATTAATAATTGTTATTAACAATTGTTACTATTGAAATGAATAAATGATATATAAAAAATAAACAACTAATATACAAAAAATAAGCAAGTAACGTATGAAAAATGAAAAATAAAAAACAAAAAACTGATGTACTAAAACCTGCAACTTTCATTAACATTATAGTACCATTAAAAATATAAATAAGTAAGCTAGGTGTGATATATAGAAAATGAATTAGATGAAATAAAAGTTACAATGAATTGCAAATTCCACTAGTGTCAACTGATCATTGTTCATACCGCACCGGTACTTTATTATTATTATTATTTTTTATATGAGTTGTTTATAACCAGGTATAATAAATTCATTTCACGAATGTGGCGAAATTTTAAAATTTTAGGGAGTTTGGCTGAAATTAAGTTTGGTACTCACTGAAATTTTCACATTCTCGTCAAGTTATATGCCACATCAAGAAACTAGGTTGCTTTCTGTTTCGTAATTTAAAACTCAACAGAATCATCCGAAAAATAGAGGGAGATTCAGGGGACCTCCTCAGCTAACGTGGTTTTTAAGCATTTAGAAAAAAAAAAAACAGAAAAGTAAGAAAAAGAAAAGCAGACAACACAATTTCCGTCGTTTCAAAGCAGAATCTTCAGCCAAGCAAAAACCTTCGTCATTTCCCTTTTATGTCATCCAAGTTCATGACCCTTCCAAAAATTTCTTGGCTTAAAAGAATCAAACAATACAAGAAGACTTAATCCAAACGCCATTCATTAATACCTCTAACTCCTTATTGATAAGAGTAAGGAGCTGAATTTTCATTTCAGAGAGAAGTCAACATACTGGATAAAAGTAAACAGAGCATAAAATAGGAAAAGGGGCAACAAAGAATTAAAATAGATTTTTCGTCATCATCAGCTACCTCGCTCAGAAATCCTTCAACAACTTGCGAACCTGTTCAAGCGTCACAAATAGCACCACGGTGAAGGGTCCTTGCCTGGAAATCGTCGGGATAAAACCTTTGTACAGTGCCATAGGCCCTTCGGCATGCACAGTTTTCAGGGCACAATCCAACGCCCCGGAGTACGGCGGCTGTGCCCCCGGCTCCACCTTCATGTTCATTACCCTTGTCTTTATCACATCGACCGGATTCGACGCTACGGCCGCCACAAACCCCGCCGCGAAGCTAGCAGTTACGTGGGTACCGAGTCCATCACGCATAACTCCCTTCTTCAGTATCGCTTCCTTCACCTGATCGTAAGTAGCCAGCTGCGATGCCGTCACCAGCATCGCGCGGTTCACCGTAAGCGATGACCCGCGCCACAGGCTAGTCACTCCCTCTTGTTTTGCCATTCGGGAGATTGCGTCCACCACTGATGTGTAGTTCCGGCGCTGAGCCACCGGGAGACGGCCGTCGGCCTGCATTCGAACCATTGCTACATCGGCCGGATTTCCGATGGCAGCACCCACTGCACCAGAGATCAGACCGGCGGCGATTTTTCGAGACAACGGCATGGTGCTCTTGGTGTTGGGATCGGACCATTTCAGCTTGAGCACCTCGTAAAGACCCATGCGCGTGGTGGAGTAGAGGCACTGGCGGAGAACGGTGGCGGAGACGCCGGAGAAAAGAGCAGTCACGCCTTCTTGTTGGACAAGGCGAACGCCGACGGCAATGGGACCCACACGAGCGGGCACCACGGCGGCGGCGGCGGGCTGGGGCATCGGAGGCATGACCTGGTGGACGGAGCCAGGGTGGAAGGCGAGTGCAGGTCGGAGACTGTGGACCGCCGGGTTGGGTCTGGGAGCATGGTTCTCGCCCTGGAGCTGCATACGGACCTTGATGAGGTCGAGAGGGTGAGTGGAGCACCCGGCAACAATGGAAGCTATGCCTCCTTCAACAAAACCTTTAAGACCCATTACGGATTTTCTGGGCAAGCAAGCGAAAAAATAGATCTACTGGGGCAAAATTGAAAGAATGGATGTGAGGTGGTGTTAGCTTAGTGAGAGAAATTTTCCGGGAAAAATTGAGGATAGGGATCGGAGCAAAAGAAAAGAAACACTATAAGGACCAGTTGGAGTTAGAGTTCATCTCACTGGAAACCAGGAGATGAGAATGGAGGCCACAAGCGATGGAAGAAGAGTGAGGAACGGTAGGCCTCTGAGACATATGCAAACCGCAAACGGCTACGAAGTGTGGAAGAGGGAAAGAATTGATTGGGGTGAAAAAAATGATAGAGGGCGAAGGTATTTATATGGGACGACGAAGAAGGAGGGTGGAAGCTGGCATGGCATTAGCAGTGGAGCCCGCTAATATCTCACGCAATTACGGACGCTGCGATTTCGAAATATCGTTCCGAATTTCACGCGTTCGTGGGGCCCTTCCATTCACTGGGTCTTTCCTTTGCTTCTTCACACTTGTTAATTACTCTGTTTTTTAAAAAGTGCCATTCTCCCATTTCAATAAAATTGGATTGTTCTGCTCAAAAAAAAAAAATTACTCTGTTTTTTTCCTTGGTAAAACCGTAAATTACTCTATTTAGCTCTACTGTTGTACTTTTCATTGAAAAACAAACGAACAAACAAAAACTAACAAACAAAGCGAAAGGGCTTCCCTGTTGCAATTGTTTCACCGATTTCATTTTGTTTTTCTCGGAATATGAACAGGAATTCTCATTTTTCAGGGATACCAACTGTATATTAGCTCATATCTTGCGAGGTTTAGTCATGAATTAGATAGATAGCGGATTCCAGTTAGGTGTCGATATTTTATGCGTTCATACATCTCTTGATTGTTTTCTTTTACACAGTTTAACTGTGGCTTTTCATTAAAAAAAAAGATGGTGATTTTTATATTCTTGTTCAAAAACTACCCTTTCTCTAGTGTGATAGTCGATGAGAGATTTTTCTACTGTTTTCGTATTTGGTACTGACATTTTAATTTGCAATATATCACCACTTTCACTAAAAATCACCTTACATGCATGCATGTATGTATATCTTTCTCTTTTATTTTCCATTTCCTTCATTTTCTCTTTATGTCTGTTAAATCAAAATGTTAACCGTTTTAATTTGATATTTAATAAAATTATTATTACTTTAGTTCTATTGATAGGAGAGGAAGAAAAAAAATTTATTCATGTTTATAATGTATTTATTAATTTTCAATGTTCCTCTTTATATTTTTATCTTTATTAAATGTTTTGATAAAAATACTAATAATAAAATTTAAAAATATTTATTAGAGATAAAAGTAAAAAATTATTAAATTTTAAGATAAAGTTAATAATGTTTAAAATTTATCTTAATTTTAATAAAATATATTAAAAATGATTCATAAATTAAATTGGACAAGGTATTTCCGTCAAACTGATGAGACCCCCAGCCAACTTATTTGATCATGCACGCGTTTTTTGTACGCATTAAATTTAGGAAGAAATAGTAGTTATTGCCCGGATAATGACGGACACACGGCCTTGGAGGATTTTTTTTTAAATGATATTAATAGAGAATATCGTTTTTGGTACGATTTCATTTTATTTTATTTCTTAGATTCCGTTACTTTTTATTTCATTGTAACATAGAATAAAATATTTTTTAATTATTTAATTTAAATCGCCCAACTGATAACTGGATAGTTTAAATAACGAAGCAAATTACCATTGCATTTTATTAATTTTTTCTTTTAAAAAATTAAATTTCCAGCATGCCAAGTGGGATTGATCATGTTTTAAAAGTGGAACGAAACAACGAATTGGAAAAATCAGTGCTTTACAGTTTTCATTGTCCAACTAGTTAGACTTCGGTAATCAAACCCATAATGTGATAATTAAATAAAGTAAATCATATTTAAAAGATAAAAAATTATTTTCTATTTTGTATGATTTAGATATTTATATTTTATTTTTATTGCCTGCCTCTTACTAAAGAGTAAAGACAATATATCCAGACAACACATTCAAGTATAAAATATATAGTCTCTCCCTGGTAGAAATATTTTTATTTCATTATAATATAGAATAAAAAAATTTTAATTACTAAATTTTAAATCACTCTAGTAATAACTAAATAATTTAAATTTAGATAACGATGGAAATTACTATTGCATTTTAGTACTTATCTTTCTATATGTTTTATTCTTTTTTTCCTTTTTAAAAAAAAATTAAAAAACATCTGACATGCCATGTCGATTGATAGTGGAGGTTCAATTTGAAAGCTATCAAAAATAAAAAAGATAAATTAGAGAAGGATTAAAAAATATCATATTTATTATTGAGATGAAGGGTACATTTTATATATATAAGAAAAATAAATATACTATAATGAAAAATAATTATATAATAATATCAATATATCAAATAATATGATTGAGGTATATACTGTAACACACTAATTTTTTTTTAAAAAATAATTTAACTCAATCATAGTTGGGTTATAGCCACCCAACACATTTTTATATCAATAATTTTAATATAAAATATTTTATAATTGGCTTCAACTCATACAATATAACATTTCAGATAAATTTTTACCTCCCACATGCCATTAGGCTAAATCACATTTGTCCATCCTTATACTCCCAACAAGTAAACTAAATCACATTTGTCCATCCTTATACTCCCAACAAGTAAAATAAGCATTTAGTCAATTTCAACACAAGCCAGTTATTTGGCCTTATAATCATGCAATTTTAACTAAATTCAAAGTAAATCAAATATTAAAATTACAGTCATCCAAATTGTACCAAAATAGAAATAGTTTGAAAGGCATGTTTACATTTTATATATTCATATAATTGACAATAAACAAAAAGCCCTAATATTGGCAATATAACACATTATAAATCATAAATCAAATACCCAAAAGAGACAGTGGATTTATGCCACTAAGCCTCTGGGACTCTCCACGTGTCACTCGTGGCTCTTCTCCTGAAAATTGTTAACCACATAATGGGACTCAAAAGTCCCAGTAACCATAGCCAATTTATGATAGTATATACAAACAGTTAAGTGTGTGCTTACTAAGTGAAAATAAAAATAATATAATTCCAACAAAATATATGAAATATTATAATACACACAAATAACCATTCTTATATCCCTCCATTAACCTCGAGCCGTAGCCCTCACTCGGTGCTAAATTATCCGGCCAAAGGTAGATTAGTCTGAGCCCTTAAAACCACCAATAGGGGCATACCACGTGGCACATAACATACAACAACAATAGCAAGTCTCCCAACACCTCCCACAATAATTAAACAAATTTATAATAATATTGCACATTTATACAATATTATAAAATTCATAATTTTCTCAATAATCACCCAATTAACATGAAGTAACACTAATCACAATTAAAAGCATGGTTATCTTGTGGCTTTTTTAATAAATTATTCCTTATAATTTCTCTCTCACCACAATCTTCACCAATAATACAATCTACAAATAACATATTATTTATAAATATTAGTTTCAATTTTTGAAACTAATAAAATAATTCTAATAATAGAATTAAAAATATAACATAATTTCTAATCTCAATCTTAATACAAATCTAGAGTTAATACTATTAAGTAAAATTTTTAACTCCTCTTTTACTCATCAATAAACATTAATAGTCTAAAAATCAACTTCTAAACTAATTTCTATTATCAATTTTTTTTTTATTTCATAAATTCGTACCTAAAATATTCAAAAATTAAAAATTAAATTTCTAGTTTAGAATTATAATCCTATAGCCATAATAATTTATTTCTCATCCTAAATAATCATCTAAACCTCAATAAATCAATATATATTTTTAGATCTAGTTTAGAATTTGATCCATAAGCACAAATTCAAAGATCATCAATAAATTTATACTCTAGAATATTTATTATACTACTAACAACCTCATAAACCATATTTATTCAACATAAATTCATCCTCTTCCAGATCTTAAATTTTCTACCACCACAAATCAGAAACCAAGAGGAAGGATGAGTAAGAAAATTTTTTAGAACACTTATTAGTCTTGAAAAGCTTAAAATCACACCCTAAATATCCTATTAAAACTCTTACCTTAAAATTCAGATCTCCCTCCGCATCGGCGAACTTGCACTCACTGACGCTCTCTCTGTTCGCACACGAAAGAGAAAGGAATGAAGGAAATGAGAAGAGAACGGTGGTTTTTTTTAAAAAAATGAATGTGGGTCCCACAATTTTTTTTATTATTTCCTCTTTCCTCTCTCTTCTTTCTTTTTTTATTATTATTATATAATATAATGATTACAACGCGAACGTCGAAAGTTTTCTTGTTCTTCTCGTTTTGGTTTTTTTTTCCATACCTTTTCTCTTTTTTTATAATAATAATATAATAATTTTAATAATATATTTTTTATTATTTTTTTTAAAATTTTTTAATTATTTTTTTTAAATTTTAATTTATAATTATATCCTAAGTCCTACTAATTTGCTTACCTCTAAATATTTTTAAAATTTCTATTAACCCAAATTAACTATTAAATTTAAATTGGGATGTTACCTATACACAATAATGATAGAAGATATTTGAAAAATATTCTAGATAACATCCCCCTAAACTCAAAATGATTTAATAAAAGCAACTTGAGTTTGTCTAACAGACACTGAAAGAGACCTAGATGAAAAGACTTTGTAAACAAGTCCGCCGCATGATACTTGGTTCGAATTAGAACAAGTTGGATAGTGTCCCGAATAACATGCTGCTGAGTAAAATAATAGTCAATCTCAATGTGTTTGTTCTGCTCATGAAACACATTATTATGAGCAATCTTGATTGCAGCTTGACTATTATAATAAATGTCTGTGGAGGAGCTCTGAGATGTTCCCAACTCATCAAGTAACCAACAAAGCCAAAGTACCTCAGTGATAGTGTCTACTAGTGGGCAATATTTCAATTCAGCACTGGAGTGAGAGGCTAATGTCTACTTTTTATTTCTTTAAGAGATAAGGAAATGATCAAGGAAGATACAAAAACCTATCGTAGACTATCAATCATCACGATCACTACCCTAATCGGCACTAGAGTAAGCTCGTAGTGCAAAAGAGGAGCTAGCAAAGAAGTGAAGCCCATAATATAAAGTGCCTCTAATATACTGAATGACTCGAAGAACTGTTGCATAATGAGTTATGCAAGGCCCAGACATAAACTGGCTGACAATATGAACTGCATAAGCAATGTCAGGATGGGTGACAGCAAGATAGATGAGGCTCCCAACTAGCTAGCAGTAACGAGTGGGATTATCCAATAAGGTGCCATCAATAAACTATAGTGAACATTTGGTTCAATGGGAGTAGTTTTCAACCTCCTCATTAAAAGGTGAGCTCAGGATATCAAATCGGTGGCATACTTGACTTAAGAGAGAGATATACCATCACTCCTATGGTAGACCTTAAGCCTAAAAAAATAGTTCAATCTACCATGATCATTCATTTTAAATTGCTGGCCCAAGTATGTCTTAAGCTCCTGAACTCCTGTATCATCACTACCTATGATAATCCTATTATCAACATACAACATCAACAGAACATACTATGAGTAATGGAGTGAACAAAAAGAGCCAAATCATGATGACTACAAGAAAAAATCCAATTGACTTATAGTGTCACAAAACTTAACAAATCATACACGTGCCCATATAAAGCTCGCCAAAGATGACAAATCTTGTCTTTTAGATGTTGATACTCGGGTAAAGGCTTCATATACACTTCTTCTTCTAAATCTCTATTTAAAAAGGCATTTTTAACATCCATCTAGTGATGAGGTCAGTGTTTAATAGCTAGAATGGCTAGAAGGCTGCGAATAGAAGTCATATAGGCAATAGGGGTAAAAGTTTCCTCATTGTCAACACCATACTCCTAAGTGAATCCTTGGGCCACCAAGCAAGCCTTACGTTGCTTGAAAGGGTAATTAGAATGAGTCTTGTTCTTGTAAACCCGCTATAATATCCTTAAAATTTAACCTTGATTAATTAAGCCTGATTAGATAATTAAATTTATTAGTGAGGTGTGTGGCTTAATTTCAACCTTTATTATGAGTTTGAAGTGAAATTGGGTCACCCAGATATAAAATAGGAAGAAAATCTAAAAGGTAAGGTTCTATGCCACACACCACAGCTTGTGGATAATTTGCTGTAGTGCATGTGAGTTAATGCAGCGAATGGCCAAATTTTCATATAAGACAGTCACAATCTGTTCGAGAGATCAAAGGAAGGAAGAAGAGGAAACAAAAGGGGCACAATTTCTCTCTAAGGCCTACATTCTTGAGGTTTGGAAGCATATTAGAGCTAGAAAATATTTAAGGTAAGGTTTTTAAGCTCATTTATACCTTTCTCTTCCATTTTCTCTAATGGGAATTTAGGGTTTAGTTGAGAATGATGATTTTCAATCCATAAAGGCTATAAATCTAAATCCATTAACTTAAATAGAGTTAATAGGAGCTAATTAAGCTAATGAAACCTAGCATTTATGGCTTTTGTGAGTGTTGGTGGTTAGGGGTAATTAAATACTCAAAATCCCACCATAAATATGGCGGTTAGGGCAATGTGGCTCCATTAATAATTATTTAAGAGTTCATTAAAGTAAATATAAGTTAGAGAAAGCTAGAAAACCTTATGGATACATCTATATGAGAAAAAATGGAATCTCAAGAGTGAAGAAGTGTTTGAGTTAATAGTGAAAATTATCTAAAAAAAGATATTGATGAATTATGTCATGATTAATTGTAGAAGAATCATATTGGCACCATTCAAGCTTTGTGGAAGCTTTAAAAGTGAGTATTTAGAGTTAAAACCTTTGACCTCTCAAAGATTTAAGGTAAATGAGCAAAACTCTTTCTTGTGTTTTTGTGTGTTAATTGATTTGTTGTTTTAAAATGTCATGTTTGGAGTATGTGAAGTTATTTAAATTGCAATATGGCATGAAACATTTTAAAAATTAATTATGATTATGTGTAATGTAGTTTCATGATTTTTATGTGATTGGATGAAATCCAATCACTTGAAAAGTTAAAGGTTCAATGAAAATTGTGTTTTATACGAGTTCTTTAAATGTTTATGATATGGAATGCAATGATGTGTATATGTGTTAAGTAGAGTTCAACAATTATAAAATAGAGGAGTTCAATGATATTATGTGTTGTGAAGTTTGATAATGTTTGTTAAATGTAACATGAGATACTATGCATGCTTAGGTAGTGAAACTTGCATACTATGAGTTGTTACATAAATATGCATTGCATGATCATGAGGAGCGAGAGTTTATCTAGGAAGAGGAGTAGAGAATTAAATCCTCATGGTAAGACTTTCATCAGAGCTTGATGGTTATCCTAGACTTATGATTTATATTGCCTCACTTGTTCAACAAAGGACTGTCCTACTAGTTTAACAAGGGACTTGAACCTATCTAGCTACCCACTTGTTCAACGAGGAAACTAGTTTAGGGAGAATGACACCCCATAATGAGAGAAAGGGGGAAACCTTGGGTGGGTAATCTGTAATATCATCCTCCTTCTAATCCCATAATTAAAACCAAGTCCCAAGTAATTAAAAAATAGGATTATAGTAATTAACAAAATACTAAGTTTTCAGTGGTTAGCAAAATGGGAACCCCAAATTTATAAAATTAAAATCATTTTTAAAGTCTTGCAATTAAACAAATTAAGTTCACAAATATGTGGAAGCATGGGATCATTACATAAATGAGTGCATTTGTTTAAGGATTTAAAATAGGAGAATTTCTGGAAAATTTTAAGGCATACACCATGGCTTTTCACCTTTGTGACACGCACCGCGACTCGTGACACCATGCGCTATGGCACAATTACACGAATTTTGATAGTAAATTCTGCTGTCAATTTGACATTATTAGGGGCAACTTCCAACAAGCCTCAAATCTTCGTCCGACATCTGATTGACACAAATTAGGTGTCTACATCAAACTTTTTCTAAGCTCTAACTAATAACATTAGTTTAGACTCAAATTATTTCTAAAATAAAAATTGGACACACTTTTCAAAACTTACACTTTTACAACAATTTTTGCAAAATCAAGTGTCCAAACCAAATATCATAGGCCAATAGCCACCGACACCAATTTGACCACATTTAAATCATTAAGACTAACTCATGAAATACACCATATCTTATGAAATACTCACAAATCAAATTTTCACTACTCAATCACTTAGACTCAAAAATATATAAGGGGAGTTTACCACCATTTTCATCAAACTCTTCAAATCATCTCATAACATACTCTACCCTTACCTACATTAGTATTTTGACCCTATCACAACAACACATATTCATCAACTCACTCCCTAGGGCTCAAAATACACTTACATTTACAATTCACATGATGCAAGTAAGGAATAAATGAAAATTCTTAATTAGCAATTGAAATTGTCATGTACATATAAATACTTAAAATAAAGAGACCTATTACAATTGAATTGCGGTCCTAAGCCTCTAGGTGTTTTTCTTTGTCCACACTTCTTGAACTATTTCCTGTAATATTGAAATAATGGGGTAAGTACAACTACTCAGTAACCAAGGTCTGACTAACCCATACTAATGCATATCAATTAGATTAAATACAAGCGACAGTTAATATCAATACTTTAACCTAAGTAAAATATTTGAAAATAAATATTCACAATTCCACTCACATAATAGCATTTACTTGAGGAACAATGCTTTTTAGTACTTTTTTATAAAGGGAGTTGGTCACACAATTCATTGACAAATGCATTGGAAAAATTAAGACTCAACTTGTGGTATCATCATTAGGGACACATATAGACAACAGGTGCCCTTACTCACTATGTGCATGATCACACCTCCCTTATATCCTCCTTATTCCTTTGACATGAAACCGTGGGTCATAACTCAATGGGATAGTCTATATTCCATGACTTCCCTAGCCTAAACACTTATGAGGAGATTACCTGGCCAAAGTGTACCCAACTTACTTATGGAACACAATTTTTCTCATTTATCACATTATGGGGTGTTTACACTCTAGACTAGCCTCCTTATTGAATGAGTGGATAGCTAGCTAGGTTCGAATCCCTTATTAAAACCAGTGAGACAGTCCCTTATTAAACAAGTGGGATAATATAGATATAATTAATCTAGCAAATCATCTCACGGATGGGCCTTATCATGTGAATTTTATTATCTACTCCTCTTTCTAAGTGAACTCTTGCCTCTCGAAATCATGCAATGCACATTTATGCCATTATTCACACGTTATACAATTCATAAAACTTCACGTAATCAATTTCATTGAACTTCATCATTTCACAAATCATTGGACTTCTTAAACATATTTTCATGGAACTTCAAACCAACTAAGTTATTGAACTCTAATTTCACAATCATTATACCTCACTCCCACAAAATCATTGAACTCCACTATTTTAAATATCATTAAACTTCTTATAAACAAAATGCAAGTTACTTCTCAATCACAAAGTCATTAAACTCCCATTTCATAAAATAAGAATTCACCGATGTTGTTCTCAAGGAATTTCATATCACAAGGCATAAAGCTCATAAAAATCAATCTAGTGGATTTTCTAACAAATCAAGCCATACTTGCATTTCTTTTTAACTTACACATTTCAAAGATCAATCATAAATCCAAAAACTAATAAACACACAAAAGTATAACATAGAATTTCCTCAGTTACCTCAAATTTTTGAGAGATTAAAGGTTTCACCTCTCAATTACTCACTTTTAAAGCTTTCAAGAAGTTTGAATGGTGCCAATGGTAATTACTCTACAAACATTTACCATGCAAAACATAAATATATATTTTGAGTTATTTTTCACTAACACTTCATCATTTCTTAATATTCAAAATTTATTCTTGACTCATATAAAAGTACCCATAAGGCTTCTTAACTTCCTTTAACTCTTATTAATAACACTGAGCTCTTAAATAGTCATTAATGAAATTACATTATTCTCAACCACCATATTTATAAGAATTTTTAGACATTTAATGTTCTCCAACTACCAATCATCATAAAACCATAAATACCAAATTTAGTTAGCTCAATTTACTCCTATTAACTCTATTTAAGTTAATGGGTTTGGACCTATAGCTTCTATGGACCAAAAATCACCATTATCAATCAAACCTTAACTTCTACCATCAAGAAAATGGAAGAAGAGAAAGAAGTTTAAGTAAGAAGCTTACCTTTAGTGTTTATGAGCTCCAAATTACTTCTATAAGTTCATTTCTTCAAGCCCTAACTCAGCTCCTTCGTTCTCTTCATTTTTCTCTTCCTCTTCTCTGTCTTTGTTGTGCAGATACAAAATTGATATATCAGAATTTTGGTAGTGCACAGCATAGAGGAGCCTGTTGGATTCAAATCTACTTATGTGTGCCATGGTGGACTGATCACGTACTGCGACATATGGCACAGAGAGCAAATCTTTTACTTTTTCTTCCTCTTTCCTTACCCTGGTGGCCCACTATCGATCTAGACCTACTTCTAGGGCTAAAATTATAACAATTACACCAAGTTAATTCGTTCTGACCACACACCTCATTAATACACTTAATTAGTATTTGGCTTAATTAACCTGATTTGAAATTGAGGATGTTACATAATCCCTCGCGTGTTTTGGCTAGGGGTAGTCTCAGTGTATAAATGATCCTAATATGTTATAGCATACAGTTTCCTATTAGAGAAATAAAGAGGATATAAGGGAGATGTGATCATACATATAATGATAAAAGGACATATGGCTATTTGTATTGTGACCCTAATAACCCAAATCATGTGATGAGTCATGTTTTTATATGAACAAGTATTATTTCAATCATTATTCATAAGCATGTGTACTAGGAATGAGAATTTGAATTATGCTCTTGAACATGTTAAATGATCTGAAATTGATTATCTTTGTCACTTGTATTTAAATTGATTGACATGCATTAGTATGAAGTAGATAGACCTTAGTTTACTAAATGGTTGTACTCATCTTACTATCTTTAATATTATAGCAACTAACTCAAAGGAATTAGACAGAGGAAAACAACTAGAAAGCATATGATTGTTATCCTATTAATAGGCCTCCTTTATTTTTTGAGTAGTATTTTTGTGTATATTTTGCATGATATTACCAACTAAGGATAATTCAAATTATGACTTACTTGCACTATAAGTTTTGTTAAATTATATAGTTTTGTTTAGTTATTTTGAGAACTGGTTTTTGGAACTGGTTTATGGAAATGTTGTTGAGTTGTGTTATCGTTTATGCATTTGCATATAAAGTTCGTAATTATCATTATACACATATTATTTTTCTCTATTAAGCTAGTACTAATCATTTTTATTTTGTGGGATTACTTCCATCTTTAGAAAGGGAGAATGGTTCAAATAAAAAACACCGCTGACAAATCCCATCAAATATATCGAGGCAAGAAACAGAAGTCTCAATAGAAATTGAAGATGAGATGGTCCCAAATGAAGAAGAACAAGTAGAGTTGGGACAAGATCAAGAACAACCCATATGCTTTACAGGTATTGATGAGGTATTGCTCGAATTAAGAGCAATGAAGAAGAAATTGAGAGAAGACTAGATGAAAATGATAGAATCCTTATCAAGAAGCCTGATGAAGGGTATAGTGGAACGATTGAGAAAGCTAAAGGAACCATGAGAAGAAGAAATGTTTGGAGATACATGAGGAAGTGCTAGGGCACGAAGACGATGAGTAATATGAGGAAAGTGTGCCAAAGAGGCTAACGCGTACAACGAGGCCAACTGAGAAAGGCATGACAGCTCCATTGATTATGCACTTAAGAGATTTTTGAGACTGATTCTCCTCATTTTGACAATTCCATAGAGGATAAGGTCGGGGAGAAGTAGATTGACCAGTTAGAGACAATCTTTTCTATGATGACTTGTACAACCAAGCAGCAAGTTCTCTTAGCCACTTTTATGCTAGAGGATGCTGATAAATAATGGTAGAAGAATGTGAAGCTAGCTAATGGCTCTTTATTGATGTGGAAGGATTTCAAGAGAAGGTTCTTTGCCCATTACTTCCCAATCTTCCTTTTGAGCTGAGAAGAAATATGAGATTCACCAACTCTAACAAGGCAATATGAATGAGGAAGAGTTATTGCCAAATTCAACAAACTATCGAAGTATTTGACTTACCTGAGACATCATGATGATGAAAAGTAGAAGGCTGAGCAATTCTTAGACAAAATGTGGCCTGAGTATAGTAGGGCAATTGCCAGCCTTTAAGATTACCTCTTTTGAATTAATGTTGTAACAAGTTTCGAGGCATTGCTAGATGTAACATCCTGAAAATTAAACTTTTAAAAATTTAGTATTAAGCGTATTTAATTTAAGTAGGATTTATGTTGTATGTAGTTAGAGGAGACTAATGAGTGTTTTTAGTTAAAATTTAAGTATAAATTAGGTCAAAAGTAAAATTGGGTCACTTGGGCATCAAAAGTAAAGAAAAATAAGCAAAACAGCCTCTGTTTCACATGCCATGGTGCATGCGTGGTGGCTATGGCACACAAGGCCAGAGGCACGAGACTATCTTATCTATATCATATGCCGCAACACGTGGGGACAAGCATCAAGGATCATGTACATGTTTTGCATAAATAAGTCGCGAATTAATGCGAAAAATAGAAAGGAAAGAAGGGAAAATTGGAAGAGCTCTTCTTTGCTCTTCTAGGGCACAATTTTGAGGAGGATTGGAGAAGGTTTAAAGCTCCTAATCATCTAAGGTTAGGTTCCTAAACCCCCTTTCCTCCATTCCTCTTCCATTTTTTCAAAGATTTGAGTCAGAGTTTGAATGGAGATGATAATTTTTAATTCATATAAGTTATAACTCCAAACCCATTGACTTAAATGGAATTAAGGAGGGTTGTTTAGAGTATTTAAACCTAATATTAATTATTTAAACAAAATGGATCTTTTAGGTCATGTTTTGTTTACTAAAAAAATAAAATGGAATAGATTGCAAAAATAAAGGCAAAAATAAGATAATAAAAAAGGATAAGTAAGTATATTTATAAGAGGGGATAATTTAATTTATATGTTGGGGATCATAATTTGAAGTAGTTTTTTGAGATATGATGATTTCTATATTTATGGTCTATATTAATAAGTTTTTATCGTGTTTACCATAGGAGAGCGGTAATTTAATCATTTTTTTCTTAATTTTTTTAGTTTTATTCATTCTAATAATCAATGTGACCTTAGTAAAGATTAAATCCAAAGCTGTTGCTCCTTTTGTGAAAAGTCTTTTCTTTTATAAAAATATAATGCAATAATAAAACAGTTTGATGTCTTGCTTCAGATGATCGCATAATTAGCTCCACAAACATTCTCCCCGCGTTTTTACACAATTTTCAGGAAATACTTGATGTTAAAGACGGTCATTCTTATATATATAGATTTTATACTTATAAATTATTGTCAAGTATTTTTATAAAAAGTTCTTGTTTTCAAAATTAAAGTCCTTCATAATGTATCTATCACCATCTCTGAATTCTGATGAACACGCAGAGCCAAAATATGCAGATACTCGAGAACAATTTGGGGAAGGAAGATAAAATGACAAATTAAAAACCCAATAAGATCATTAATTGCAATTAGGATCCCAAATTATTGAAATCATAATAATGAATCATGATTCTTACTTAGATTTAAAAAACATAGATAAGTTTGCAAAATGGCTTTTGAGTAGTACTAACATTACTGTTATGAATTGAGATTCTTATTAATCTTAATTAAAAAAAAATCAAGATTACATTTAGGAGGAGATTATTAGTACCCATAATAGCAATTTTAATAATCTTATTTCTTATTTCTCAAAAAATTTACCTATATATTGACAAGCATAAAAATTTATAAGTGATTGGTCTCATATTCAAAATAATTTTGATAAAGTTTTAAATAATTATATCTATTCATAAGTGCTTTTTGAAAGCTTTAAAAGTGAATTTTAATTTTATATTAAGAAGTAACTTTTCCAAATGTGAATCATAATTTTTTAATTAAAATTAATAATAATTCCAATCCATTATAATAATTTTAATAGTATTTTTTTATTTTTAAAGTGAAAGTAATTTTATAAGCTCATATATGTTTTTAATTTTAAGTAAGGATGTGGTCCATATTAAAATTTTAATAATTTGAAATCTGTAATTGTAATTATAATCCCGGGTGTCTTAATGGTCATTTTTGGCAAAGACTAGTATAATAGATGAGGGAGTCGGAATGCGTAGGCGAGGCATGCGCTGATCGGAGTTCGAGAGATTCAAACGTTCGTGTCGAAGAAGGAGAAGGAGAAGAAGAAACATCCACGTGGTCGGTTAAAGACGAAGAAGAAGCAGCAACCAGATGAGACCGCCTTCCTTGGCCTCCCAGGTTCCTTTTCTGGGGCAGGCGTTTCACCTGTCTTAGCCATGGGCCCGCGAACTCAATTCCCCCCTTCATAATTCTTGATTCGCCCTTTCCTACCACATGCATATTTTATTACTTCTTCTAATCTACGTATTTTTAAATAGAAAGTAAAGGTGTAAATTTGATCAATAATTGTTTTTTAAAAGTATTAGACAGCTTATAATATCAAGTGATGCAAATAAATTATCAACTTATAAAAAAAAACATTCATAACTCACTGTTAATTTCATTTGACAGATATTATGTAAGGTTTACAAAGGCGCTCCACCGTAGCATGTAAAAGGTGGTAAATTTTATCATGAACTTCTTTTTGAAGAGCATTAGGTAGCTTCTATTATAAAATATGATCATAACAACCCTTTCCATTAATTTTCACCAAATACTTTTATTTTTAGACGTTTTTCAGAACCACAATGCATCAATCTCTACAATCTTAATACCTTCATTTTCAATATCAACTCGAAAAGAAGAGATTTAAAGAGTTCTTATATGAAGATATTCACGAAAATGATACCAACGAAGTAGAAAAAATAATTCTTGACTAAATTAAGTTAGAATCAAGCTTTTCTCACGCATAGTAAAATCAAGCTTCTGCTTTACTAGTATCGTCTTTGTGAATGTCTTCAGATGAAAACTCTTTGAACTTCTTCTTCCTGAGTTGAGATGGAGAACAAAGGCAAGAAGATTTGAGAGATTGACACGTTACGAGTCTCATGAGTTTGAAAATAAATAGTGTTTGGTCAAAATTGATATGAAGATATTGAATTTCTATTTTTATAGTAGTAGAAATTATCTAATCTCCTTGAAAAATAATTCATAACTAAATTTACACATATAAAATAGAGTGCTACGTGTTATTTATGGGCTCACATAAGGTCCGTCGAGTGAAATTAACAGTGAACTATTGGATGCTCCTTTTTAAAAGTTAAGAATTTATTTCACATCACCTAATAGTATAAGCCATTTATTGCTTTTGAAAAAATAATTAATGGCCAAATTTGCACCTTGCTCTTAAATAAATAATGTTTTGTTTGAAAAAAAATCTGATAAATAAATAAATCATAATTGAGCATTATCCAACCGTTTCACACTTTATTCCAATTTAATGCTCTTCCCAAACTAGCAAGCTCCCCCCCCCCCAAAAAAAAACTTTCTAGTTTTACATAGTTGACCGAACCTAACTTTCTAGAACTTAACTGTTAGAATATTTTAAATATTATGAATTTATATTAGTTAATTAAGCCCAAATAAATTAGTTTTATGATCTTGTGTGGACCATAATAAGTGAACTACACACGTGAGCCTAATAGACAAAGACTTAATCTACAACTCTGTAGCCAACAGTTATTCTTTATCTCTTAACTGACTGGATCAAGGATAATGTGAGATAATTAATTATTAAAAGTGGTTACTGATATGGTCTATATAAGTTGATTGATGATAACCAAAACACGATATTTTACTTTCTTCATTATTTTTTACCTCTTTAAAAACTACAAGAGCTCTAGTGGATTGTATATCTACCTATACTTGAAGTAATCGAGAGATATTACAATCAGTCATGGATTCTTCAGGTACGCACATTACTTACTTGAATTTTATTTGATTTATATGAATTGAGAT